>NW_012116154.1:9133119-9266726 GCF_000951035.1 Colobus angolensis palliatus | reverse complement strand
TCTCTTTCTCTCTTTCTTTCCTTTTTTTGACACCATCTCACTCCCTCACCCAGAAAGAAATGCAGTCATGCAATCTTGACTCACTGCCATCTCTGCCTCCCAGATTCAAGTGATTCTCTGCCTCAGCCTCTCAAGTAGCTGGTATTACAGGTGCACACCACCATGCATGGCTAATTTTGTGTTTTTAGTAGAGATGAGTTTTCACCATGTTAGTCAGGCTGGTCTTGAGGTGCTAACCTCAGGTGATCCATCCACCTTAACCTTCCAAAGTGCTGGGATTACAGGCATGAGACACCATGCCCAGCCTTAGCTCCAGAATTTCTGACTGATTTTTAAAAATTATTTTAATCTCTTTGTTACATTTATCTGATAGGGTTTTTAATTTCTTCTCTATTTATCTGGGATTTCACTGAGCTTTCTCAAAATAGCTATTTTGAATTATCTAAGATATCACATATCTCTGTCTCTCTAGGATTGGGCCCTGGTGACTTATTTAGTGAGATCACGTTTACCTGGATGGTCTTGATGCTTTTGGATGTTCATCAGTGTCTGGACATTGAAGAACTAAGCATTTTTTGTAGTCTTCAAAGTCTGAAAAATATGCAAATTTATCTTTGTAATCTCTTTGTGAATATCTATGCTAGGTTCCTTTTCTGTAGTAGTACTATTCCTTTCATTTTAATTATATATGTTTGCTTTTTCTGACAAATAGTTTTATTATGAGAGACTCACTTTAGTGTGTCTGTTTTTCATAGCCGTTCATAAGCACAGAAGCCCTGCTAATAAACAGCAAGGAATACAACTGAAATTGGGGATACAAGTAGGGTGAGGAAGAGACTAATTAGGAACTCGTTTAGGAAGGTTATTCTAGAAGATGGCCACAAAATGTGGAGACAGTTAAAATAGTACAAAAATGCTAATAGTTCCTTAACTGGGCATGTGGCTAGATGTTGTCCCTGCCTCATCCTTTTACTTTTCCATTTCATCAGAGAGGAAACGGGAGGCAACATTGGCCTATAGACAGTTTACTGTTTAAACACACTACAGACTGACCAAAACCAACTTGAAATCTCCCTAGTTCCTGGCTAACATTCTTGATCTCCTTTTTCTTAGATGATTTTCTTTAAAAGAATTCCAATTGAAAATTCCTTTCCTGCCTCTTTGAGATGTAAATATTCCAAAACTCAGAAATATCTTTCTCAAGGCCCCAAGAGCCATCACTTTGAAATGTAATAATCAAGAATGATAGGGCCCCTGTCTCTTCGTCTCTGTAGAAGTGTAGGAGCCTAATGGCCTAATTACATTAAACAAACTTCTGCTAACATATTGCAGTCCTTTTTTATGAACTCAGTCAGTGTTTAAAAATCATCCTGCCTTTTGTTTCAGTGGAGTTGAATTTAATCTTTGAAGTTAATCTCTCTCTCCAACTACATTAGTATAAATAAAACCTTCCTTTCCCATTTAAACTGGTGAGGTATAACCTTTCTTTGAGCGTTCTTAAGAGATACAAGGTCTATAGTCCAAAAATATACAAAATTCTGTCACCATTCCTACACTCTTTCTAATTTCTATTATTTTACTTTAATTTTTTTCCTAATTTGGAATTAGTATTCAGATTGTCTCATTTCTGTTTCAAGTAAAATATGTGAAAAAAAAAAAACCTCTCTTTCTTTTTAAAATTCATCATTATTTTAAACCAAGTTCTTTAAAAAAAAATATGATCCTTAAATAAGACTCTGGGATGTGTAGAATTTATCAGGAAATACATATGAGTACATGCCTGAAGGCAGTTTAAATGAGGAAAGCAATTTGAGTTCCTCAGACCTGACCTAAAATGTATTATATAAAATACAAGTAAGTTAACCCACTTAGGAAAGAACTCATTCAAACATTGAGTCTGAGACATATGTATTTGGAAATGTCTTCAGGGTGAGACCCTGCCCCAGGGAAAGATCTTGGTCAGAGTTGCCTACCAAAACCAGGATTTTCCCTAGGCTAAAATGTGAAGTGGTTCAAGGTTGATTTCAGGCTTTCTTATTTCAAGATTATTGCCTCACCTCTTCTTCCTTATCATAATCTCTGGCTGCAGCCTTTATTTCAGAATCTCTCACATAAACATTTTACATGAATTTACCATCTTCCGACATCACCACTTTTATTTTCATCAAATCCCTCTCCTCCAAACTTAGTCTTACTCATTCCATAGTTTGGTTCTTTCAAGTCCTACTCATTGATGATTCAATCTAATAAGTTATATAAAACAAGTGAGCTAATTAGATTGTATTAGTCTGTCCTCATGCTGCTAATAAAGACACACTTGAGACTGGGTAATTTATAAAAGAAAGAGGTTTAACGGACTCACAGTTCCAAACGGCTGGGAGGCCTCACACTCATGGCAGAAGGTGAAGGAAGGGGAAAGGTACATCTTACATGGGCAGGCAAGAGGGCTCGTGCAGGGGAAATCCAATGTATAGAACTGTCAGATCTTGTGAGACGTATTCACTATCACGTGAACAGTATGGGGGAACCGCTCCCATGATTCAATTATCTCCACCTGGAACCACCCTTGACATGGGGGGATTATTACAATTCAATGTGAGATTTGGGTGGGGACACAGCCAACCCATGTCATGGGTGGTCCTTACATGTATCATATTTTTGTTTTAACAAATACGTTTGGAGAGAGAGACTTAACCCCATAGTGACATCTCACAATAAAGGTAGGATAGCTAATAGTCACAATTGGGCCAGCGTAACAGTTTACAACGTACCCTTTTATACTCAAAACTGTTTCAGTTTGGAAAAAGTGAAAATGGTCACCCCATGGATTCCAAAAATGGTATTAGTGAGGGAAGTTTGAGAACAAAAGCAGGTTGTTGTAAGAGCAAAGAGGACTGCCAAATTCTAGAGTATATTGGGGGTTATTTACTGTTACTCACATCTATATAATTTCAGATCCTGTGGAATTTAATATTTTTGTGGGTCTATTTCCTTAAAGTTATCTTTCTTATTTTCTTAAAAAAACAACAGGCAGCACTACTTCCTACCTGAACTAATTATCTTACTAGCAAATTTTAGAGTACTTCTCATGAATACTCAGAAACCTCCAATACTAGGTGAAGATAAACATTTCAGGGCATTTTATGGAGTGGAAAACTGACGTAAGTAGAGGTTATATGCTACCCACACTGGCTAAGAAGCAGTGAAACTGGAATACAAATATAGTTGGTTTACTTCATAGTTGCGTGATCTAAAACACAATTCTGTACTTCCTCTCAGAAGAGGAGAGGAAGATGGAGAAACACAGAGTGAGAAAGAAAGAGAGGGATAGTAAGATAGGTTCTGAATAATAGGCCTGTGCATGGCTCTTTGTATCTCTGATGTCCACTCTGTTGACCTGTTACCTCTCTTGTCCTAACCAAGAGATCCTTTAGTCTTTTCTATCATTGAACTTTTCATTCTCATCCCCCATTGAGCTCTAGTTTTCATCTTATCTCAAGCATAGACTCCAAGGAAGAATGTCAAACTGTCAGTATGTTTGATGTTCCACTGACAGATGGAGCTCACTGACTTTAGATGCTCTGTTGAAAGGAAGAGTGATTAGATCATCTTAAGGATAAGGTCACATAGTAGACTATCAGAGGATGTTGAGTGTGTGCCAATTACCATTACTTCTATGTATTATTTTAATGAGAATTTTGTCATCTCTTCTGATGTGACTTCATTTTAAAAACTTTTTTTTTGTGAATCTATCTTGAGTTTCTGGAGGCTTGGGGGAGGGAGGAGTGTGTGCATGGAGAGGGGAGCTAGTGGACACATGACATGCAAACTATTAGAAACCACCTCACAATTTCTAACATTTTCTCTCGAGTGAGGATGGAGTAACCCAAGCTTTCTCACATGTATTAGTTAATTTTCACACTGCTGTATAGAACTGTCCACGACTGGGTAATTTACAAAAGAAAAGGTTTTAATTGACTCACAGTTCAGTATGTCTAGGGAGGCCTCAGGAAGGCAAAGGAGAAGCACAGCAATTTCTTCACAAGGCAGCAGGAAGGAGAATGTATGCAGGAGGAACTATCAGACACTTATGAAACCATCAGATCTCTTGAGAAATCACTCACTGTCATGAGAACGGCATGGGGAAAACCAACTCTATGATTCAATTACCTCCACCTAATCTCTCCCTTGACACGTGGGGAGTATGTGGATTAAGGGAATTACAATTCAAGATGAGATTTTAGGTGGAGACACAGCCAAACCAAATTACCACAGAATGAGTGAGTTTGTCCTAATATAGCCATAATTCTTTGATTCTTCTATTGTATTTGTAGTATATATTAATAGTCTATTTACATAATAAATTTAATACAATAACAGGATATATCTGTAGCTATATAAGATAATGTACATGTTGTGCTCCGTGAACAAACTGAAATCAAGGACAATTCAAGGTAAAATATTCCTCAAAATTTATTTCTATAAATCATACAGTAGTAGTCTACATTTTCTCTCATTTGACCTAGGTATAAAGGTAGATGTGTCACATCATTCATCAATATTTTTGCTCTTTAGTTAATTCACCAAAATGCAAACTGTAAAGGCAGAGAATTTTTGCCCTCTTGTACCTAATCACATCTGACATCAGAATTTCCAGCCAAATGAATTATGACTGACACTCCAAGTAACTGCTTCTAAAGTTGTCAAGTTCTCCAAGATGCTAGGGGATGCCAGGAATGTTTCAGGGCAATGTCCATCAGAAGGAAGGTCACCTACTGAAGAATGATAGTTCCTTGAAGTCTGTCTAATTTTAAGAAATCAAAAAGTGAGACATACAACAATGAGATTGTAAACATAAAGTAGTCAAGTAAGTCCCACAAAAAAGCAACATTAAATAATAAGGAAAAGAATTATCGATAAATACAATGAAAACAACAACAAAAAAATTTTAACTTGAAGCTTTCGACAACTTCTTATATTTAAAAATATACTTTTATATAAAAAGTTAGACTGTAGAAATGTAATCTGGTTCAATAGAGTTTTATAGATCAGTGAATAGAAACGTAAATTAATTAGGTTTTAAATCTTTTAGCCTTTGAATTTTAAAGTAATCATTAAACAATTTGAATGGGGTCTAAATACCAATGCAGCAAAATGAGTGTTAAGAATTCAGACACTTTGGGAGGCTGAGGTGGGTGGATCACAAGGTCAGGAGATCGAGATCATCCTGGCTAACACAGCGAAACCCCGTCTCTACTAAAAATACAAAAAAAAAAAAAAAAAAGAATTCAGACTCTGAAAATATGACAGACTTCAGTTTGAGCTCTAGGTTGCATCACTTACTAGCTAATTCAGCATTAATTTCTGTATTTTTAGAATGGTGTTAATAATAGAAGTTATTTTGGAGGTTCTTTGCAAGGGTTAAATAACATACTATATTCAACCAAGAACAATACAAATTGTCTTGTTCTTTTTATAATAAATCATTTTATATATGCTAATGAATAATTTTAAAGTATTAATAAGATAATGCTATTGCTGTCGTCCTCAAAATATTTAGGCTTAAAGAACCTTATCATCCACTCAGCTCAAGAGAGTCATTGGTTCTTTCTATTCCTACCAGTTCCTCCTGCACATCTCTTGAAAATATCACATCTTTGTTAGACTGTGGTGTTTTTATGTTTATATTATATTATTTCTCACCAAAATTTATCAGGAGGTTTTAACGTTGTCTTCCTGAACATCTCCTCCTCCCACACACACATCTTTCATCACTAATGATTTTTCTTTCATTTTCCTAAAACAATAATTGTGTTGCTTTTGCAAAGAGCACATCTTTGGTTTATAATTATATAAATTGTCATACAGCTATGTGTGATACATAGCCAACATTCTGGTGTAAATTAAATATGTTATCTCAGGTTCATTTGATATGGTTTGAGTGTGTCCCCATCCAAATCTCATCTTGGATTGTAGTTCTCATAATCCCCGTGTGTCATGGGAGGGACCCAGTGGGAGGTAAGTCTAATGAATTTCAAAGTATTATTTCTGAATACAGATGATAATACTCAGTATATAACTAACACTGTATATTGGGAGAAATTAGAACTCTCAAAATTTGTTTCTGCCATGGACTATTACAAATCTGAACACTTCTTTCTTTCATTTATCCCCAAATCAAGCATTATCTCTAGCCATGTGGAATATCATGCATCCCTCAGACTATCTCAGGCACATTCAAATTCTTGTGTCTTTGAACGTCAGATTATTCCTGCCCAGAATGACCATCTCTACTTTTTGTCTTTGGAAGATTCATGTTGTTTTGGAAGAATCAGAAGAATTCTCAGTGCATTGCACAGTGCACACACATCGACCATACCACATACGCAGTGTGTGTGCATATGTTTGGGTATTTCTGTGTGTTTGTTTTTCATGTTTCTAACACAATAGAACAAAGCCTCCTCAAATATAGCTAAATCCTAATTAATGTACATTTTGTTGTTGCTGTTTTTGTTCCTGCCGGTTCCTGGCAGAAGTTCAGGTATATTATAGATGTTCAAAATGCTTGCTTAAATGGATAAAAGAATAAATAACATTTTATGATGTCAATATTTAGTATTATAAAGTGATTTTTAACAATAAAGAGAATAATTCAGATCTGTGTTTGTTTAATGGATTTTCAGAATTTGACTTTAACCATAAAAATAGTAGCAAATACTAAAATAAAAGGTTTTTTTCTTAATAGGTTTTGATTATCTCTCCCATAACATTAAGTTTTTGGCAGCTGATATTTATGGATTAAAAATGATGTGAATCTAATAATAAAATGTAAGCTAGCCAACTCTATTTCCTACAGAATACTCTATAAAATAAATTATAATAAACCAAATTCTTCTAGACAGTAATGATGGATAATTTCAATTTATCTTATTTCATGAATAAAAATATACCTATCATAAATCTTTTCTTTTAACATAAATGACTACTGTTAAATTTCTGATGATGCTACCTCCCACAAATTATAACCTGAGAATCCTTAAAAAAGAAGCTGAAAATATATTATAGATGATTTTATTCTTAGCATTCATATTGATCCATAGACTATAGCTGACATATTGAAACCATTTGTCTTTCTAAAATATATTTTGTTCAATAATCTTGATATTTATTAATTTATCATCTTGTTGCAAATGCCACACATATTTAAATATAAAACAACTGTATTCATCCTTCAGCAATAAACATCTCTTAGTCTGAAGAGTACAGAAAATTTGTGTGCACATAATATAAACGGCAAGGAAAACTTATTTTTGTTGATAAATAAATCAATAACTACATTTCTCCTCTTTTTTATTCTTTTTACCTCTTTGCGTTCTCCTGTTCCTCAATATCTTCATCACTCATATCATTATCTTCATTGTTATTAGTAAACATACATGTAAGTATTAAAAATAACAAAAAGTTACTCTTTTTCACTATTTAACATTTTAAAAGCACAATATTTGGTAATTTGTATACATTATATCATCTGTAAAATGAATGATATTTTCTTCATTTCTTATAATAGGAAACAGATACAATTATATGTATCCAATGCCTAGTGAGATACCAATGAATGTTATGCTGACTCAAAGCAAAAACCATTAGGAAAAGCTGACTTAAGGGCACACTTCATGAAAGAGGAAAGGTATTGGAAAAAGCATGACACATTAGGACTTGTGTTATTTCTAGTGTAGAATTTGCTTAAGAAAAAATCAGGTGATAAGCTTGAATTAATGATATGGTAGATTATGAAAAATACCAAGTGTTGAATGGGAGTATAGTATTTATTTTATTATAACTGGGATGATTTTGATGGTCTTACATTATAGTTTAGCATGTTTTCAATTGTGTTTTACAAATGTTATCCTGATAATCATAGAGAAACTGCTGAAACAAGAAGAGATGAGTGTCATCTTGACACGCTAGAAAACTTTGCAATAGCCCAAGAAAGATAAACAGCCAGTGAAGGGATGAACCATGGATGAGACATTGAGAATAAAATAAAAACATAAATAGATCTAAGAAATTGAGAAGAATTTATAGGTTAAATACAAAAATTATACAGAAGTAAGAAGAGAAGCAATTGGAGTCAAAGATGAATTTACGTTTGTGAAATGAGAGAAAGGAAGAATCATGTGTCTTTGGCATAACAGGAAATGCAAGAGGGACTATAGAGGAAGATGGAGAACTTGGTTTAACAAGACAGATTGCAGATGATACAGTCCTCTTCAGGATCAGATACTTGGAAGTTGAACAGAGATGCTCAGAATCTAGCTTTAATGTGTCTGACTCTCTCAAAGCAATGCTACTACCTGTGCTCTCAGAGAGAATGAGCAAAACATGATGCCTAATCTTTTTCACCACATTCTCACTTAGAGAAAAGATAATGATAAGAAAGAAAAGAAAATGAAACGTGTCCAAGATATGGATCCAGAAGCGAGACACTGTTTCATTACAGAAACGAAAAGAGATTACAAATTAAAAACACGTTTATACACCTGCAATAATAATAACTACTTGTCAATCTTTTGAGCACTCACTATTCTTGACATGTATTTTTATATGCATTATAGTTATTTTATACAATAAAATTCCATGAAATAAATATATGTATTATTATCACCATTTTGGCTAGAAGAAACCAAAACGGAGAATAAATACACAACTTGATCAACGTGAAAAATAAATGTTAATTATAATAGTGTTAACCTCTAAATCTGTATCTGTCTGATTCTACTCATGACTGAATATTAGGTGAAACACTTACTAATCTTAAAGAACCGATATTTGATAACTCACTTTCCTGGCTTATCTTCCTGCTAGGTATCCTTAATCAATTACTATCAAAAAGAAAGGGATGCATTAGCTTATTGGTGATTTGGGAGAGCATATAGGACATGTGCAGTCCTTTCTGCTTGCATGAAGAGAGAATGCATGCTGCTGAGCCCCACTGGCCTGCAGTAAGTATAGCAGGCTACCTTTTGAGATGGACTAAATTCAATTCAAATAGTGTCAGAAAATTTGTTTGGCGTTAAAACTAAACAACTTTTTTCTAAGCAGTTTTTCACAAGAAAAATTAATAAAAATTTATCTCTGACTCTCACATTTATCTCTGTTTTATTCAAGTTGGGCATAGAGGAGAGGAGCTATGATTATAATTGCTCACCTCACTGTCTCCCATGTGTGACATCCAGTAATAGACTATATTTGTGACACCCTAATCCTCCTGATTATCACTCACTATTTGCTAGAAAACAATACAGAGGCCACTTCCTTAAGATATTCTATCCTGTGCAGAGCAAGGGGGATTTACCTGGTCTTCAAATGTGGCAGATACACCCTAAGAAGTCTCCAGTGAGTTAGACTCTCATGGAATCTCTTCCCCTTGAGTGCAAGTGAAACCTGTGAGTTGAACTTAACTAAACTAGTATTACCAAAGAGACGAGCTATCACTCCTTTCATTAGGTTATGCTGTGGAGCAAAGGCAATAAATAGGATGCTGGTCCCTCTCTGCCAGAGTAGAGAGAGGGAAACTTCTGACAGCTTTGTAGAAGTATACTGCAATGTTATAAGAGAGCGTATGAGGTGGTCAAGAAGTGATGAGAGTGTCCCTGGCCAATGACCAGAAAGAAAACAGGGACCTCGGTTCTGAACCATAAAGAAATGAATTTTGCAAGCAACCTGGAGATTTTGCAAATGGATTCCTCCTCAGGCAAACCTTCAGATGAGAATGTAGTATGACTTACACCTTGACTGCAGCCTTATGAGACACTGAACAAAAATTTGAGCTAAGTTGTTTTTGAAATTCCAACCCTTGATAACTGTGAGATAATACATGTTATTTTAAACACTAAGTTTGGTATAATTTCTAATATAGCAATGGGAAACAAATATACCATGTATACAATTGGTACAATCATATTTGTGATTTGACACAATCACTCACACTGCCTACTTCATGATTGTCCTGTGGCATAAGGCTATCACTGTGGTGAAAGTCAAGTGATAGCCACAAAAACAACCCCTTCAGGAGTCAAGATAGTAAATAAAAAACAAAATTGTGTTCTGGAGTTGTGGGAAGGGATTATTAAAATAATGCCACCCTTAAATATATAAATAACACAAAGGTGAGGATTCCTATGATATCTACACATAATTCAGCAGGCTGGATCCTCCAGTGAAGCTCTAAATCTTTAATGACAGCAGATATTCACAAATTCAATTTAGTGGCACCAAATTCTCACGCTACATCAAATGTGTTATCTTTGTTTCAGCACATTTACATCATCTCCAAGACACAGTATGAAGACATTGGTTTGGTGAACAGTTTGTATTCAGATTGACATAGAACAGAAAACAATATACATTTATAGCTTAGCTCTAGAACGATGTCAATCATATGGTTATGTATCATAACATTGTCCAAAGTGATAAGGACCATCTGGATAATATTGTGCTAATTGGTCTAAATGAGCAAGAAATGCCTAGCATATTGGAGGGCTTGGCTGACACATCCACTCTAGAGGGTGGGAGATGTACCCTGAGAAAACCACTATATCACATTACATCATTAACCTGTTTAGGGGTTCTGTGGTAATGGATATATTAGGATATGTCATCTAAAATAAAAAAGTGATTGCACCTTTGCTCATAACTAAAAAGAATATAGTACATGATATAACATTAAATCCAGAGGACTGTTATTTTATATGTATATGTTATATCAGAATCAACGGTAATGGAGATGTTCAATATTGATGAATTAATTTTTACTTAAAGTCTGTAATGTGGGTAAAACATGAGGGAAAGATTGGTTGTCTCAGTTAATCTTGAATGGAGTATTTAAGAACAAACTTTTTATTCAATATTCTCTGGTAATAAGCAAATTCAGTCATCTGCATTGAAAGATAAAACAAAGATATGACAATTAGTCATATGTGTACGTATTTGTAAAACCAAGTTAAATTTTTGCTTTATTCTCACTAAGATATTCTTTCTTTGTTCAACATAGATTTGAAAAACTTCCATTTTTAGTGCAGCCTGCAACGAGTGATTATACCTTCTAAAAACTAAATGAGGTTGCGATTATATAAAGACATTTTATGTGAAGTTTAGAAGCTTAAGATACTGTGTGTGCCCTGAAGAAATCTCACGATTAGATGCCTTTGAAACTCCTTATTTGTGTTTCACTCTGTCTTGATACGTCTTTAGTTTCTTTAATCAATGAACACACTGCTCCACACAGCCCCTAAGGCAAAAGTTGCCATAAACAGTTTTCAGTGTAAGAAAAAAGCAAACTGAAAAGAGTACTCCAGAATATGTTTACTAGTATCCCTGAGAGAAGTTTTCAATCTCCCTACAGCCACCACACATTATGAATGGCAAAATGTATCTTGTCAATAGAGCCAGTGTCTTTACATATACCCTGGAAATTACAGTCTGGTGTCAATTTTTAAAAAGTGAATGTAGCATTTTAAAAAACCTGATTGGTCACAGATATATGACAAAACATTCTTAATAAAGGAAGGGTGTTTACCCATTGTTCTGAATTTGTATAGGTTTTCTCTACCAGTTAGGTAATAAATGAATAAATTTTCACTTTCTTTAACCTGTCAAACAAAACCTACAAAAACTAGAGGAAGAGTCTGGTATAGAAGAAATATTTATAGAACTGGGGAATAATTCTCTATATTCTCTATGTGTTAATGAACTCTTGACATTACAGTATCTAACTTAAGAATTTAGGCTTTTTAATTAGGCAGGTCTGGCTTCTACCATTCACTAATTATGTAACCTGATTAATTACCAAACCATACAAATTTCCATTATTTCTTTTATAAAGTAGCTATAATAACAATACTTATTTCTTAAAGTTGTTTAAAGCATTAAAAAATGTATATAATGGAGTTAACACAATTTGCACATTAGATATTGTGTCTGCCTCCTCCTCCTTCCTCTTCTTTGTGGTCATGGCTGTCATTGTTGTCAGGCTTATGATAGAAATATAAATCTGCAATAGTAGCATCTTATTTAATTTTAAACTTCCCTCACCCTGTTCTTATCCTCAAATTTCACCTCCCCAGAGAAGCCTTTCTGTACTATTAATCTAAATTAGTCCCAACAAGGAATTCTATCTCATTACCCTATTTTATTTTTTCTAGCATTCGTAATCATTATCTTGTTTATTCATCTATTTACTATTTCATAATTAGTTCCCAAATCCAATGTCTGTCCATAAGAGGACAGACTTTATCATGTGCCACTCTATCCACCTGGCATTTAGTAGGCACCCTGTAAGTATTCATTAGGTTAATGAATATGAATGTTCTCATTTTTTTTGCTTCTTCATCAAAAATCAATTGTTTATTTCCAAAAAGACAACCAGAGAAACCTGTTGATAAGACACAACACAGCGTATTAGACTTATTAGAAGCAAAATAGTGCAGTGTCTCAACAAAAATCTTAGTAGTGTCTCCAAATGGAAAATAGGGGCATGGTTTAGTTGCAGTTTGAGGGCTTGAGTTGAAGGATTTTGAGATAGCTGTTACAGGGTTAGAAAGTAGATGGGTTACTATTATAACAATTGTTTGGATGAAGCACACAGCACGATGAAAATCTTTAAATGAGCTATAAGTAAGTAGTTCAGTTGTTTTGGTTTCTTACCTTCTAGGAACTGGTACTTCCTTCAGTAAGCACTGGAGATATTTTTGTTGCTCTCGGTGTTGCTTAGCAAAGAACACGAAATTATGCTTCATCCAAGAATTGTTTAACATACGGACTAGGAAATATGTCTGGTTCCAATATTGTTTAACACAGGGACAGAAAATTATATGGTTTCAGATTTTAAAGGTTTATTTGCATTTGACATATGAATTCCTTTCTTATTTTTGCATAGTTACGACTTATGTATGTTTTACATCATTTAGTTTGTATTCTAGTTTTCACTTGTGCTTTTGCATTATATTTTTCTAGAGCTCCTCTTACTTGCATTTTTTCTGTCTTATTAACCAAATAAACTTATATAATTCTCACCCATTCAGTGTGGATTCATATAAATATACAGTTCTAGACCTACTTGAAATTTTTAGTCTTCCCTTATTCATTCAGATATACTACTCATTGTCACATCTTCATATATAATGCTTACACTTTATTCTAAATGTTAAATTTTTATTATGGTCTTTTCTCTAATGTTCTGCCTCCTCTCACATACAGACTAGATCATGTTTGTATGATACTGTCCCACTTTTAAGTCCTTGTCTATATAAAGATCTACTTATCTGTATAAACATCTATATAGGTCTATCTTAACATCTACTAGTGGGCATCTCTTACAGTGTTTTGTAAAAATTCCATCAGAGAGTCTATTATAAGGATAGACTTGATGCTTTGAAAATAAATTTAACATTCTTCTGTATACTGACTTCCCTCCCACCGAGCTATCACGGTTTTTAGCTGTTAATAGCATCAATACTTGCAGCATCTCCAATAAGAACAGTTCTGCTTCACTTCCCTGACCAATAATAATTGACATTACAGTATCTAACTTAAGAATGTAGGCTTTTTAATTCTACCAGTAATTAAGGTAGGTCTGGCTTCTACCATTCACTAATTATGTAACCTGAACAATTATCAATAATTTAGTAATTTAGTAATTGATGCCTCTTACAAATTGACTTTTGTATGGTCTCTAAGTGTTGTTTCTTCAATACCAAGATTCACATACCAGACAGATTAAATTTCCTAAAATTCTACTTTGACCTTCTTAAATAAATACCTTCAGTGATTTGGAACTGCCTACGATATGATATCTATTCAGCTTAGCTTAATATTTTTGATAACTTACAATCAATCTCTGGACAATCTTAGATAATTTCTAGGTAAAAGTATTTTCTATGGTTTTTCTGTATTACTGAAGGAGCCTTGCTGGCCCACCTGCTATGCCTTCAATGTGCCATGCATTTTTCTCCACCTTTGAATCTATATTTTCTCTGCTTAAAATACTATTCTGTCAGCCCTGATTCTCTTTCAATCCCCACTTCAAATTCCTTTTTCATGAAACCTTACCAAAGTAGTATAATCCACAGGGATAGCTAAATCTTGAAAGGTAACAGACTCAGTGATAATGTTCATTTGTAATGCACAATATATATTGCTCTGACTTTGTAATTTCACAGTTTTTATTTGTGTTTGTTTTTTCTCTTCATATTAAATATGTAAAATCTCATTATTAGAGCATTTGTAACATATGCATTTAGATGTTCTGGAGACTCTAATTTGCATGCATATTTTTAAAACAAATATCATCGATGTTCAGTGTTATTATTTTAGAGATTTGATATTTAGTAAGTACAATGGACTGAATGGTTGTGTCCCCACTCAGAAACAAATGTTGAAAGCCTAACCCTAGTACAACTATTTCACCTAGTATTAGGAGGTGGAACGTTTGGGAAATAATTAGGTAATGAGAGTGTAACCCTCATGGGTGGGATTAGTGCCATTATAAAATAAATCTCAGCGAGCTCTCTTGCCCTCTTCTGCTATATGAGGATACAATGGGAAGATGGCAATCTGTAACCTGAAGGAGAGTCCTCTCTAGAACCTGATCAGGCTGACTCTGATCTTAGACTTCCAGCCTTCAGAACTGTGAAAATATATTTCTCTTTTTTAAAAGCCACCTAGTTTTTGGGCCTTTGTTAGAGCAGCCTGAATAAACTGAGACAGTAAGGCATAGGTATGACCCCTAGAAAGCTCTCTAAAGAATTAGGGCCATGAGTAAGAAATGCAGAATTATTTGGTTCACTAGTAGGTAACAGACAGGCAAATCTAATAAACAAGCTGGTACTTCAGAGAATTGTTCTGAGATAAAAAGTACCTTCAGGCTCTTCAGGCAGGACGGAAAATATCCTTATTCAATAGCCTAAAGTACTGCACAACCTTCTCTTACATAAGGTATTGTGTTTGTTTCTATCCTATTAAATATGTGAAATATATTGAAATCAATTTGTTTCTAGTCTCATGAAAAAACATAGAGTTTATCAACTTCTAGGACTCTTCTAAGTTATAAAAGTCAAATAAAATATATTTTCAAATATTTTGCACATAAAACTGCCTCTGAAACAAAACGCAGACTATTTTGCATTAGCATTTGGGTTTCCCTCAAGGAAGGTTGTAAGCATGTTTATTGCCTCAATTTTTGCTCTTGGAATAGATGCTATCTAAGAATAAAAATGAACACATAGTAAGTCTTCAACAAGTCTATATTTATTGAATTTAAAGGTACAAGGTAATCATATTTAGTTTCTTCTTGTGTATTTTTATATCTTACTTATTGTTTAGCTAACTGAATAGAGTATTTCCTTTCCTAGTACTTAATTTACTCTTTCTCTAGAAAATTGAGCACTTAGAGATTTTCTGGAATATGCTTACTGTATGTCTATGTGCTAACTAAAATGGCATTTCTTATGCATCCATTAATGATTTTTGAAAAAGTATTTTCCATAGGTTCTGAAGAATTCTAGTTACAAGAGATCATGAGATGCCGAATAAGAAAAAAAAAAGTATTCAAATAAATTTAGAAACACTGTCTACTCAAATTTTCAAAAAAATTCAACTTGAATTTTAGATACCGGTGTACTTCTACATGTTTGCTACATGGGAATACTAAATGATGCTGAGGTTTGGGGTGTGAAGTCCATCACCTAGAAAGTGAGCATAGTACCTGAAAGGTAGTTTTTTTTAACTCACCTTCCTTCTTTCCTTTGTACTCCAGTAGTCCAGTGTCTATTGTTCCTGTATTTATGTCTGTCTGTGCTCATCAATATTTAGCTTCCCTTTGTTTTATTGACATGGAGTCTCACTCTGTTGCCCAGGCTGGAGCAGAGTGGTACAATCTTGGCTTACTACAACCTCTGCTTCTCGGGTTCACGCCATTCTCCTGCCTCAAACTCCAGAGTAGCTGGGACTACAGGCACCCGTCACCATGCCCAGCTAATTTTTGCATTTTTAGTAGAGACTGGGTTTTACCACATTGGTCAGGCTGCTCTCGAACTCCTGACCTTGTGATCTACCCGCCTTGGTCTTCCAAAGTGCTGAGATTACAGGTGTGAGGCACCGCGCCTGGCCTTAGGCCTTAGCTTCCATTTGTAAATGAGGTTATGCGGTATTTGGTTTTTAGGTCCTGCATTAACTCCCTTAGGATTATGGCCTCTGGTTCCATTCATGTTGCTGCAAAGGATATGATTTTACTTTTTTTTTTTTTTTGACTGCGTAGTATTCAGTGGTGTATATGAGACATCATCTCACACCAGTCAGGTTGATGCTATCAAAAACTCAAAAAACAGCAGATGCTGATAAGGCTGTGGAGAAAAAGCAATGAATGCTTATATACTGTTGGTGGGAATGTAAATTAGTCCAGCCACTGTGGACAGTAGTCAGGAGATTTCTCAAAGAACTTAAAATGAAACTACCATTCGACCCAGAAATCCCATTACTGGGTCTACACCCAAAAGAAAATAAACCATTCTATTAACTGTTATCTGGAGATTCACACTGTGAATTTCCATTTTAAGGAGTTTGTAAAGTCCTGCAAGAAATAAACTTGTTTCTTTTTATTTAACTTACAATTTTACTATCATTTTACATAATGTTATTTAGATCAGTCATTTTCAAAACTTCTCTGTGAAAGATCCATTTTTATTTATTTATTTTTATTATACTTTTAGTTAAGAGGTCCATGTGCAGAACGTGTAGCTTTGTTACATAGGTATTCACGTGCCATGGTGGTTTGCTGCACCCATCAACCTCTCACCTGTATAAGGTATTTCTCCTAAGGTTTTCCCTCCCCTAGACCCCCACCTCCCATCAGGCCCCCGTGTGTGATGTTCCCCTCCTTATGTCTATGTGTTCTCATTTCTCAACTCCCACTTATGAGTGAAAACATGTGGTGTTTGTTTTCTGTTCTTGTGATAGTTTGCTGAGAATGATGGTTTCCAACTTCATCCACATCCCTGCAAAGGACATGAACTCATCATTTTTTATGACTGCATAGTATTCTTTGGCATATATGTGCCACATTTTCTTTATCCAGTCTGTTACTGATGGACATTTGAGTTGATTCCAAGTCTTTGATACTGTGAATAGTGACACAATAAACATGTGTGTGCATGTGTCTTTATAGTAGCATGTTTTATAATCTTTTGGGTATATACCCAGTAATGAGATTGCTAGGTCAAATGGTATTTCTAGTTCTAGATCATTGAGGAATCGTCAGACTGTCTTTCACAATGGTGGAACTAATTTGCACTCCCAACAACAGTGTAAAAGCCCTATTTCTCCATATCCTCTCCAGCATCTGTTGTTTCCTGACATTTTAACGATTGCCATTCCAAATGGCATGAGATGGTATCTCATTGTGGTTTTGATTTGCATTTCTCTAATGACCAGTGATGATGAGCATTTTTTCATATGCCTGTTGGCTGAATAAATGTCTTCTTTTGAGAAGTGTCTGTTCACACCCTTTACCCACTTTTTGATGGGGTTGTTTTTTCTTGTAAATTTGTTTAAGTTCTTTGAAGATTCTGGATATTAGCCCTTTGTCAGATGAATAGATTGCAAAATTTTTCTCCTGTGCTATAGGTTGCCTGTTGCCTCTGATGGTAGTTTCTTTTGCTGTGCAGAAGCTCTTTAGTTTAATTAGATCCCATTTGTCAATTTTGGCTTTTGTTACCTTTGCTTTTGGTGTTTTAGTCATGAAGTCTTTGCCCATGCCTATATCTTGAATGGTACTGCCTAGGTTTTCTTCTAGGGTTCTTTTGCTGTGCAGAAGCTCTTTAGTTTAATTAGATCCCATTTGTCAATTTTGGCTTTTGTTACCTTTGCTTTTGGTGTTTTAGACATGAAGTCTTTTCCCTTGCCTACGTCCTGAATGGTATTGCCCAGATTTTCTTCTAGGATTTTTATGGTCCTAGGTCTTATGTTTAAGTATTTGATCCATCTTGAGTTGATTTGTGTATAAGGTGTAAGGAAGGGGTCCAGTTTCAGTTTTCTGCATATGGCCAGCATACGTTTTCCCAACACTATTTATCAAATAGAGACTCTTTTCCCCATTGCTTGTTCGTGTCAGGTTTGTCAAAGATCATATGGTTGTAGATGTGTGGTGTTATTTCTGAGGACTCAAGTGTCCCGTTCATTTCTTGACTTGGAGTTTCATACATTGGCATGATTTCATGACTTTCTTTTCTCCTGTCTTGATTCTTCCTCTAGGGCAGGCTGTTACTCAACTGCTGCATGCACAGTGTTGGTCAGCATTTTGGAGGGTAACCACATGCACAGTGTGTTTACTGAGGTTGTGTTCATGCTCTCTAGGGGCCATTTTCTTTTATTGGTTGAACACCCACAGAGGAAGGTCATGCATCTGCCATTTTGCCTCTTAGTGTTCATGCTTAAGCCTGCTAACCCTTCTCTTTAGGTCTTATTGGGAAGCTGCAGATCCAGGTCCAGGTGTTTTCTATCTGCTGGGAGACTGTCTTCCCCTGATGCTGGCTGTGACCAATTATTATTTCAGAGAGACAGTTTAATAACTGCCCGACCATCACTTGATGTTTGCCTGACATTCCTGGGGGGTTCCTCTCCTGCTCTGCTTATGTCTGCCTAACCACCTACTCTAATAATTATAAATCCTGAGTGTCATTTTGATGTGTAGCCAGTTTGGGAAACTAATTCACTGTGGAATAAGCATTTTGATAAGTGGGATTACACAGCACAGGGCACTTTCTTTTTCAATCTAGTTTTTATACTCTCTAAGGAGGGTTACAAGAGGAGGGGGAGAGGAAGAAGACTTTGGGAAGCCCAGATCCAGCAAAATAATTAACATTTCAGTTATTGTCAGATTAAATGCTTCCTTGTATGAGAATGATTCCTTAAGGTTTGGGCAACCACATGTATGAGTATAGCCCATAGAGTTATCTCAAAACACTCAGAGACTCTAGTAGCACCTTCTATTATTGAAAAAAAAAAAAAAAAATCATTGCAAAGGTGTATGCAGATTATTGAATACCTCTGCATGTAAGTGTCAGGTCTTATAATTCCATATTTATCTATCTCTGCTTAATCTACTGCCTTTAAAGTGCTTTAAATTTTTGTTGTTTTCTGAGCTATGTCTTACTCTAATTTATTGAGCTACTGGTTCCTTTGCTAATCAGAACTGACTTCTGGAGTCCACCACGAGCCTGGCCCTGTCTACAAGCTCCTTTTTGTCTTATCTGCATTCCCTAATATATTCTCTGAGTTGCTATTAATTTGTGGTGCTTTTCCTAACAGTGTACCTATATGTAGATCAATAAGGGGTTCCTGAAGAAAACTGTCACTTTTGTAGTGACAGTTTCGTAGTATCTAGGCTGCCAAGATGGGCTCTGTTTCATTATGTTTTAGAGAAGCTTCTTCCTGACTATATAGCCCCTGACTTCCCTATCCTCTAGAAAACTTGTAATTACAAATTTCTTCTCTGCTTCCTTGAAGTGCAGATCTTTATAAAAGTCTCTTGTCAGATTTACCACCCAGGACTGTCTCTGCAGGACCTGGGAGCCATCCCTTTGATATATAATCATCAAAGAAGGCAGCACCTCTACCTCCCAGCCTCTGTGGTAGGGTAGGAATCTGACTTCAATGCGTGACATGTTCTGAGTTGCAAAACCACTTCCAGTCATGAAAACATCAGAAAGTTTACTTTTCCTTTGGGTAACACCAATTAACAACCATAAATGGCCTATGATCCATCCCTTTCCACATTGCATTGCAATAAATGAAGTCTTCCTTGCCTGTTTAACTTCATCCTGTATAATTTTTGCTTTGAAGTCTAATGATTTGTCATACATTAATCTCAATATAGTGACTATTAAGATGTTTCATTACTGATTTAAGAATTCTTAATTGGAACAATTTATGAAATTAGTAAGGAAATATGAAAACGACATTTTCCATAAAATTGTTTATTTTTTAGTGTTGTTACATTATTTTGCATTTGATAATATCAGGTCACCTTGGACCACTTAAACAAATATAAAAATGTTTAAAATAATTTATATAAAACTAAATATGTTTTTCTTACTTATATACAGCATAAAATACAATGAAGTTTGTGTCAATTAAATAATATTTCAGACATTTTTCTAAGCCATCTGTTCTCCCTTTTAAATACTCAAATGTTCAGCTTAATAGAGCATGTCCTGAATCTTCCTGTTTCATATGTGCCTTAATATATTGATTTAGTTTTTGCCACATGATTAATCTGAAATGATGATCATCATTACTTTCTTATGTGCTATAATCTTACAAATATATCTGGCTATTTTAATTCTAATGGTTCGGGCTCAATTTATAATGACCATGACTTATCTCTCTGAGTGTCATTTTAGGGTGTTCTTGTGCTTTAAAAATGTTTTCTAGAGTAAAAATTGAAGAAAACAGTTGCATATTTTACATAGCTCTTGTTGGTGTTTTCTTGTTTGTGAAAGTGTATAATTTTTATAGTTCTTATTTTTTAAAGAGACTGTTCATTTTTAAATAAAATAGAATAATACCATGATTCCTGGACTCTTCAATAAGCACCCAGTGAGTAATAGGAGCTTTTTATAACATTCAAGGGAAATTATAATTGTTATCAGTCATCTTGGCATATCCTTAATGATTTGCCACCAGAATGTTTTAAGGATCATCCTGACTTATAATTCAAAATAGTAAGGTTTAAATGTTACAGTTTAAAGCTTTAAGGATACGAATAAAAGATAATTCAATTGAAATTTGATTTTTAGGTTAAAGATGTATAAGCACTGAGAGGTTAAGTTGCCCAAAGTAACATTGCTAGAAGATGGCAAGCTAGGGCATAAGTCAGGGTTGCCATTCACCAAGCTTCAAGCTTTTAACCAGTAGGCTAAACTACCTTCTCAGTAAATTACTTGGAAGAAATGAATGTGCCACTTGCTTCTCTGCTCCCTGAAGCATTATCTGGCACACCCTCATGATTCAAGACCCAAGTTACTCTATCCTTTTGATCCTTTCCACTACAAAATCCATTGATCTTACAAACACCTTGTGTGACAGGCAAAGCTATAACTAAATGAGAAATGTCATTATTTGGTAATCTGGAATCAAAATTAGATATTCCATCTTAAATTTCAAAATTTGTATATACACGCAGGTGACAGTATCCTAGATTTTGAAGTAACACACTTTTCATAATTCGAACCACTGTTTTTCTCTATTCCCAGTTTCCCCTTAATTTTACATTACTTGATGTGCTTTCTGTAGCCCTTTCACCCTGTCTCAACACAGAGTGGAGGGTAAGCATCCCCCAACAGCTAGCTGTATTCCCATTCTCCAAATTAGCTGATTATGGGCTGAGGTAGATGTCATTCTCTCTGAGGTGTGGAACTTCTTTATCTAAAATGACCAGTCTCTACAGACCAATTAAGCAAAAGAATGCTGAGCCGGCTTCCAACAGGTAAAGCTCTCAAAACACACAGCAACTGTCAGGCTATGTACCTCTAAGCAATTTCTGTGAGAGAATTTTCTGAAAGGTTGAGCTAATGGGTTTGAGTACAGCTGTGCACAATGTTTTGCAGAGCCAGCAAAACTAGGGAAATGTAAGTTTTTGCCTGTTTCCTAGAACAGTGGTTCTCTGCTTTCATAAACAAGGTCCTGTAGATATGCAAAGGATTCCTTCACTACTAAAGGACTGCTCTTCATTTAGAGTAGGCATCAGTTTTGAACTCAGACCACCCTGTAGCCTTCATCTGCTTAAACGTAAAAAAAAGACAAGTCAAGTTTTATTGAGTAGATTTGGCTACGCTTGTACTTTCATCTGTTCCCTGAGCTTTTATCTTCTTTGCAGGGGAATTTCTCAGCAGCCTTTTCTGCATAATGATATCTGAAATGCTGTCACCACTAATCGATCTCAAACTTGTTTGAAGCGGTATCATGTATTACTGAGGAATCAAACTGCATACATTTTCCTTATTTAACATGAACTTTACTATAATAAGGGAAAGTGGAAAAAACTTAGGCTTCAGAATCCAACAGGCTTGGATTAGAACTCTGGGTTTAATCACTTCATAGTTGTATGTTCCTGGGTAAGTTAGTTAGCCTCTTCTTACTAGCCTTATCATTGTTAATTCATCTCACATATTATGGTGACTAAATCTGCTCATGTATCTGAAATGTTTCCAGGGGTACCTGGTACATTGTGAGTGCTTGCTGAGTGAATCTTCCTTAACCTATACTCTACATATTTTTAAAGAACAAAATTAGTCTTGATTTTTTTATTTTTAAATTTCATTAATTCATTCATTTAGTAAGAGATAGAGTCTTACCATGTTGCCCAGGCTGGAGTGTGGTCTATTCATAGGCGTGGTCATAGCACACTGTATCCTTGAACTCCTGGACTAAAGGGATCCTCCCACTTCAGCCTCCCATGTACCTGGGACTATAGGAATATGTCATTATTCCCAGCTAGTGTTGAAGTTGCTTTAAAGACTATTACATTTTTAGTGGGTGACACCATTGAGGTTTCCAATCTTATTCCTATGTGTATCAACATTATGATTGTGTTTTACTCAAGAAAAGCAAAGAGTGGGGTAGTGGACCCATGTGCTCCAAGACCTATTTTTGCATGGTCCATGAGCTAATGATGATTTTTACAATTTTAATTGCTAATGAAAGAGAATATTTTGTGACACATGAAAATTATATGAAATCAATATTTGAGTGTCATTTAAAACACACTCATATGCTTAAGTTTTATGCATGCCTGCTTTAGTGCAGCAATGGCCCAGTTGAGTAGTTGCCAACAGAGACCATGGAGTCGACAAAGTCATACACTTTATACTATCTGGCTCTTTACTGAAAAAATTTGCAGAACCATGATCCAGAATATTGGATATGGTCTGATCAACATATTAAGAATGATTTCACTGATCATATCACTGCTCAAAAATGTCAATCCAACTATTTTGTTTAATATAGAATTAAACAAAATGTGAGCCCTGACTGGTATTATTATTTCTTATTTGTTTTTGAGTTTTTTTGTGCGTGTGTTTTCTGGGATGTAAGTCACACAGATGGCAAATGAAATTCAAATAAGCACTTTATTCCAAAGAACATACCCTGGAGTGTGGAGGCTCTAAAGCTCTAGCTATTCTAGAAAACTTTTCATGTAAATTGTGTAAATCACTTTGTTGACTAGGAACTCATTTTTTTTTTTTCTATTTGTGTTTAAACAACCACTAGCCTTATATTAAAATCTAAAATTATAGAATTTAAATTCAGTAGGTTTTTAATTTTCCTTACCAAAACTTCCCTTGTCATCTTAAACTTAGTATTTTATTCAATGTCAAAATTTTTTAAAAAGTTGCTAAATATCAATATATACATATTTTTAAAATTTAGTCTTCAACTCTTTAAAAGTTATCTTTATGATTTTTAAATTTAGTTGACCAGAATTTTCTTTAAAAAGTAATAAAAATACAGTGAATCAATTTTTTGATACTGTGGCCTCCTGGCCTAGAGTTTTTGTTTTCATAATATAATCGGAGAAATGTTGAGAAAAAAAGGAGAAAAACGGTACACATTATGTTATATTTCTTTGTGTCCATGTAGACATTTTTTATTCTTTTCAATTTTTGATCCCAAAATAAATTTGTCCATGTACATATACATTTGAGTGAAAAGACTGATGAAGGACAAAAGGATTTGAATCCAAAGAAACAGGACAGTGTAAAAAGTTGTTAAAAATTAGGGCAGTATGGAAGGCAGGAAAAAAATTAGGGCACTACAATTCAGAGATAGGGAGAAGTCGAGGGCAAGGAATAACATATCATGACAGGTGAAGAATGAGTTGGGTCTACACATTATAAAGGGGGAAGATGGAGCACAGGATGGGGAAGAAAAATCATATGAACATCTGCTGACTCAAAATAAGTTGTCAATACCCTAAAGGTGAGATACAAAACAAAACAGGAAAAACGGCAGTGGAAGGGTCCCAGATTGCTTATGAAAAATTAGAGAGATGTTAGGAAGATGAAATAAATTTATCTTTTCCTGAAAAAATAGACCTAGTTTGTCTTTGAGTGTTTCCTTCTTCGCTACGTTCCCGTCTTAATTTATTTTGTAAAATTATAATAGATTTTTTAAAAAACATAACCTATTATACACACTGGATTTCATTTTGTAACTACCATAGTTTAGTCTAAATAAGCACCATTCAAGGCCAGGCATGGTGGGTCACACCTGTAATCCCAGCACCTTGGGAGCCTGAGGCAGGTGGATCATAGGGCCAGGAGATTGAGACCATCCTGGCTAACACGGTGAAACCCCATCTCTACTACAAAATACAAAAAAAAAAAAAAAGAAAAAAAGAAAGAAAAAATAAGCCGGTCGTGGTGGTGGGAGCCTGTAGTCCTAGCTACTTGGGAGGCTGAGGCAGGAGAATGGCATGAACCCGCGAGGCGGAGGTTGCAGTGAGCCAAGATCATGCCACTGCACTCCAGCCTGGGCAACAGAGTGAGACTCTGTCTCAAAAAAATAAATAAATAAATAAGAACTATTCAAAAAGAAGTTCACATAATCCTATAAAGTAATCCTTGATTACTTTAAAACCTAAAAAATAACTATTGATATATGACTACATTATTAAATATTCACGTATTTACAAATTAATAGTGCATTTACATAAATGAATGTAAAATTTAAGGTCCTTAATTAAAATTTGAATTGTCACAACTCATTTTTACTTTATTTTCCTAAAATTCATATTTCTAAAAATACTGACAAAATTAGACAGACAGGTAAACAACAGTCAACTCTCTGTCACAAAACAAGAACAACAACTACTACTACTACAGAAAGAGGGGCTGAGTGCACTAGGTAATGTAGGAGTTTTCCTAACAGCAATATCCATATAAATACATAAGTACTACATGAGAAACAGCAGTGTGCGGGAATATACATTTTCTCAGTGTAAGACAAATATCATTTACCAAATCCCAACCGACTTCATAACTATTGAGAAGAAAACCAATAGAAATCAGCAAATGGTGTCCATTACCATGCTGTGTTATAGCACAGCATGCTCTGAATGTTGTTATTTGCTTAGAATAATTTGTGCTCACATTCTGGTGAGCTACTGGATAATAACAGGAAGGTACTTCTTTTTTCTTACTACGTTAGACCATGCAAAGTCTTTATCACTTCTGAAGGAATATTGATCCATAGTTTAAATGAGGAATCTGGCTCCAGATATTTGTACTCCATTACCCATGTGTACAGAGGTGAGTTTTTTAAAAGAACGAATGACAATCACAAGGATATCATACAACTAAGATATAATAATAAGTTGTTATGATATAGAAAAAATAAGGGAAATAACAAGGAGATTTCATAATGTCTCTTGTGGAAATGAAAATTCACTCCTTTTTTGTTGCTCCATGGTAAGCCCAGAGATTAATTCACTGCTTTTGTATGCTCAGGTGAATCTATCAAATGTATACTGTAGGTAGTAAAAGTAGGTTTGTTTTCAAAATTTATTAACTACTATTTGTGTCCATGTTTAGTATAAGCCTTCCTCTCCATCTCTGTCAAGATGTTGTTGTTGTTGTTTTTATTCTTTATCAGAACCTTTCTTTCTGTATCCACTCATTTGATATAATTTATTCTTAAAATCTAATCGTAATTGCTTGTCAGGGACAAAAATCCCAAGAGAGTACCAACATTCCATAACATTTTGTAAACACTGGAGACAGAGTGTTTCTTCTGTTACTGAAAACTCCCCATAGAATCAGAAGTTAAATTTCTTGGAGGAAAATGCATGCAACTTTATTATGAATCACTAAATTTATGCACTTCATTACAGAGAAAACAAGGATATTATTAAAAATTTAGTTATTATTATTAAAATTATTAATTTTCTCTAGAACTTGAATTAGTAGCATTTTAAAAAGTCAGCTGTTCTATTTACTATTTGTGATCAAGTTCATTTTATGTTATAAATGCTAACTGACAATGTATAAATTTCCTTTTTAAAAGACCATAATATGTCAAAATAATAAATAAGCACATAGATTTCATTGGTGGCTCAATTTTATGCAATTTCCCTTAAGAGTATTTTTGTATTTCTATCCCAGGATTCCAGCTATATTTTACACCAAGTACCAAAGTCACCTACACAAACCACCTGCTCATAACCATGTCCCCAGGCTCAGCTATCTCCTCCTTTTCTGGCCAAGCAGCTGTCATGTCTTGCTATGATCAATACTACGTATTTGTTGTCATTATGAAGAACACACATTCCTTCTTGACCCTAAACTAAATATCAGAGAATAGATTAAGCAAAACAGTGATATTATTGAGTCTATTCACAGTTCAGAATCATCACTTTAGTCAACCAAGACTTTCCCTTCTCCTCTCAGGATCATGGACATAGTGACACAGCTGTTCAAGAAACACTATCCTTACCTTTGGTGTCTGATGCTTTTATGATTTATGATTTGGGATTTCAGCTCTGATGTCATTCATTAATTCCTTTATTCTAGTCACTTGTTCAGTTATGAAAACTATTTCCAGTGTCCTCTGTGTACCAAACACTATCATGGTTCCTGAAATATAACAATAATAGCCAAAGTATTGAGTGCTTACTATATGAACTAAAATCTTGACATTTATGTATCATGATATACCTTGGAAAATCATATTATGTGTATGTTAATATTATGTCCATTTTAAAATCAATCAAATTGAGGCTTAAGGAAGTTTAAAAAAACTTACGCAAGACTAAATAGTAGAATTCGAATCAAGATACTAGAACTCCAGAGACCACATTCTTAACCCTAAAATAAAGAAATAAATAAAAATAATCATGAAAAATAAAGGTTCTGGTATAGGAATTCTTATAATTTAGTGGTAGAAGTCAATAATCATTAATTGCACTATAATTAGGCTAGCATAGATCTATGCATGTGCTCTTGTGGTCAGATATAAAATATGTGATAGCATATTTGGAGGAAAAAATATTTTTAGATTGGTTATTATCACTTCATTGCCTTGTTGCTTCCAGTATCTTTGAATAGATTATAGATTATTATGCAAGATAATAAATGAAAAAGGTCCAATTTATCCATTAATTTATTTATGTCTGATATTTATGCATGATATTTGTGTTTTCATTTTTTGTGACTATCTATACTAATGGCTGATGTGTTCTACTGTCCATTCACTTCTCAATTTTCTTTTTGTAACAAAGTAGAAGAATTTAATATCCTTTATTAACTAACATTTATTAAATAAAATTACTTCTTCCAGCTTTATTTGACTGAAAAAGTTTAATTATTGTAAAAGCAAGAAATAATTCCCATTAACTTACAACATGTTCTATATCTGCAGTCTATATTTTTAGAAGCTTTTCTTGACCTCCTATCTGCCTTCAGGTACTGCCCTATTTTTTGTCACTTTTCAGATGAAAACTCAAATAGTTGACTCTAATCCATTTCAAGTTTCTGAATTTCTTTTCTTTGCTGAACTTGTGCCCCTAGAACTCCACTGAAGCTGTTCATGTATATATCTCCACTGACCTCCTATTACAAAGAACAAAAGCCCTTTGTCTCTTCTCATCTTACATGCTCTCTCAGAATCACTCAGAAAAAAAATTGAACAGCACCTCCTTCTTTAAACACTAAATTCCCTTGACTTCTGTGATACTATGGATTCCTGATTTTCTTCCTCCTGTATTGATGTGTCCTTCTGAGCTCCATTTTATGGATCAGTCCCCTTTTTTCATTTGTAAGTATAGTGTATTTCAGAGATGTATTGTTCTTAGGTTTCTTTTTCGTAACTTTGTGCTTAATACACTCTATTTCATGGTAATTTCATCCTGGCTGATATTTCTTGGGGGCTGGTTCCAGGATTTCCCAGGGAGGCCAAAATCTGCAGCGGCTCAAGTCTCTTCTATAAATTAGTGTAGTATTTGCATATAAGCTATGCACATCTTCCTATATTCTTTAAGTAATCTCTAGATTACTTATACTACCAATAAAATGTAAATGCTACGTAAATAGTTGTTATACAGTATTATTTAGAAAATAATGACAGGAAGAAAGTCTGTATACATTCAGCCCAGATGGATTTTAAGATATTTTCAATCTGCTGTTGTTTGAATCCATAGATGTAAAACCCAGGGATATAAAGGGCTGACTGTATGCTTATCTATATAGCCATGATTCATATATTTGTCTTCAGCCTTAAATTTTACCATGAATTTCAAACTCATGTCTCCTTATACTCTTCATTCATTCATTCATTCGTCATTCATTTGATCATTATTTTAGCAAATATTCAAAATATTACAATTCAAACACTTTTGTAAGTATTTAGTTTTGAATAAGCCAGGCAAAGTTTCTACACACAGAGTTTCCCTTTTCTGAAATATTTCTGAAAAAATGAGTCCATATAACTGTTTATGTGTTTGTATGTATGTGTATATATACATATATATGTGTAAGTATGTGTATATGTGTGTATATATATATGTGTATATATATGGATATTTTGATGTTTATATGAAACTTCAGGCAATATAAAATACTAGAATCTCTGAAGGGTACTTTTAATATAAATGTGGCTATATTCTTCCTTTAGAAAATGTTTGAAATACTGCAACTAGAGAAAGATGTCATCAATGTGACTGACTAGAGATGCCCAGAACTCACCTGTTCCACAAAGAAGTGCTAAAACAGGAAGTAGATAATAACATGTTGAGTAGTGTTCTAAAGGAAATTTCATTGTGGAATTTACCAAGAAAGTGAAAATGAACTTCTGAGATTCAAAAACTTAAAATGGCAGCAAAGAGACGGAAACAAAGCAGTCAGCTGGAATTGGCTCTGAGAGAAGAAAAACATTCCATTGTGGAGGTATTGCAACAGAAGATCCCCAGCAATCCACATTCCCTTCAGTCTTAGGTATGGAAGATCCCCTCAGTCCGCATAGTAGGGAGCTCCCTGGAACTCATGTGACAGCATTAGTCCAGAGAGAGACTTCACGTCCCCAGAGAGACTGTAACGTCCCCATATCTAGGACCCATGCTGCTGTAGCACAGTGCTATTTTGCGAGCAGACCCCCACTAGGCTACTTTCTGCCCTCAAAACCAAGAGCCCGTGCATCACCACATTCCTGGAGTCCCAGCAAAATCCCCTCACATACACTCAGAGAGCTGCAGAGTCACAATGCCAGCTGAACCCAGAAATGCAGCCACATTCCTGAGCGCATACAGTACACTACATCCTGGGGAACAGAACAGGCAGTCCGGCACATGAGGAAAGCTGCTCCCAGGCTATAAGGAAACAAAACAACCACTTCCCAGAACCTGCAAGCCACCTGCCAGGACCCAGTGCTGCTAATAGCAACCTCATGCCCTCCAGTGGTGGGGTCACTACACGCTCAAGACTGTTGCCCAGGAATGAAGATCAGCTACCACTGCTGGCAACAATTGTGCATGTGCCCACACCTGCTGTCATTGGCAACCACATGCATGCACACCACTGCCACCACTGATGTCCACATGTGCCACCCAGGGAAGCAACAGCTAGTCTACCCAGGGACGCTGCTGCCAGCTCTAGTGTACACATACGCCACCCAGAAACCTGAGGACCTCTCTGTAAGGCCTTTTCCATCCCCCCAAAAATTCATACCGCACCTTCCAAAAACGGTAGCAGCCTGATACAATAAGAAACTTGCAGATACATTGACATAGATTACAGCAGAATAAATCATATAAAGAACCCATTACTGTGTCCACCCAGAACCAAAGCCAAAGCACGAAACTCAATCAACACTATAGCTACATCTACAGAAAGATGTCTTACCTTCTATTAGTCCATTCTCACACTGCTAAAAAAGACATACCGAAGACTGGGTAATTTATAAAGGAAAGAGATTTAATTGACTCACATTTCTGCAGGGCTAATAAGGCCTCAGGAAATTTACAATCAGGGTGGAAAGAAATGCAAACACGTCCATCTTTACATGGCAGCAGCAAGGAGAAGTACTGAGCAAAAAAAGGAAAAGCCCCGTATAAAATCATCACTTCTCATGAGAAATCATTCATTATTACAAGAAAAGCATGAGGGTAACTGCCACCATGATTCCATTGCCTCCCACTGGGTCCCTCCCATGACACATGGGGAATATGAGAACTGCAGTTGAAGGGATTTGTTGGGGACACAGAAAAACCATATCATTCCACCCTGGTCCCTCCCAAATCCCATGCCCTCACATTTCAAAACACAATCATGCCCTTCCAACAGTCGTCCAAAGTCTTAACTCATTCCAGTATTAACTCAAAAGTTCAAGTCCAATGTCTTATCTGAGACAAGGCAATTCCCTTCTGCCTATGAGCCTGTAAAAGCAAAAGCAAGTTAATTACTTCCTGGATACAACGGGCATACAGGCATACGTAAACACACCCACTCCAAGTGAAAGAAATTGGCCAAAACAAAGGGACTACAGGCCCTATGCAAGTCCAAAATCCAATAGGGCAGTCATTAAACTTTAGAATTCCAGAATGATCTCCTTTGATTACATGTCTCACATCCAGGTCATGCTGATATAAGAGGTGGGCTCCTACGTTGGTCAGTGTCTGCAGCATTTTTAGGGGTACAGTGCAGGCTGTCAGTTCATCTAACATTCTAGGGTCTGGAGGATGGTGGCTCTCTTCTCACAGCTCCACTAGGCAATGTCCCAGTGGGGACTTTGTGTGGAGGCTCCAAGCCCACATTTCTTTTCCACACTGCCCTAGCAGAAGTTCTCTATGAAGGTTCCACCCCTGCAGCAAACTTCTGCCTGGGCATTCAGGTTTTTTCATACATCCTCTGAAATCTAGGTGAAGGTTCCCAAACCTTAATTCTTGACTTCTGTGCACCTGCAGGCCCAACACCACGTGTAAGCTGCCAGGGCTTGAGGCTCACATCCTCAATAGCAATGACCTGAGCTCTACATTTGCCTCTTTTAGCCATGACTGAAGCTGAAGTAGCTGGAATCCTGGGCACCATGTCCCAAGGCTGCATATAGCAGGGGGCCCTGGGCCTGACCCAAGAAACCAATTTTCTCTCCTAGGCCTAAAGACTTGTGACGGGAGGAGCTGCCCCTGGAGGTCTCCGACATGCCCTGGAGACATTTCCCCATTGTCTTATTAATTGACATTCAGCTTCTTATTACTTATGTAAATTTCTGCAGCTGGCTTGAATTTCTCCCCAGAAAATGAAGTTTTATTTTCTATCACATTATCAGGCTACACATTTTCCAAATTTTATGCCTTGTTTTCTCTTGAGTGCTTCGCTAGTTAAAACTTTCTTTCCCCGATGCCCTAAATCATCTCTCTCAAGTTTAAAGTACCACAGACCTCTAGGGAAGGTACAAAATGCCATCAGTCTCTGTACATAGCAAGAGTGACCTTTACTCCATTTCCCAACAAGTTCCTCATCTCCATCTGAGACCACCTCAGCCTGGACCTTATTGTCCATATCACTAAGAGCATTTTGGTCAAAGGCCTTCAGAAAATCTGTAGGAGGTTCCAAACTTTTCCATATCTTCCTGTCTTCTGAGTCCTCCAAGTCTCCAGAAAGTTCGAAACCTTCCCACATTTTTCTATGTCCTTCTGAGCCTCCCAACTCTTCCAACCTCTGTTTACTACCCAGTTCCAAAGTGGCTTCCACATTTTCAGGTACCTTTTTCAGTAGTGCTCCACTAACCTGAACCAATTTACTCTATTTGTCCATTCTCATGCTGCTAATAAAGACTTACCTGAGAATGGGTAATTTATAAAGAAAAGAGGTTTAATTAACTCCAGTTCCATAGGCTGGGGAAGCCTCAGAAAACTTACGATCATGGAGAAACAGAAAGTAAACACATCTTTCTTCACATGGTGGCAGGAAGGAGAAGTGTCAAGAAAAAGGGGAACCAGCCCCTTATGAAACCATCAGCTCTCATGAGAACTTGCTATAACAAAAACAGTATGAGGGTAACTGCCCCCATGATTCAATTACCTCTCACCAGCTCCCTCCCATGACATGTGGGAATTATGGGAAATTTAAGATTACATTTGGGTGGGAACACAGTCAAACCATATTATACCCTATGAAAGCTATTCCATAAAATTAAAAGAATAAACCATTACATCCACACTGTATGCATAGATATAAATGTACAGACTCAAGTTTCATTAAAAACAAGAAGACATGAAAGCTATAAAGTAATGCAAAAATTCTCTACTAATACACCTTGAAGAAAGGAACTTTATAAAATGCTTGAAAGGGAATCCAAAATAAAGATCTTAATGAAACTCAGATACCATAGAATATAGCCAGACAAGGCAAAGAATTCAGGAAACCAATTCATAACCTAAATGAGACATTAAACAAAGAGACTGATATCATATAGAAAAGTCAAATTACAATCCTGGAAGTGAAGAATTCAACAAATTAAATAAAAATGCACTTGAGAGTTTCAATAGACTAGGCCAAACAAAGTAAGAAAAAAAAAATCTGTGAAGACAGGTCTTTTGATATAACACAGTGAGATCAGTAAAAAAGAAAGGATAAGGGAATAAAAAGAATACAGAAATTCTACATGGAATATGTGACACCATTAAGTACAAAAATGTTTACATTATTTTATGTTCCAAAATGTGAAGAGATGAGAAAATGCATAGAAAATCTATTTAATGAAATAATAGCTAAGAACTTAAGTCTTGAGAAAGAAATGGAGATCCAGATCCAGAAAGCTCAAATAAATCCAAAAATTTCAACCCAGAAAGTCATCTTTCAGGCACATTGAAGTCAAACTGCCAAACCTCAAATACAAAAAGAGAATTTTCTAAAAATAGCAAAGTGTTAAGTCTCATAATAGAAAATGCATATCAGCATAACAGCTGATTTCTCAGCATAAATTTTATAAGCCAGAAGAGAATGGGCTGATATATTCAACATCCTGGGGGTGGGGAGGGGAGTAGGAAACACCTGTCAGCCAAAAATACCATGTGCACAAAGCTATGACTCATAAATGAAGAGAAAAAAAGACTTTCTAGTACAAGCAAAAATGGAGAGATCTCATTGCCACTAGGCTAGCTCTAAAAGAGCCTTCACGTCTGGTAGTAAAAGGATGATATCTACTATAATGAAAATAAACAAAAATATAAAACTCACTGGTAAAGCAGATACACAAATAAGAAAAAGAAAGGACTCAAACACTATCAACTGCAGAGAGAAACCAAATTGAAAAATTAGATAGAAAGAGATGAGAAAAGAAACAAAGGATATACATGGAGAAAGAGAGAGAGAGAAAGCAAGAAAGCATTAGAGTAAATAGCTAATGCAGGTGGGGCTTAATACCTAGGTGACAGGTTGATAGATGCGGCAAACCATAATGGTTGAAGTTTACCTATGTAACAAACCTGCACATCCTGCCCATGTACACTGAGTCTAAAAATAAAATTAATTAAAAAAAAGTAGAACAAAATAAAAAGAAAGAAAGAAGGAAGGAACAAAGGAAGGCAGAGAGGGAGGGAGGGAAGGAAGGAAGAAAGGAAGGAAGGAAGGAAGGAAGGAAGGAAGGAAGGAAGGAAGGAAGGAAGGAAGGAGAACTAACAATATGACTGACATAAGTCCCACCTATCAATAACAACCTTGAGTAAAAATGGTTGAAATTCTCCAATTAAAAGATATTTACTGTATCAATAAAACAAGAAAAAAACCCAACTATATTCTGCCTACAAGCCACTCACTTCATCTATAAAAACAATCATTGAGAGAAGAGATGGAACATGATATTTTACACAAATATAAACTAACAGTGTATAAAAAGAGCTATACTTATATCTGACAAAATAGACTTTAATTAAAAATGAAATATAAGATACAAAAAAGTTCATTATATAATCAGAAAGTAATGAACTCACCAGGAGGATATAATAATTACAAATATATATGTACCCAACAGCAGGGAATCTAGGCATAAAGCAAGTATTATTAGGGCTAACAAGAAAGATCAAACCGAATAATTTTTTTTTTTTTTTTTTTTTGAGACAGTCTTGCTCTGTCACTCAGACTGGAGTGCAGTGGCATGATATAGGCTCACTGCAAACTCCACCTCCCAGGTTCAAGTGATTCTTCTGCCTCGGCCTCCTGAGAAGTTGGAATTATAGGCCCCAGCCACCACTCTCAGCTATTTTTTTTCTTTTCTTTTCTTTTTTTCGTTGTATTTTCAATAGAGACAGGGTTTCACCATGTTGGCCAGACTGGTCTTGAACTCCTGACTCAGGTGATCTTCCCACCTTGGTCTCCCAAAGTGCTGGGATTACAGGAGTAAGCCATTTTATTACTGTGCCCAGCCCCAATAAAATATTAATGGGAGAATTCAATATCCCACTTTTAGCACTGGAGAGATCATCTCAACAGAAAATCAACAAAGAAACATAGGTCTTAAACTGAACTATAGATCAAACAGACCTAATGGATATTCACAGAACATACCATCCAACATCTACAAAATGCATATTCTTCTCATCAGTACATAGAACATTTTGCAGGAGATACCATATGTTAGTCCACACAAGTTTCAAAAAAATTTTAAAAATCAAAATCATATCAAGTCTCTTCTCAGAACACTATGGAATAAAACAAGAAATCAGCAACAACAGGAATTTTTAAACTCTACAGATTCAGAGAAATAAAACAGCATGCTCCAAAGCAACCAGTGGGCCAATGAAAAAATTAAGAAGAAAATTTTTAAAAAAACTCATTAAGACAAATGAAAATGGAAATTCAGCATACCAAAACTGATGGAAAACAGGAACCACAAAAGACTCCAAAATGCTAAAGCAATTTTGAGTGAAAAGAACAAGACTGAAGGCATTACACAACCTGGCTTCAAAATATACTACAAAGCTATAGTAACCACAATGACATGGTATTGGTATGAAAACAGAAATAGACCAATTAAAAAGAATAGAGAACCTAGAAATAAATTCACATATTTATAGCCTACTGATTTTTGAAAAAATTTCCAGGAATATACATTTGGAAAGGACAGTTTCTTCAATACATGGTGCTGGGAAAACTGGATATCTATGTGTAGAAGAATGAAATTAGACCCCTATCTCTTACCATGTACAAAAATCAACTTAAAATGGATTAAAGGCTTAAATTCAAGACCCAAAACTGTTCAACAACTAGAATAAAACATAGGAAAAATAATTCAGAACATTGATCTAGGAAAATATTGTATAGATAAGACTACAAAAGGACAGGCAAAAAAAGAGACAAATGGAAATATATCAAACTAACAAGTATCTCTCCAGCAAAGGTAACACTCAACAGAATGAAAAGACAACCTGTAGAATGAGAACTATATTTGCAAAATATTTGTCTGACAAGGGACTAATATTGGGAATATACAAGTGACTCAAACAACTCAAGAGCAAATAATAATAACATTCCCATGAAAAATGGGCAAACAATCTGAATAGATGTTTCTCAAAAGAAGATATACAAATGACCAATGAGTATATGAAAAAAAAAAGTCCGACATCTCTAATCATCAGAAAAATGCAAATCAAAACCACAATAGACTATCATGTTATCCCAGTTAGAATGGCTATTATCAAAAAGACAAGGCTGGGCACGGTGGCTAACCCCTGTAATCCTAGAAATTTGGGAGGCCAAGGCGGGCAGATCACCTGAAGTCAGGAGTTGGAGACCAGTCTGACCACCATGGAGAAACCCTGTTTCTAATAAAATGTATAATTAGCCAGGTGTGGTGGCGCATGCCTGTAATCCCAGCTGCTTGGGAGGCTGAGGCAGGAGAATTGCTTGAACCCGGGAGGTGGAGGTTGCTGTGAGCTGAGATTGCACCATTGCACTCCAGCCTGGGCAATAAGAGCAAAATTCCGTCTCAAAAAAAAAAAAAAAAAAAAGACAAAAATAACAAGTGCTGCCAAGAACATGGGGAAAGGGGAGCTCTTATACACCGTTAGTGAAAATAAAAATTATTTCAGCCATTATGAAAAACAGTATGAAGTTTTCTAAAAAAAAAAAAAGCACAAAAATAATTATTATTTGATCCAGCAATTTCACTACTGAGTATTCATCCAAAGAAAAAAAAATCAGTATATCAAAAACATATGTAGATATCTGCTCCCAAGGTTATTGCAGCACTTTTGCAATGGCCAAGATGTGGAATCAACCTAAATGTCCATCAACTGATGAATGGGTAAAGAAAATGTGGTATATATTCACAATAGAATACTATTCAGCCATATGAGAATAAAACTCTGTTATTTGCAGCAACATGGATGAGCTGAGAGGACATTACGCTAAGTGAAATAAATCAAATAAAGAAAGATAAATATTGCATGTTCTCACTCATATGTGAGAGCTCAGACAAACTGATTTCATGGAAGTAGAAATTAAAATTACAGTTACTAGACACTGGGAACTGTAGGAACATGGGAGAGGATAGGGAGAAGTTAATTAGGGATACAAAATTACAGCTATGGGAGGAATAAGCTCTACTGTTCTGCAGCACTGTAGAGTGAATATGATTAACAGTAATTTATGGCATGAGTACCAATAGCAAGAAAAGAGGATTTTGAAGGTTACAAAAAGAAATGATTTAGGCTGGATGTGACAACTATACTATTTACCCTGATTTGATCATTACATATTGCATACATTTATCAAAATAATCTGTTGCACATAAATATGTACAATTATTTTGTGTCCAATAAAAATAAAAAAGAATGAATGATAACGGCAGGATGCCTGGAAATTACCTGAATGTTCTTTTGCAATTGTTCAAGCTGTTTGAACAAATCCCACGAGGAAGCTGAGAAGAATATGGTATCCTTTTAATTGACTCTGTTTATTCTCACATTATTAAAGACTGAACAGTCTGTCAGGTTTTGTTTGTTACATTTAACTTTCTAAACACACGTTTCTCATCACATGTAAATGCTAGTTGGTTAAATATTGCCTAAGCCTGTGTGTACCTGACAAGGATTAAAGAAAGTTTTCGGCAGAAAATAAAGCATGAGATTCGGTTGGAAAAAGAAAATACTACAAATAAAATAAAATTGGTGACTAAATTGTTATATTACTCAAAAATACTTATTTTGGTCTATATTATATCTGCTTCTTTGTGCAGCACAGAAGCTGTTGCATTTTTATTTTTTCAATAATTTGCTACAACACTCCATGACAAAGGAGGCCAAATCTTTCTATATGTTCTTCTACATCTCCATTTGTAATCAATTCATACATTTATATTTCCTCAAAATGACAATAAAGCTGCCCCTTTAATGGACAAAATGAGTAACAAGGAAGGGGAACATTTAGATTTCAGTTTTCTCTACAGGGTTAATACACACAGCCTAAATCTGCTTAAATTTTATACCTTAGAGCAGCCTTTTCTCAAAGCTTGATTGTACATTGCGATAATGAAGAAAACAAAATGATATTTTTGTCCAAACCTAGCTGTAAAAATCCTGATTTAATTAGTCTGGGAGTATGGCTCAGAATTTTAAAAAAAGATATTTTAGGCTGGGCACGGTGGCTCACGCCTGTAATCCCAGCACTTTGGGAGGCTGAGGCAGGCGGATCACGAGGTCAGGGCATCAAGACCATCCTGGTTAACATGGTAAAACTCCATCTCTACTAAAAAATACAAAAAAATCAGCCGAGCGTGGTGGCAGCCACCTGTAGTCCCAGCTACTGGGGAGGCTGGGGAAGGAGAATGGCGTGAACCCAGGAGGTGGAGGTTGCAGTGAGCCAAGGTCGTGCCATTGCACTCCAGCCTGGGAGATAGAGCCAGACTCCATCTCAGAAAAAAAAAAAAAAAAGATATTTTAAAATCTGTATAACTTTGAAGCTTCCCAAACGTTTTAATAGCAGCCATGTTTAGGAATCACCAATCAAGTATGGTTACATCAGTCAAGATCCTGATGAAAATAGGTGAAATATTTAAAGGGTTAATAGAAAAGCTCTTTTTAAAATAAAGTAGTGGGCAGTGTTGAGAGAATCAAAAATGTTAGAATCAGCAACATTAAGAAATTGTTAGTTCCCCAAGTGTAAGGTAAAAGGAATGAGTGGCATTAATAAAACCCGCCAAGCACTGTAGCCACGGAAAAGGGGCTTCAGAGAAAGAACCTTGGCCACATATAAAAAGAAACAAACAAACACAAATATCCAGCCACATCAAAAAGTAAGGCGCTGTGGATAGGCAATACTTGGGTTCCTCTAATCTCTCTGTAAGCCACATAAAACAGTTAATAAATGTCCTTCAAATTAAACTAGCCCAAGACGATTTTATTTCACACAACATGAAATTGTTTCAATACAGTAACTGAGTACTGTATTAGTCTGTTTTCACACTACTATAAAGAAATACCCGAGACTGGGTAATTTATAAAGGAAAGAAGTTTAATTGACTCACAGTTCCATATGGATGGGGAGGCCTCAGGAAACTTACAATTATGGTAGAAAATGAAGGGGAAGCAGGCGCCTTCTTCACAAGGCAGCAAGAGAGATTGAGAGAGGGATTGAAGGGGACAAGTCTCTTATAAAACCATCAGGTCTCATGAGAACTCACTCCTATCACAAGAAGAGCAAGGGGGAAATCTGTCCCCATGATCCAATCACCTCTCACTGGGTCCCTCCCTGGACACCTGGGGACAGCAATTTAGATTACAACTTCAGATAAGATTTGGGTAGAGACACAACTAAACCATATCAGGTAGTCACAGGCAATGGAGTTTCAAAGAGATGCAAATGTGGAATTTGTTACATCTTATTTTAGACTCAAAGGCCTATGAAGCTATGTCAGCAGCACAGGCAGGACTGCTGGCTAGTCCGAGGTAAGCAGTGGAGAATCCATCATTTACATTGTGACCTGTGGATTATTTGGAACACAGCTGCTCTTGAAAGCAATATAGGAAAACGGAGGGAGAATTCTCATAAGTCATCATGATAATAATGAGCTAAAGGGCTGCCTATTTCTAACAGTACTGAAGTTAGAAGAAAGAATATGGTAAGTTCAGTGTTATAAAGGCTCAACTCAGGCGAGTAAAAATGATCAGGGAGCTTCAGGGCTGCAACCATATCTCTTAGCTCTGAAAGCTGATACAACCACAGAAACAGAGTGATCATATGAGTAGCTGAATGATATATAGACAGAATTCACAATCGTGCCAGAAATTATATGTGAAATTATAAGCAATGACTAGAAAACCATGAACATTCAGTAATTACAAGTGTTAATTTACGTGAATTTAGATGTTGAAATATCTCTTGCAACCAAACACAGTCCCTCTGTTACTATCTGAGAAAGCTACGGAGTCTTTCCTGCTTTGTCTGAGTTAGAAGCTTTGTGAATGTCTAATTCTACCTCTGAAACACTATTTGCCTCATGACTTTTATAACTATTACTTAGAATAAAGACCTCAAATGCAGCTGCAGGGAAAAGGCTAAACACAACATTCAATCCGGGAGGAAGTAGCTTAATATTGAAGCAATATCACAGTTTACAACTATATATCTGCCAGAATGTAGTATCTTGTACATGTTTTCATGAGTTGTAAAGTAAATAAGAAACACTTGATAGGTAAAGAACCAAGTGAAAATACAAACCAAAGAATTTAGGATGTATTGAAGCTGGCTTTCACTTTGAAGGCTCTTTGAAATCTTTTGTTAATTGATAATCACTTTTCATAATCTATTTGATTTTAAGAACAGAATATAAAATTCAAAGTCCACCTAAGACTATGAGCTTAATAACTATCCCTCCTTTCAAACTTAGACAACCAAAGTTCTATAGGTTTATTAAAAGATAAATTATAAATATAGAAAATCTTGTTACTTTCTTCATAATTTTCCAGACTTCATGGAGTTTCTCTTGTCTCAAAATTTAGTGCTGAATGAGTGTGAAGTGAAGGTTCTATTGAAAATCAATAGCCATAGTAAATCCAAATGCAGATTTCAGCCCAAAATTACAATTACAGTACCTCTGTGTCTTAGTCAGTTTGGGCCACTGTAACAAAAATATTATAAAGTGGGTGAATTAAACATTAAAAATTTATTACAGTCTATGTTTGGGTTCTGGTGAGGGCATTCCAATTTCAAGATGGTCAACTTTTTTTGTTGTTTGTTTTTGAGACAGAGTTTCACTCTTGTTGCCTAGGCTGGAGTGCAAAGATGCGATCTCAGCTCACTACAACCTCCGCTTCCTGGATTCAAGCAATTCTCCTGCCTCAGCCTCCCAAGTAGCTGTTATTACAGGCATGCACCACCACGCCTGGCTAACTTTGTATTTTTAGTAGAGACAGGGTTTCTCCATGTTTGTCACACTGGTCTCAAACTCCTGAACTCAGGTGATCCTACCACCTAGGCCTCTGAAAGTGCTGGGATTACAGGCATGAGCCACTGAGCAGGGCCCATCTTCTTGTGTCCTCACATGGCAGAGAGCAGAGAGAGAGGAAGCAAGCTCTCTCCTTTCTCTTCTTTTAAGAACAATTAATTCCATTCATGAATGCTTCATCCTTATGACCTGATTTCTTCCCAAAGGCCACAACTCCTAATATTGCCACATTGGAAGTTAGAATTTCAATACGTAAATTTTGGAGGGGTATACAAACATTCAGTCCCTAACACTGTTCTTTCAAGAAAACCTCAATTCATGAATTGAAATTTATATTAAAGTCTTTGAAAGTATGTGGGTCAGACATTTTGTAAAATGACGTGAAATCCCTCACCAGAGGAATCTTCCTTCATTTGAGATATTATTTCTACCAACTAAGATCCTCAGAAAATCAGTGGATCAGAGTTAAAAATGAATAATCATACAAGGAATAAAAAGCATCATAAGAGAGAACTAACTCCAGGATCTATCATATTGTAAGAATATAAATGTTTATTGAATGAAGTAGACATATACACAATCATCAGAAGATGTTTTCATACTCATTGTAATTGCTTAAGAAATGAATTGTAACAAATTTTGTAACTGATTTGTAAATGAATGTCAAAAATAGCACTAGGTATTACAACTTGCAGGATGCAGATGAAGGATTATGTATAGGAAGATGTATACCCTCAAATGCTCACATTATAAAAGACAGGCACAAGATAATTACTGAATATAAGTTTAAAAGTTCAAATGCTTAATTCAGAATATATTCAAAAAAGTAGGAATAAAATATATGTAGTGATAAATATTAATCAAAAATTTAATTATTTAATAAAAAGTGGGCAAACTACTGCCAAAACTCTACCAAACCCTTATATAGGCAAACCTTGAGAAAATGATAAAGGAAACAAAGAGAGAAGGTAAGCATACAACTTTGGGGAATAAAAAAGAATATAACCATAGATGCTACCAAATTTGTATTTAAATGTACATATTATAAGTAACTATAGTCAATAAATTTGAAAATATAAATCAAATGCATAGTGAAATTATTATAAAATTATAAATTAACAAACTGGCTAAAGAAGAATTACAGAACCTGAAGAAGCTTATAATAATTAAACAAATAGAATCAGTAGTTAAAAACTCTTCACCAAGAAAATATAGGGTTCCCAGAAGATTTACAGGAATATTCTTTTAAATATTTAAATAATAAATAATTACATTTGTACACAAGCTCTTCTGCAGTATAAACAACCATGTGAAACATCCTACCTTCCTTCTCAAGATATTTTATGATGTTAGCTTGCCTGATAACAAAACCATTGAAGACATTATAGGAAAAAATATTAAAAACTAAATTTACTAATAAACACAAATGTTAAATTCATGAACAAATTATTAAACCAAATCTAGCTTTATATATACATATATGCAAAAAATATTTCCTAACTATATAGGCTTTCTCCAAGTATATGAAGACATTTCAACACTAGAAAACCTATTATTATAATCACTATCCTATTTTAATTTTATTACAATTGTATTTCAATAGTTTTGGAGGTACAAATGGTTTTTTGGTTAAATAGATGAATTGTATAATGGTGAACTCTGAGATTTTAGTGTACTCACCATCTGAATAGTGTACACTATACCCAATATGTAGTTTTTTTTATCCCACACTTCTTTCCAACTCTCGTCCAGCTAAGTCACCAAATTATATCACTCTGTATGCCTTTGTGTACCCATAGCTTAGTGCTTACTTTTAAGTGAGAATGTAGAATAATGTCCCTCAGCTCCATTCAAGTTGGAGCAAATGACATTATTTTGTTCTTTTTTTAAGGCTGAGTAGTATTCCTTGATGTATATACACCACAATTTCTACAATTTCTTTATCCATTCATCCGTTGATGGGTACTTAGGGTGGTTCCATATCATCGCAATTGTTAATTGTGATGTAATGAACATATGCCCACAAGTATCTCTTTAATATAATGACTTCTTTCCTTTGTATTTAAATGTACATATTGTAAGTAACCATAGTCAACAAATTTGAAAATATAAATAAAATGCATTGAGAAATTATTATAAAATTACAATTTAACAAACTGACTAAAGAAGAATTATGGAAACTGAACAAGCTTATAATAATTAGACAAACAGAATCAGTAGTGAAAAGCTCTTCACCAAGATAATATAGGGTTTCTAGAGGATAGGGTAGATATCCAGCAGTGGGATAGATGGATGGAATATTAGATCTACTTCTTTCTTTTTTTCTTGGTTAAAATGGCTAATGGTCCATTGGTTTTGTTTATCTTTTTAAACAACCAACTTTTGCTCTGTTGTTTGTTTTGTTGTTGTTGTTGCTGTTTCCATTTCATTTAGTTCTTCTCTAATCTTTGTTTTCCATAGAAGTCGTATTTAATTTACATTCCCACCATCAGCGTATAAGTGTCCCCTTTGCACAATGTCCATTTCAACATCTATTGGTTTTGACCTTTTCATAATGGCCATTCTGGCTGGGGTAAGATGAAACCTCATTGTTATTTTAATTTGTATTTATCTGATGATTTTTAATGTTGAACTTTTTTTATATGATTGTTGGCTGTTGGTATATCTTCTTTTGAGAAATGTCCATTCATGCAATTTGTCCACTATTTGATGGGATTATTTGTTGTATTTTACTGATTTGTTTCAGTTCCTTATAGATTCTGAATATTAGTCTTTGGTTGAATGCATAGTTTGTAAATATTTTCTTTCATTCTGTGGTTTGTCAGTTTACTCAGTTGATTATTATTTTTGCTATGCAGAAGCTGTTAGTTTAGTTAGGCCCTATTTATTTATTTTTGGTTTTATTGCATTTGCTTTTTGGGTCTTAGCCAAGAATTCTTTGTCTAGGCCAATGTCTAGAAGAGTTTTTCCTAGGTTTTCTTCTAGAATTGTCATGGCTTTAGGTCTTAGATTTAAGCCTTTGGTTCATCTTGAGTTGATATTTACATGTAGTGAGAGACAGCAATCCAATTTCATTCTTCTACATGTGGCTATCCAGTTTTCATGACACCCATTTATTATTTTTCAATTTATATTTTTGTATAGTTTTTTGAAGATCATTGGTTGTAAGCATTTGGCTTTATTTCTGGGTTCTTTCTTCTATTCCATTGGTCTGTGCATCTACTTTTCTACCCATACCATGCTGTTTTGGTAAGTATAGCCTTGCAGTATAACTTGAAGTCTAGTAATGTGATGCCTCTAGATATCTTCTTTTTGCTCAAATTTATTTTATCTATTCAGGCTCTTTTTTCAGTTCCATACGAATTTTGGAATTTTTTTTTCTATTTCTGTCAAAAATTGTGTTGGTATTTTGATAGCAATTGCATTAAATCTATAGATTGCTTTGGGAAGTATAGTCATTTTTACTATATTAATTCTTCAAATCCATGAGCATGGGATGTGTTTCCATTTCTTTGTGTCATCTATGATTTCTTTCACCAGGGCTTTGTAGTTCTCCTTCTAGAGATATTTCAGCTATTTGGTTAAGTATATTTATAAGTACACTTTTGCACCTATTGTAAAAGCGATTGAGTTCTTGATTTGATTCTCAGTTTGGTTGTTGATGGTATATACGTGTGCTACTGATTTGTGTACATTGATTTTGCAACCTGAGACTCTACACAATTTATTAATCAAATCTGTAAGTCTTTTGGATAAGTCGTTAGAGTTTTCTAAGAATATGATAATATCATTGGCAAACAGAGGTAGTTTGACTTCCTCTTTTCCAATTTGTATGCCCTTTATTTCTTTCTCTTGCTTGATTGATCTGCCTATGACTTCTAGTGCTATATTGAAAACAAGTAGTGAAAGTGAGCTTCTTTTTTTTCCATTCTTAGGGGGATAGTTTTCAACTTTTCCCCCTCCAGTATGCTGTTAGCTGTGGGGTTGTCATATATGGCTTTTATTATTTTCAGGTATGTTCCTTCTGTGTGTAGTTTGTTGAAGGTTTTTATCATAAACTCATGCAAAATTTTATGGAGATGATCTCATATATATATATATATATATATGATTGTTGTTTGTAATTGTTTATGTGATACACTATGTTTACTGATTTGAATATGCTAAGCCATCCCTGCATCTCTGAGATAAAATCCACTCGATTATGCTATATTATCTTTTGATGTGCTGTTGAATTCAGTTTGTTAGTATTTTGTTGAGAATTTTTGCATTTATGTTCATCAGGGATATTGGTCTGTAGTTTTTTGGGGTTTTTGTTGTTGTTGTTGTTCTTTTGTTTTTTGGTTATGTCTTTCCTGGTTTTGATAAGTGGGTAGTATTGACTTCATAGAATGAAGATAATGGCTAATACTTCATTAGGTTGGATTCCCTTTTTCTCAATCTTTTGGAATAATTTCGGTAGAATTGATACTAATGTTTCTTTGTCTGGTAGAATTCAGCTGTGAATCCATCTGGTTCTGGGCTTTTTTGTTGGAAGTTTTTTTTTAATTACTGATTCAATATCACCAGTTGTTATTGATCTGTTCAGGATTTCCATCTCTACCTAATTCAAGATAGGAAAGCTGTATGTTTCCAGTAATTTGTCCATTTCCTCTAGGTTTTCTAGTTTGTATGCATAGAGGTGTTCAGAGTTATCTTCAGTACTCTTTTGTATTTTGTAGTGTTCATTTTAATTTTTCAATTTACATTTATAATTGAGCTTATTTGAATCTTCTTTCTTTTTTTCTTGGTTAAAATGGCTAATGGTCCATTGGTTTTGTTTATCTTTTTAAACAACCAACTTTTGCTCTGTTGTTTGTTTTGTTGTTGTTGTTGCTGTTTCCATTTCATTTAGTTCTTCTCTAATCTTTGTTATTTCTTTTATTCTGCTAGCTTTCAGTTTTGTTTGTACTTGTTTCTCTAGTTCCTTGAGATGTGACCTTAAGTTTTCAATTTCAGATCTTTCAGACATTTTTACATAGATATTTAGCACTATAAGTTTTTCTCTAAGCTCTTCTTTTACTGTATACCAGAGGTTTTGATAACTTGCGTCACTATTATCATTCATTTTGAAACATTTTAAAATTTCCATCTTGATTTAACTGTTAACCCAAAAATCATTCAGAAGCAGATTGTTTAATTTTCATGTATTTGTATTATTTTGAGGATTCTTTTTTGAGTTGATTTCTAGTTTTATTCCTCTGCAGTCTGAGAAGACACTTGATATAATTTTTGTTTTTTAAAACTTATTGAGACTTGTTTTATAGTCCATAATATGATCTGTCTGGGAGAATATTCCATTGCTGATAGAAATAATACATATTCTGTATTTCTTCGATAGAATGTTCTGTAAATATCTGATAGATACATTTGTTCTAGAGTGCAGTTTAATTCTTTGTTAACATTCTGTCCCAGTGATCTGTCTAATTCTTTCAGTGGAGAGTTGAAGTCCATTATTGTGTTGATATCTTTTTTTCCTCAGGTCTAGTAATAATTGTTTCATGAATCTGAGAGCTTCAGAGTTAGGTGCATGTATGTATATATATATATATATATATATATGTGTGTGTGTGTGTTCCTGTGTGTGTGTGTGTTCCTGTGTGTGTGTGTGTAATATCTTCTCATTTGATTGGTCCTTTTATCACAATATAATTACCTTCTTTTTTTTTCCTGTTGTTGTTTTTAAATCTGTTTCTTCTAAGAATAGTTACTTTTGCTTGTTTTAACTTCCATTTGCATGGAAGATATTTTTTCACCCCTTCACCTTGAGTCTATATTAATCCTTATGTATTAGGTGAGTCTCTTGAAGACAGTAAATATTTGTTTTGTGAATTTTTGTCTATTCTGTCAATTTGTCTCTTTTAAGTGCAGCATTTAGACCATTTATATTCAATGTTAATATTGAGATGTGAAATACTGTTTCATTTTTCATGTTGATTGTTATCTATATATTTTGTTTTCTTTATTGTGTTATTATTTTATAGGCTGTGAGAATTTTATGCCTTCAAGAGTTTCTATTCTTGTGCATATCTACCTTTTGTTTCAAGATTTAGAACTCCTTTTAGCATTTCATGTAGAGCTATTCTGGTAGTGTCAGATTCTCTCAGCATTTGCTTCTCTGAAAAAGACTTTATTTCCCCTTCACTTATGAAACTTAGTTTTTCTGGACCAAAAAAAAAAATATATATTAGCTGACAGTTATTCAGTTTAAGGAAACTAAAGATATAATCTCAATGACTTGTGGTTTGTAAGGTTCTGGCTAAAAAGTCTTAGTCTGATAGGTTTTCCTTAATAGGATACCTGATGGTTTTGTCTCACCTGTCTTAGAATTCTTGCCTTCGTGTTTACTTTAGATAGCTCAATAACTATATGCCTTGATGGTATCATTTTTGCAGTGAGTCTCCCAGGAGTTCTTTCAGCTTCTTATATTTAGACATCTAAATCTCTAACAAGGCCAGGGAACTTTTCCTCAATTATTCTTTCAAATAATTTTTCAAAACTTTGTGCCTTCTCTTCTGCCTCAGGAACACCAATTATTCTTAGGTTACCATTTTAGAATAATCCTATATTTCTGGAGACTTCATTTATTTCTTTGGATTATTTTTTACTTTTTGCCTGACTGAGTTAATTTAAAGGCATTTTCTTTGAGCTCTGAAATTCTTTTCTCTACTTAGTCTTGTCCATTGTTAAATTGTTCCACTGTATTCTGTACTTCTCTAAATTTGTCTTTCATTTTGAGAAGTTCTGATTGCTTTTTCTTTAAAATACCTATATCTTTAGAAAAAATTTAATTCATATATTGAATTGTTTTTAAAATGCCGTGATCTTGGTTTTCCCCTTTTCTCCTATATCTCCTTGAGTAGCTTAATAATCAGTCTTTTGGATTCTTTACCTGGTATTTCAAATATTTCATCTTAGTTTGGAGCCATGGCTAGAGAGCTAGCTTGATCTTTTGTGGAGTGTTATAGTACCCTGTTTCTTCATATTCCCAGAATTATTTTTCTTATTTATTTTCATTTGGGTAGACTATTCTAATTATTCTTGAATTTAATTTTTATTTAACTTTTTAAATGATTATTTCTTTGTCTTTCTTCTGAGGATGTGACCTTAATGTTTAGTTTACTATAGTCTAATTTGATTCTTGGTGCTTTTAGTGTTGAAGACTCTGTATAATGTCCGTGGTTATAGAGAGTCTTTGCATGATGGCTTTCTCAGATGCTGGTTGTAGCAGCAATGTGCTTGCTATGTGAACAAGTTCACTGTCTCCTGTTTGGTTGGAGTGGCAAAAGTCTCTTGAAGCTAATCTCATTCCCTAGTGGTGTGCACGTTTTATTTAACTTTCCCCAGTATTTTACTTATTGGGCTGAACAGTTCAGGCTTCAGGCCAGTAGGGGAGGTTTTCATGGGTAAAACCAGCTGTGGCTGACTCAGATGGGTAAATGCAATACCCAATGGTTGGCAGAGGTCCTAGCATTGTGAGAGCCAGCTGGGGAGCTCTCAGTGAAACACACAGAAATCTTTTCAAGAGGAAGGGAGGGAACCACCTCAGTTCCCTTGCCAGTTCAGCAGAAAAGTTGTCCAGTTCCCAGTCACACTCCTGATCCACTGTTTTGACTGTTCGATCAGACAGGCACATCTTCATCTGCAGGAATGTTCATCTTCCAGGTAGATAGGAATGATGACTCTTCTCCTCATGCAAGCCCGAACCTACAGGGCACTGCTCCTGTGGGAATGCAGTCATCCTGAAATATTTCAGAAAGGTTGTATATAGATGCACCTCTTCTGAGCTTCTGTGGAAGAAGCTCCAGCGATGTCTGCAGTGATGGATGAAGGAGAAAAGAAGTCTACTTCTCCAAGACCCTTCATGAGCAACAGGGCTGTCTGACTGTTAGAGTAGAATCACACACATTCCTTGATCAGTCCAGCACTGCACCTGTATCTCTACTGAGAGAAACTTCCCATAAGTGGAAAGTTCTGAGACTGAAAACCTGCTATCTGGATTATTTTATCACACAGAGTGTGTCATTGATGTAATGCACGCCTCCTTCCCCTACAAGTAGGAGCTCATGAAAGCCAGACTGTTATGAATGCTGCTGCTGCAGATGCTCTGGATTTAGCCACTCAGATGAGCTGCCACACTCCAGGCTGATGTTGGGGAATGTCTGCAAGAAATCCAGTAATGTGACCTGCCCTCATGTCTCCCAGCAATGGATACCAGCACTAGCTTAGATGGGGGTGGCAGGTCTATAAATAGGCTTAGTGTGTTGGCCTTCTCAAATACCAGTTGTAGTAGCAATGAATTAGTTATGTGGACAGACTCAGAACTTCCTGGTTAGCCAGGGTGATGCAGACAATGGTGATAGTTTAAGTCACAGACAAGTTTTCTCCTTCCTGAGCATTGTATTATTCTACCTGGAGATGCTGTAGTGGGCTGTATCAGTTGGCATCCAGCCAGGAGGTGGTGCTTCCAAGTGGTAGCAGTGGGATTTGCACTTGCCTTGTGTTACCCCTGGGAGGTACTGGACCATAATGCTCCTAAAAGTTTCTGGCCTTTGTGTTAAGCTACCTGGTTAGGTGGAGAGGCAAAGCCAAGTGGAGGCAAGGTCAAGCACGTCTGAGCTCTGGCTTTCCATATGCCGGGCTAGCAATGTCCCCAGTGGGGATCAGAGGGCAGTTCTCTGGACACTGGGGTAATGTTCCATTGAGTAGTGCAGCTGTCTCTGCTGTACAGAAGAATCTACATGGGGAGTGGGAAGTAGCAGGCAGCAGTAAGCTCTCCCAAGCTCCCACACACTTGGCAAAGCAGCTAGCTGGTTTTCAGGCAGTCTGTGCTCAGAACTCACAACTGACACAGACCATAAGCCTTCCCCATGGAGATGGCAACCTCAGCTTTCAGACCCTGCCCCTCTTGGTTTGCCAGCTCCTACACCCAGGGCCACAGCATAGTTCCCACTTTACCCTCAGTTCTGGGCAAGGAAGTTTGTTTCTAATTGAGATTATATTGCAAATCTCGTTGTGAGTTCTTCTTAACATGTGGCCTCTGTTAGCTAGCAGACTTCTGCGAGGTCTTCTGTGAGGTAGAATCAGGGATGGCTTCCCTCCATCCTTGTTGGAGACTGAGAATGCATGCAAACCATGTCCCAATGTCATGCCTTCTCGTATACTCCCCACTGGACTCTAAATCAGGTACAGTGCTGAGTAGGGTTAAGGCCTGCCCCCGTGGCCTGGATAGCCAGGTTCCCCAGTGGGAGTATATAGTAACAAAATCAGTTTTTCCACCTCTCACACTCTGAGGACCTACAGTTTTCCTCCTGGCTCATGGTACAGGCTGCAGCCTGACACTTCTTTCAAAGGATCTGTGGTTTCTTTCAGTGTTTCAGCTAAATTATTGTATTGTTTCTTGGAAAAAATTCAGTGTGAATCTATACATACTATTCTGTCTTTCCAAGTGGGAGAGACATGCTAACAATGCCAAAATCTGTTGTCATGGAAGGTGGGGGGAAAGATTAAAATATTTTGATAACATTTAACAAACTTTTATAATAGTAATTATTAACAAAGAAAGAATAATGCAATAAAGTACATCTAAAAACCACCGAAATATTAATATACTTAAAGATTAAAATGTCAAAAACACTTTTTAAGATTTGAAAAGAGACAATAACCTATCAAACTATTACATCTACTTATATTTCATCTAAAGTTTTGTCCAATACACTGTGACAATAGAAGAAAATATATTGAAAATTGAAAATAGAATTAAATAAATCTTCATTATTTTCAGGTGCTGCAGTTTTCCACAGAGAAAACAGGGAGAAAAGAGCTTTAAAATGGTTGGACCTAATAAATTTGTTTATATATATATGTATTCTAGCCTAAGAAAAATACAATTAACTATGTGCAAGACTATTACAGAGAAAATATGCAACACATTTTATGATTTAAAAAATAAGCAAATGTAGAAATATACATTTTGAATTAGAAGTTTCATTATTATCAAATGTCTGACCTATAAAAACAATCTTTAGAGTAATTGCAATTTTAAACAGAAGCATAAAAGCTGTTATCTAGAGAACAGAAACTGAATTTTATACAGAAGAGCAAAGTTGAGTATGCCTGACACACTCCTAAAAATAAACATAATGGCTAGACTTTAAAGTGATTATTAAAAATTACCATAAAGTGTTAGTAATAAAGGCTGTGTAAACTTTTCCCCGGATAAATAGACAAATGAAACAGAATGAATATCCAAAATTATTCCTTGGTACAAATGGGAACTTGAATTGTGAAAGATAGAACTGCAGATTATGAGTAAAATTATTAAATGGTTAATAAATCATTCTGGAATAAATAATTAAAATATAGAAAAAATAAAATGGATTTTCTATATCATACCATATTCAAAATTAAATTCCAGGTGGACTAAAGTCTAAAGCATAAAGTCTACAAGATATTTAGAAAGTAATGTAAAGTGATGTTTTTATGATTGTGGAGTAAGACAAACATTCTTGAAGAAGACACAAAATGCAAATAATAATTTTAAAAAACCTGATTCCTTTAAATTAAGTTAAAAGATCTGCTATTGATAAAAAGTCAAGCCACATACTGGGAGAAAGTTATAAACATTTTCACCTAAAATTTGAAAGGATTTGTATATAAAACATATGAGGAAGTAACTTTAATAAATAAAAAATGCACTAATAAAATGCAAAATAACTAATATGGCACTTCACAAGAGAGAAAAAATGTCTCATAGTATGTAAAAATTTACTCAATTTATTCATAATAAAACCTTTAAATGAATCCTCAGTGATATCAATGACATGCCATTTCTCACCTGTAGCAAAAGTATCATAATTTCCAACAATATCAGAGGTTGCATAAAATGTAGAGTAACTGTAAATTGACTTCACACTTTGGCAATAACTAGTAGAATTTAAAAATCTATATTCTATAATTCAACAATTACATTCTTAGGTTTTTCATTATATAACATATGCTAGCAATATTTTTCAGAAAAATATTATAAAACTGCACGTGTTATCTACACTAAAATGGATAAAAGTATGGTGAAATACACACACACACGTCCCGCATCTATAAATACAAGTAAAGAGGTTAAAATAAATGAACTATGGCTATATTTATTAATATGAACAATCTGCTTAATATAAAAAATGTCATAGGACATATGTATGGTAGTTTCCATTACATAGAGGGTAAAAGTAAAATTAAATCCTTTATATGGGATAGTCATATGTGGTAAGATAATATAAAAACTTGCAACAAACTTATTATAGAAGGAGTTTGGCTCAGCATGATAAAATCCAGTGAAAAACCGACAATTTTTCTCTATGTTCAGGAGCAAGACAAAGATGCCCATTCTTACCACTTCTAGTGAACATAGATTTGGAAGTTCTAGTCATAGCAATTGGGCAAAAATTAATTAATTATTTAATATAAAATAAAATAAAATGACATCTAAATCAGAAAAAAGGAGTCAATTTTACTCTGCAGATTACATGATCATATATATATAGAAAACACTGAAAGCTCCACCAAAAAACTTTTAAAACTAAGAAATGAATTCAGGAAAGTTGCAGGATACAAAATCAACATACAAAAGTCAATTGTGTTTCTATACACCAACAAGCAAATGTCAGAAAAAGTATTAATAATCTCATTTACAGAAGCACCAAAAAATATTTACGAATAAACTTAATTAAGGAGATAAAAGACCTGCACACTAAAAACTATAAAACATTGATGGAAAAATGGAAGAGACACAAATAAACAGAAGATATCCTGTGTTTATGAACTGGAAAAATTGATATTGTTAAAATGTTCACACTGCTAAAAGCTATATATAGCGTCAATGCAATGCCTGTCAATATTATAATGACTTTTTTACATAAATAAATCAAGCAATTCTAAAATTCATGTAGAGCCAGAAAAGACTCCAAATAGCCAGTCCTGGAAAACAACAAAGATGGAAGCATCAAATGCCCTGATTTCAAAATATATTACAAAGAACCAGTAACTAAAGCATTATGATAGACACTGGTATTAAGGCAAACATGTAGGCTAGTGGAACAGATAAAGTGCCCATAAATAAACATATGCAAATACGTTCAAACTGATCTTCAACAAGAACGCCATTAACACACAATATGAAAAGGACAATTTCTTCAACAAATGATGCTGGGAAATTTCAGTATCTCCAGGCATAACAATGAACTTGAACACTATCTTACACCATACACAAAACAAGTCAACTTAACATTGATTAAATATTTGAACCTAAAACTAGAAAGTATAAAACTGTTTGGTAAACAATCCCTGGTATTTGTCTTGGCAGTGATTTCTTGTATATGACACCAAAAGCAGAAGGAATCTTCACTCTATCGTTTTCTTTGCTACACGAAAACTTTAGAGTTTGGTGTAGTTCCATTTGTCTATTTTTGCTTTGGTTGCCTGTGTGTTTTCGGTCTTCTTTATAAAATATTTGCCTATACCAATATCCTAAAGCATTTCCCCTACGTGGTTTCATAGTTTTGAGTGTGTTTTTGAGTCTATGGTTTCAGATCTACTGGTCTCATGTCTCACATTAAAATTTTTAATTCACTTTAAGTTGATTTTTGTATAATAGTGGAAGACAGAAGTCTGGTTCCATTTTTTTTTTTTGAATATGAGTATCCAATTTTGTAAATAAAATTTATTAAAGATACTATCCTTTCTACAATGAATGTTCTTGGCATCTTTGTTGAAGATCAGTTGGCTGTGAATACATGGATTTATTTATTGGTTCTCTATTCAATTCAGTTGGTCTATGTGTCGGTTTGTTTGTAAGCCAGTAGCAGAAGATTTTGGTTAGTACCATTCTGTAGTATATTTTGAAGTCAGGTAGTAGTGTAATGCCTTCAGTTTTGTTCTTTTTGCTTGAGAAAGCTTTGATTATTTGGGGTCTTTTGTGATTCCACAGAAATTTTAGATTTTTTTCTTTTGCTATTCCTGTGCAAAATGTCATTATATTTATTTAGGGATTGTCTTAAATCTGTAGATTCCTTTTGGTAGTATGGTCATTTTCCAATATTAATTCTTTCAATTTATGAACATGAGATGTCTTTCTACTTTATTGTATCTTCTTCAATTGATTTCATTAGTATTTAATTGTTTTCCTTGTAGAGATTTTTTATCTTCTTAATTACATTTATTTTTAGGTATTTTTAAATTAATATTTACTAGTTATACTTTAATTTATTATATAGCCTAGCACTCTCATTTTTAGAACATTTTCCAACATACACGAAGAGCTATTTTAACACAAAGACTTTTATGTGAAGCTCAAAGTAGAATTATTCATATTTGTCAAGAACTAAAAGTAACGTGTTGAGTCATCAGATAGTGAATGGGTAAAGAAATTGGCTATATGCAAATTATGGAATGTGTTTCAGCACTATGAAGAAACGAACTATCAATACAGTAACAGCATGGCCAAATTATTCGGCCAAATAACAATTGTTATTGTTATAATAACAATATTGTAATAAGAAAAATAAGTGCAATACAAAAGACTACATATAAATGTTCATTCCATTTATATAAAAAGTATTGAGACAAAGCTATTAATTACAGATAGCAAATAAATGGTTACTTCCAAAAAGGTTGGGAAAAGTTATTTGACAGCAAGTCATCAGTGGAAAAATTTTATCTCATTAAGGTGAAGGCTACATAATTTTATATAATTTTTAAAAGTTATCAAATAATGCTCTTAAATTGAGTAAATCCTATTTTTTACCTTAGTATGTTTTGGAAAATGAATATCAATTTTGAACCAAAATGGAAGTGTTAGTTAAATATATGTATTGGTTATGCCAATAAAAATTTTATCTCTGGACAATAACTTTTCTAGAGGAAAGAAACCGTTAGTTTCACATATAAATGGCTGAATGTTAATTATGATTATTTTGGCAGATTCTTATAAATCATATTTTGTTTTTACACTTAAAAAAATTCCAGTGTGTAGCTGTAGCTGTGGTTAAGTGGATTTTTTTTTTTTTTTTTTTTTGAGATGGAGTCTTGGTCTGTCACCCAGGCTGGAGTGCAGTGGCTGGATCTCAGCTCACTGCAAGCTCCGCCTCCCGGGCTTATGCCATTCTCCTGCCTCAGCCTCCCGAGTAGCTGGGACTACAGGCGCCCGCCACTAGTAGAGACGGGGTTTCACTGTGTTAGCCAGGATGGTCTCGATCTCCTGACCTCGTGATCCGCCCGTCTCGGCCTCCCAAAGTGCTAGGATTACAGTCTTGAGCCACCGCGCCCGGCCTAAGTGGATATTTTTACTTTAGTGAAAGATATCAGAGAGCACATTTGCACCTGTCAGATTTGTATTATTAGCTCACTAATTAGGAAAAAGCCTAATAGTGAGAAAATAATTTATTAGTTTATTATCTCAAACCCTGTAACATTGGTAACCCCTGAAAAGTCTGAGAAGCTATGTTACTCCTTGTTCTTAACTTCTGAATGAACCAATCAATTGGGTTACCCAGAACGTGAAGGAGCCTTATTCAATGAGAATAAAAGGTGACATTTTTGTGTTTCTTATTTCTAAAATTCATCACGTATTCTGTAACTGATTATAAGTAAGTATCTTCATCATGCATACCTGCCACAGGTATTTATCTGCTTATAATTTCCTAGTCTCGTAAATATACTTTAATTACAAAGAATAAGGAAGAATTTCTTTTATGAACTTTTTTTGGTACATTGCTATTATAGATAGGTTTTAAGGTCATATATTGCTACCATAATTAGTAATATCAATTATTCATAAATTGAAGGAGTTTTATGGAATCAATAATTTAAACTAGGTAAAAACCTAGAAATTACTTACATTTGTTTTATAATAGGTAATGTAGCATTTATTTATTTATTTATTTATGTATTTATTTATTTATTTATTTATTTATTTTTGAGACGGAGTCTCGCTCTGTCTCCCAGGCTGGAGTGCAGTGACGCGATCTCGGTTCACTGCAAGGTCCGCCTCCCGGGTTCACGCCATTCTCCTGCCTCAACCTCCCGAGTAACTGGGATTACAGGTGCCCACCACCATGCCCGGCTAATTTTTTGTATTGTTAGTAGAGACGAGGTTTTCACCGTGTTAGCCAGGATGGTCTAGATCTCCTGACCTTGTGATCCGCCCCTTTCGGCCTCCCAAAGTTCTGGGATTACAGGAAAAGTATCTTTTAAACATACATACAAATATGGAAATTAGCAAGAGGTGAAAAGGTTACTAAGTTCTGTGGGCGCATGTCAGATTCTAATTCTTATAGCTCTCCCGTATCATTTGGGTAGGGCAAACTTTCTCTTAAACCTGTCAAGTTAAGAGATTCTTCAAATTCTAAAAAAAAGTTTTCCATATAAGTAAAAATAAAGTAGCTAAAATTTGTAAGCCATGAATACAATCTGTAGAGCTGTATATCTTATTTATTTATTTATTTATTTATTTTGAGACAGAGTCTCCTTATGTCACCCAGGCTGGAGTGTAGTGGTGCAATCTCAGCTCACTGCAACCTCCTCCTCCTGGACTCAAATGGTTCTCCTATCTCACTCAGCCTCCTGAGTAGTTGGGATTTTAGGTATGCGCCACTATGCCCCGCTAATTTTTTTTTTCTTTCTTTCTTTTTTGTATTTTTAGTAGAGAGAGGGTTTCACCACGTTGGCCAGGCTGGTCTCAAATGCCTGACTTCAGGTGATCCACCCACCTGGGTCTCCCAAAGTGCTGGGATTACAGGAGTGAGCCACTATACCCGACCCCTATTAGTTTTTATGTTGAAAAGAAATCTAAAATACCAAAATAATTGCGTACAAAGTGATAAAATTTTACTTTGCAATATTCATGATCAAGTCACCAAATACCATCATGGTTTACCTTCCATTTGAAAATATTAAGCTAAATTTGCAAAACCTTACAATTATACATCAGTTGTGGTGACCTGAGTTACGTATCTTATTTTGTAGCTATATCTTTGTATTTTGGTTATCACAAGTATTGACCCAGACCTGGGAAAAACCCGATAGTTAATAATGACAACTGGCAGTTGCCCCACTTTGCTTTCAGGGCACTTCATTTATTTCTTGCAATCTCATTCTTCACATTTCTACCACATTGTTTCATTAGAAGAAAGAGGAAGGATTTTTTATGAGGTTATTTGTGAATGAAAGAAATGGAGAATTTACTGTGAAATGTAGTAAAAATTGTAACTCATGATGTCTACATCTAGATTGTGGCCAAAGGTTATTTCCACTAGATTCAATTACCTAGTTACTTAACTGAGATTCTTCTGTATTTTGTAGGTCACAATGAAATTGCTTTAAAAGTCAGTGATATCAATGCAATTCTAATGTTTGATGCTTAGTTCAAACACGCCCACATAAACACCCCCAAAACAAAATGTCTCTTGTTAATCAAACATCACACCTCAAAAGATACTCTATTATGAAAACAATTTATTTGGTTTCTATAAATAATGCTCAATAATTCTTATCTTTGATGGCTTATGGGATGAGCTCAAATGATTTAAATATGCCTTTCTACTGAAAATTTTAGGAGAACAGAAAAATTATTTCACCCTGTGAAATAAGCAGTAAGAAGAAATAAAATGTTTAGACATGTTGTACTTTGTAATATCTCTGCAAAAAAAAAAAGGGAGAATAGCAGAATTAAATTTTCATATTTAGTAAAGCTGTTATAGCTCATATTCGTTTTTTCAATTGTTATTAACCTCTAGAAAATATGCAAGGAGTATGAGAGACAATCATGTGTATCATGAAGTAACAAGTACCATCTGGAAATATTCAGAACACAAAAATATAGTTATCTGCATACTGTTGATTCACTGTGTCTGACTCAGTTAATTTCAGAAGTCTTTATATAAGCCAACTCAGTCAACACATGCACTATGACTGAAAGATAATTTTAAAATCAAATTTTCAAATGTATATTTCATAAATCATTTTGTTAAACTACTGTCCTATTATTCCTTACTTGATGCTTTACCTAATTCTTATACTTATTTGGAAAAGTTGAATGACATAATAAGAATAACTACAGATGAATTAAGCAAATACAGTATAATTTATTTTATCTTTTATTTATTTACTGATAAAAAGGATTTGATGTATTTTAAGCATTTCAAAAGCAAACAGATTAAAATAAAATAAAAATTCCTAGCATCTTAACGTTTTATGCCATACTGTCATTTATGGAGACATGGATTTATTATTTTGACTTTTTAATTTCTGACACTTTCCTAAAATAAATATTTTAATGACAAATTGTGATTGTCAATGTCAGCATTTTCAAACTGTCATTGACAAGAAAACTATTCCAACCATAACAGTTTTAAAAGAGGACAGTGTTTTTGATTTAGTCAGAAAATTGAGTAAGAAAATAATTGTGGTAGTGGCTCACTCATTCTGCAGTACATTATGTTAAATCAAAGTTGTTTTTATAAAAAGTGTTTCCCAGGGCTAAAACACTTAAATGTATACTTTAAATGAAATTATTTTAATAATAATAGCAACTACTCTTATATTGATTGCCGCATTCCATATATTATTATACTGTTGTAATTGCTTTTTACTTAATCTATAGAGCAGCTCTATGTCATAGCTACTGTTATTGTTCCTATTTTAGTGGTAAGAAAGCTGAGGTACAAGAACTTAATTTGCATTTTTCCCAAGAACACATGGTGCAACTTCGACCAAATCTAAGTGGTCCACTTTGGGGACTTCTTTAAAGGAATGATGATGTACTGCCTCCCTTAAGATTGAAATATTAACTTTAACAGCAAACAGTATAGCTGTGCGTATAGCATTATGGCACTGAGGAAATTGCACTTTCAGAATAAATTCTCCTTGAGTCATCACAGGTCTCACAAATGAAGAAGAGGTCGTCAAAACTGTACCCCTTCCGAAAATATGTGCTGAGACTACTGCAGTGGGAGCCAAGTTTAATTCAGAAGACTTGCCTTGAGGTGAGCTGCCAAGGCAGCACTGCTATGAGGACAGAGCCAAGGGGCCAGCAGAAAGGTGAAGAATTTTATGCCAGCACATCTACCTGAATTTAAGAAACTCAAACAGGGCAAAGAGGCTCTTGGCAGGAGCACAAGGGGCATGTGTGAGGTGTTGTTATTTTCTTATTTCATTGCCTGAGTGGCAATTACATAGTGTACTAAATGTAAGATCATTCATTATATTGAATGCCTCTGAAATGTGCATTTTATTCCTGTATGCTTTATTCCACTAAAAAAGAAGGAAGAGAGGGAAGGAGGAAAGAAGGAAGGAAGGGCAATATTTGCAATGACACACACACAGACACACACACACACACAGTTTAAAAAGTAAAGATGTTGGGGCTTTGAAGACAAAGTATACAATACTTTAAGAGAATGATCAAGAAACACTGAGAGAAAGAGAAGGTGGCACACCCTTAACGGCATGGTAAGACTAAAAACGTGTTACACTCAGGTGTTACTTATGAGAGTAAAGTATTACAAACAACTGTATACCGATATTTTTTAAAAACTTACACAAGATTGTCAAGTCCTAAATAAAGCATAAATTAAAAACGTGACTCAAGAAAAATCAGAAACCTGAATGATTTCATAAATATTTAAATTTTTGTATGGATAAATGATATATTTCTAAAATGGTAGCCTAAAATTAGATAACTGGAATTTTAAATAAGATCCATTCACAGTACCAATAGATTTAAGTTATTGAGAATAAATTTGACAAAATATATGTAAGATTTCTGTGCAGAAATTGGTAACATTTTATTGAAAACATTAAGACAAATAATTTGAGAGCTATCTTGTGTTCATTCATAAGAAATGTCTTTATTGTATAGGCGTCGATTATTTTCAGACTAGCCTATAGATTTATTATAATTTCAAATAAATATTCAATAGGGTGTATGAGAAATGTGGCAAGCTGAAACTCAAATGGGAAGTAGAAGAACAAATGACCAAAAATAGCAAAAGATACTGAATAAATAAGAACGGTTAATATTTTTAAAAATCCTGAATAAATAAGAATTATAAATAAATAATTCTATCTTGTCACTCAAATTGTTACTTTTTAAAAAAGAGATTGATACATTTCATAACAAAATTAAAAACATATGTTAATTTGAAAAATACCACAACAAAAGTGAAAAGACAACCTCCTTGGAGGAAGATAATAGGAACACAAAAAGCTTAACATAGATTAATATGCAGACTAATCTTTAAAAATTTTTAAAATAAAATTAAAATAACAAAAGCAGAATGTGATAAGATGTGCGGAATTTTTCAGAAGACTAAGTGCTTAACCCAATATATACAGAAAATTATGGTTGTTACAAAATCAGGAAAATATAAATGAATAACAAAATGAGAACTACATTTTACTTATTGATTGGCAAGAAATGTTAGACAGGATATGGATTAAAGGGGATCACAATATATTGCTTATGACAGTGTACATTAATTGACTAACACTGGAAAACCGTTTTGTGTTGTCTCAGATAAAACAAAACTTCTGTAATGAACTAGCATTTCCATTTCTCACTGTAACCTCTGGAAAAACTCTTGAATTTGTGTGCCCAGAGATATGTACAAGAATGTACATAGAAGTTTGCTTCTTTTAATTTTTAAAAATGTATGCATACATGGCCGGGCGTGGTGGCTCATGCCTGTAGTACCCAGCACTTTGGGAGGCCGAGGTGGGCGGATCACAAGGTCAGGAGATCGAGACCATTCTGGCTAACACGGTGAAACCCTGTCTCTACTAAAAATACAAAAAGAAACCAGGCATGCTGGTGGGCACCTGTAGTCCCAGCTACTCGGGAAGCTGAGGCAGGAGAATGGCATGAACCCTGGAGGCGGAGCTTGCAGTGAGCCAAGATCGTGCCACTGCACTCCAGCCTGGACTACAGAGAAGACTCTGTCTCAAAAAAAAAATATAATAAAATAAAAAATAAAAAGATACACGTGCACGAAGTCTATCTGCATGACAAATAGAAAAATTGTGATAAATAAAATTACCATAATAATATGTAGCAGTGCAAATGGAAGAATTATGTCTAGAACCAATAACATGGATGGATTTTAAAAATTAGAATGTTGGAAGTTCTGGGAGACTACCTATATAATTACATCATTCTTATAAAACTCCAAAATAAGCAAATCAAATAATTAGTTTTATAACTTGCATGTTTTACATATAATCTTCACTTTGTATTAACCATTGCTTTAAAAATATAACACAATACTAATACATAATTGTTAATTTTTTGTGTTTTTACATATTATGGGTAACTAATTTGAATGCTTTTTATATAAATGTTTTAAAAGTGCTCATTTCAAACATTACTACTCTCTCTTAAAACTATCTACCCCAATTTCTCATTTCAGCTGTCATATTTAGACTCTGTTCTCTAAAGTAAATCTGTTCATTTTTCCTTTAAAATAGTAATTAAAGTTTATTCTTTTAACTGAATAACCCTTTTTTCTTGGTAGTTTGTGCTTTAACAAAAACATATTTGAATTTTTTGGAAACAAAATATAATAACATTTTATTTCATTTAATTTTCAAAACAAAATTTTAAGGTAGATATATTGATTATTCAAAACTAAATCATGTATATTTAAATAAAAATAAAACTCAACTTGATAAAAGCAAAAAAAGAAGAGAAAAATAAATCTATTTTTTCAGCTGTTTTTTCTCTATGCTGACATCACTGTAAGGTAAGCTTACCCATATGGTATGCAAGATGTCCTTAAGCAGATCCAAAATTACATAGTCTTTGCATTTGGGGTTGCAAAAATAAAGATTTTTTAAAAGATTTGCATGTTTCTTGCAATTTGCACAGTCATGGTTGGAACAGTTTTCCTTGATATCTAGTAGGCTCCATTTACAAAAACTACATTTTTTTAAATTTTGTTTTTGGCTGTAGATTGGATAGAGATGTATGTGAAATGAGAAAATCCGTTCAATGGTGTCTGGTTTATGAGGACCTGGCATGTTTCTAGCCAAGGAGGAGTGAGTGGTATCCTCATAGCTAATCTCAGAAAAGAGATGCCTTTGCTCTGTCAGCATGGGTACATCAAACCTCATCAAAGTCTTTAGCCCCAGCAGGACATTGCTGAATCATAAAGAGCAGTTTCTTTAGAGGTATGGGACTGGAGCCAGACTCTTTGTAGATCTATGAGTGCATGGGAGGAAGTAGAGACATAGAGAGGGCAGTAGAGTCTACTCTCTCAAGAGAAGTGAAACAGAAGAGAAATAAGTTTAGAGAGGGATATGAGGTTAAGGGCATTGTTAAAAAAGAGGACAGTGTAGAGTTAAGTTTGGAAATAGTAACATTTCTTAGCTATTGTACTGAAAAGTTAGGTGGTTATACCCAGGATTTCTTAATCAGCTATAAATTAGATGAGATAACTGAATATGGAATTGATTTTAGGTTGGGCACAGCAAAGTGCCAAAAAGTAAAAATAATAATAATAATCAAGAAGGCAATGCATTTGGGTATTTTGATCAGGTTGAAGATATACATTTCATGTTTTTGGTCATTTTAGGCATTGAACGAAGTAAGAAAGTAAAAATTGATAGACTGAAAGACAATATAAAGTTTAAGAGATGTTATAGTGATTATACAAGAATGAATATTCAATAATAGTTACTTATTTTATTTTAATTACTAGATTCAAGGAAAAAGTGTTTTAGATGAATGGCATGACCCTCAAAACAAGAAGATGTGCTATTTAATTGTCTGCAAAACAGTGAAAAGATAGACAATGAAACAAAAGGTGAGAAATCTCCCTTTCTTTCCCTTATGTGGTCTCCTTCCTGTTCTATTAAAGTATGAGAGAATGAATAGTCTATCGATAATACTGCTACAGGAAAAATTGTCCTCAGATAAAATTTACATTAACAAATTAAGATGTGGGGTATGGAGGAAGAGGATTATTTTACTTAAATATTCTCTGATACTTTCCCCAACATTCTATCCTATACTCTCTTTTCACTTTTTGCATGATTTCTGCAGATATAATTCACTACAGTGGCAATATTTGTAATCTGTGTTTTGTAACTTTCAGTTAATTATCTCAGGCCAGATGTCTCTCCAACGTCCAGGTCTGTTTTTCCAAATATCTCCCTGCTATTTTGAAAGACTGCAGTGGCACCCCAAGCTCAACAGTTCCAACATCAAATTCATAATACTATATTGTTTCCAACTCGTTCCTCTCATTTACAGTAATTGTGATGATTGATACCACAATCCCTTACTCTGAGCAAAAGAGACGTATATGTTTACGTGACTTCTCCATCATACCCCCTCACATATCTTCAAAATCTATGAATTCCATATGATTAATAAATAAATCATGTATTGTTTTTCCATTTCTGCCAACATGAAATTTTCTCAGGCCATGATTTTTCACGTGGTTTATAATACAGCTTGACTTTTGGTACTATTTCTGGCTTTCCACTGTCAGTCTTCTGTGGCTTATTTTTATGCTGAAGTTTTGCAGATATTAGATATCCTCATTTATAATTAAATATCATCAATCTAAAAATCAAACAACGACTTTTAATTATCCTCAGGGTAAGCTTTAGAAGCTGTAGCATGGTGAAGGAGGAATTCCATTTCTACTACCTCCTTGCTTTGGTTTTTAGAATTCATCATCTCATACTTTTCATAGTCAAACTTCCAGACATGTTATACGAGCTGAACTATTAGAACATTTTTTTTCTTTTTCTTTATTTTTCTTTTTCCTTTCCTTTTCTTTTTTTTCTTTTTTTTTTTTTTTTGGGACGGAGTCTCGGTTTGTCGCCAGGCTGGAGTGCAGTGGTGCGATCTCGACTCACTGCAACCTCCGCCTACCGGGTTCAAGCGATTCTTCAGCCTCAGCCCCCCAAGTAGCTGGGATTACAGGCGTCTGTCACCATGCACATGTAATTTTTGTATTTTTAGTAGAGACGGGGTTTCACAGCATGTTGGTCAGGAAGGTCTCGATTTCTTGACCTTGTGATTCGCCCACCTCGGCCTCGCAAAGAGCTCGGACTACAGGCTATTAGAACATTCCTTACCTTAACGGTGTATGCATTCTGTTCCCTCTGCTAGAATCCCACGCAAGCATTTATCCATCATAGTAATTGTGATTTCCATAGCAGAGTGAATATTTCTTACTATAGCTTTGCATTTGTCTTCTGTATGTGTGCATTCACATAATACTTATTGCCACTGAATTGTAGACTCTTAATAAACTGTGAGTCAATTAACCCTCTTTTCTTTATAAATTACCCTATCTCAGGTATGTCTTTATAGCAGTGTGAAAATGGACTAATACACTCATCCTCCTCTTGATCCTCTTTTTTATTTCTCCACCTCCTGCTGCTTCTCCTCTTTTCCTCCTCTTTGCCTGGGCACCATCATCTACTAAGTTATTCAAAATTAAAATCTTGCCATTTCATTTGAATTTACGTGCTTAGTTGACTATTTAGTATTCATCACTTAACGTGTGTATTTCTGTTAAGAGGTCAGCATCTTTATAAATAGCTTAAATTCAATATTCCGGATATGAAATTTTAAAAAAAAGGTCACAACATATATTTTTGGAATATTAAATAAAGATTATATAAATTCATGGATTCATCAGATTCATATCTTAGATTCTCCACCAAACAAAACAGTAAGTGAAAACAGGCATTCATATTAAACAATGGCTTAGTTACAAGACTATTAAATTCCTTATTCTCTCCCTTTTTAAAGACCTCTATTCTGATACTTCCTTGTGCTTTTTTACTGGTTTTTCTTACATACTCAACATTTCTACTCTATTTTTGAAAATCTATGTATGTTGTAAATAAATGTCAAAAAATCATCAACATCTTAGATATTGAGAATACAAAGGCACATAACTTTATTAAGAGTTTATAATTCCCACCAAGTATCTTCCTAAACACCTGGGGATTACAATTCAAGGTGAGATTTGGGCGGGGACACAAAGCTAACCATATCAATGACGAATAGGAGGAGGAGAAGAACAACAGGGAGGGGGAAGAGAAGGAGTTCCCAGGGAAACTACTGAAGTTGACTTTGAAGTAGAATGTGTGAACAGTATACAGTAGACTATTGAAAACACAAGAAGCTGTCCAAACAAATTGTTCCTAAGAATTTATATTTGAGGATCACTTATTTAAAGTGATTATTGACATCAAAAGGCAATAATAAAGCACTGAGGTGTTTAATAGGTGTTATCTTTTACTTTCATTAAAAATAAGGTACATGATGGCAGATTTCAAATTCTCTTTGGAAGTAGGTAATTCTAGTGTATACCTTTTTGTAATATTTCTAAATATTATTAGATATAAGTGAAGAAAATTATAGGCACACAATGTCCTAATTGTAATAACATATTTGATTAATAGCTATACTATGTGTTGAACATTGTGCTCACACTTTACATGATTTACTCTATTCTTACAAGTCACAACAATCCTATAAGGCTTATAGGCATAGTTAAATTACCTAAATTCCTATTGACATGAAGCTAGGAGGGGGTGAGGTGACAATCTGAACTTGAGTAAATTTACTCTAGAGCTGCTGAAGAAATGTCATGGACAAAGAAATGCCACTTTTGGACTCCCATCTCCTTCATTCAGGTACACTGCTCTCACTGTAGTTTGAGACCATGAATGTAATAGAAAAAGCAATGATACACAGTTCTACATACTGAGTACCTGGGAGAAGGACTCCTTGGAGATACAGAACACATTTGATTCAAATAAATGACAAGAACTATCATAGAAGAAAATAATTCAACGAGTAGTAAAACAAATGGTCTTATGTTTTATTGAGTAAGATCCTCAGGAGGCATAGAATGAATTCCAAAAAGCTTTTATTAAAAGCCATATTTACTGGATCTGGTATGTGTACCAAAGAGTAAACCTAGGGCTAGGCAGCTCATAAAACTCAATAAATTTATTAGTAAAATAGGATTTCCACAGAGATTGTTTCTTGTGTACTAATATATTATTTGTTGGTAATTTCCTGTTGTTCTGTTGTTTATTATCTAATCAACTTAGAACAAGATTCCAAGTATTTGTCAGACAGGTATTAGATACAGATATATAGATGTATAGCATTCCCCCACCTGTGTCGTGTGTGTGTGTGTGTGTGTGTGTGTGTGTGTGTGTGTGTAGTATCTGTGGCATAGATTATTTGTGGGAATTAGATTACACCATGCATAGACTACTTGTTATATTCCTTATCAAACAGTAAAGTCATAATAAATATTATTGCTGTGATTGTTATTTTAAATTATGCTTACGTTTGGCATTTTGCAATTTCTGATCAAAAGCCATTAATTCTGCAAACATCCAAAGGCATTGGTTTGGGCCTGAGCTTCTTCATACACTGATGTTATGACATAACTGGCAAGAGCATATATTTGCCCTAAGTCTCAGTTACTCATTTCTAAGTGGAGAAAAGTTATTTTACCTGTCAGTGTTATTGGAAATGTGTTTTAATCTAGAAATAGGTATAAAAGAGTTAAACCGGCATCATTATTATTTTATCATCATTATCGTTTTCCTGGAAGTAGTTCCACTAAAAGTGAATTGGAGTGAAGCATGTAATTGACTTTTAATGCAAAGCAGGTTGTGCTCTCTTCCAGTTGTCTGATGCTTAAATCACAACTAGATATTCTCAGTAAAATGAGGATGGGTTTTAAGTGGTATGGTGAGAATAAATGCACTTTCTAGTGGTCTTACAGATCACTTAATTTTTTAAAGATCTAAGAAACAATGTGGCTAGATATTGCATAGCCTCCTCCCTAGATCATCTCTAACAATATATTTCAGTAATGCTTGATTATTTGAGATCCTATTACAAAAATGTGTACTGTAAAATGCTTTTAAATATCCTACCATCACAGGGATATGCAACGTTTGCTTTTAGCTCTCTTACTCGTAGTTTTAGATGTGCAGCAGTGGTTGTGCAAACGTGTGGGTAATGATGCTTGATGATACTTACAATGTCATCACATGCTAAAATGCTTCTGGTTCATGTACCACAAAATCACAGGTAGGAAAAGTTGGTTAATCTCTATTGGTAACCAAGGTGAGAAAAATTTAGTCTCAATCACAGGAAAAATATGCATTGGTATTTGTTGACTATTGACAATTTTATTTGAATAAAAAATTAAATAACAGACTTAGGTTTAAAGGCCAAAAAAAATGAAGATGACCTTTTTCTGCCAATGCTTTTTTACCCTAGCTATTCAAAATTTAAGAGAAAGATTAATATGAAAATAATATAGCAAAGTACTACAAAAATTTTCCTAAAGTTTTTTCTGTAATAAAAATAAGATTAAACTGTATTGCACATATTTTAATATAAGAAACATTCTAAAACTTAATTTATTGTGACTGGGTGAATTCTTCAATCATCTATTAAATAATTAAACATTTTTTATTATTAAAAGTTTTATAATTTCTCCCAACATGCCAATCATCTGTACTTAAAAACTGTTTGTCAGAGTGTTTCTAAAGACAAAAACGCAAACTTTGGAAAAAAATCAATGGCATCTGAACAACAAACTCATATTTTTAGTATGATGAATGAAAGCACCTTTGGTTGGGAAGAAATTTTAGCAATTTTAGGTATTTTTATTTGTTATTTTTAAATTGTATGTTTCAGTACTTGGTAGCCCAGCACTTCATGAATGTGCTACTGAATGCTGATCAGCAATTAAATATATTTTTGCTACCAGTGAACACACATTAATGTGGTTTTGTGTTATCAGGACTACTGAGATGAGGCGACTGTAGGACAAGCTACAGGTGGGGTGCAACTTGTACAAGTACCTCATATAAGTAAGAGGTATGTGTCCAAGAAAATATTGAGCTGGGTATAAAATAACAAGATGGTTGTATTAGTCAATGTAAAGTCAGGAAATGGTTCTTTCTGGTAAAATCCTGGCATTTAAGTGATTGCACCAATAATTTGAATGTCAGAATTTTAACATAAAGGACCATTAACCAACAACTATCATTTAAAGAAGGTAAGAATAACTTTTATAAAAAAAGTAGATATGGGGATCAGCCATTAAGACTGAGCAAGGTATCCAGGAAGGGAATCAACTTTGGAGATCTTTGCCAATTGATTCTCAGATTTCAGACTTCACTGGAAAGGATATGACTTCACCCCTTTACGGAGTGGTTTGCTGAAGTGCTACAGTCCAGGAATAAAAATCAGGAAACTGCCCAAAGCGGCACTCGTAAGACTTGATGGAGAGATTTCCAGAATGTTGTGGAGACTCATTGGGAAACTTCATACTGATGTGTCAACAATACCTGCTAGAAAGCTGCCCATTGGAGTCATGCTGGAACTTATAGGAAAGCTGCCCCCGGCAGCACCCCTGAAACTCACTTGAGAGTGAGAACCACAAAGAGTCTAGTTTTATTGTGGCAGTCAAGCACCAGAGGAACAGGAAGGAAAGCCATACTGGAACCAGGAAGATAAACCTTTTCTTCCTGCAGTGTCCCACCAGGGCTCTCCACTAGCAAAATTAATATTGTACCAACTGACAAAAGGAGAGATGGTTACAAGTTTGCTTGGAAAAGTGATATCTGGCCCAGTAGTATTCCTGTTGTTGACTTCACTTCTGTGTAGTTGTCTTTCTCTACTATCTGAACTCCTTAACTCCTGGGAAGACTTTGATTATTCTAAATTTCAGCTTTGGTCTCCAAACACCATGGAAGACTCTGTTAAGATTCTCTGCCTCTTAGAAGATAAATCTACTCAGTACCTCCATGTCTTTGCTCAACTTGCATAAAAGTTGACAAACATTTTAATAAAACAGTGGTATAAAATGTTATTTTAACTTTTATAATTAATACATTCTTTATAAGTGTCTCTTCTGTCTATGATTTTGGCCCCAGAGTACCATATACCTTTAGTATCTTTCTCATGATATTAAAGAGAAGATATATGTGTGATATATTTGTTTTGTATTTTGCTTGTTTTGTTTTCTAGTTGTTCTTTGCAGAAGTATTACTGTTCTACATGCTAGTTCATCATAGGTGGAAGTGGAAGTCCATAGAAATATTTGAAAAGAAAATTATTACCATAGAGTCTAATATCTGCAATAACAATTATTTGTGAATAGGGCATAATACAGCCTCTCAAATAAGATTTATTTACTCATTACTTTTATTTGTTGACATTAAAGCATGGTTTTTTAATCCATGTGCTTTTATAATTTTTGTGAGGAAACATGTTTTGCAGCATTTAATCCAAGGTCCGAAATTCAAAGATAATACCATTTATCATTCTGTTAAGATCTCCTGTGAAGAGCCAATTTGTTCATATGCTGAGGCAAAATGTTAGCCTTTACTGAAACGGGCTAGTCTGTTGTAAGAGTGAAAAAGCAGAAACCACAGCATTTTAAGTTTTTTGAAGTTTCTGCTTTTCCAAGTTAGGTATTGCTTAATCTCAAGGTTACTCTTCAATTAAATGTTACATGTGGAATATAATTATGCATCCATTTTGCAATATGTCCACATGCCAACAAGGGCCTCTCTCTTTGAGGTAAATTCAATGCAAAAGAAACACATAGAAAATAATTAAAGGCAACATGTAAATGGGGGTTTGATACGGCATGTGGTACTCTATAGGTGCTGAGGATATGGCCAGAGTGGGTTTCCATTAAGACAGAGTCTGACTGTAAGCCTATGAATGCATATTTAATATGTATTCAAATAGCATATGGCAAATGAAAAGCACATTTCTTACATTATTGCTTTTTCCTCACAGCAACACCATGAACTGGAGATTTGGGCTAAAATGTTATCAAGCAATTTTCCCAAAAACAGAGACTATTTCTCGATTCAACAAACATTTTCAAGATTTTACTCACTGAAAAACACTATAGGTGGCTCTAAGAACACAATAGTAAGGAAACACATGGTGTTTACTCTGATAGCCTAGTGGAGGAGATCGGCATTATTCAATTTCACACAAATGTAACATCCCAAACCATAAAAAAAGGGATAAAAGGAAATAAGCAGCATATTATAAGCATTTGTAAGAAGAAAGTCTGAACTTATCTGAGAATTTGGTGGAGCTAGAATGGGTGATTGGAGTTGAAACATGAACAAATGCCATATGTACACAGGAGAAGTGTTGAGTTGGTGATAGCACTCCAGGCAGAAAGGAGAAGGATGTACAGATGTATTGAAGGATTAACAATGTGGCAGAAATAAAAAGACTACAGATAGATACCTGATTCTTCTGACCCCATATGATGCTCACTTTAACAATCCTACACGAGCTATAGTGAAAGAAAAATAACGGAAGAATACAGGGTTCAGGACCATGCAGCCTCATTACTGTCAACTAGTTATGTGATCTCGGTCAACTTTCTTAACTCCCTGAGACTCTTTTTATACTATACACACAGAAAAATAATGCTTTAAGCATTAAGGATAGAATGAGATGACACATAGCAAATAAACGATAGAACATAAATGACACATAGAAGGTACTAAATAACTGTCAGTTTTACAAAGAGATGAAAAGCTTTCTTACAATCGTGATGTGAATTGGTAAACAGGATAAAAATTATGTCAGCAGGAGTTATTTTTTCCAAGGTATAATATTTTGGTGTATTATCATTTTTATGGAATTTTCTCTAAAATATATTTATCAATGATTTTTTAGTTTCAAATAATACATTTAAGTTTTATTCCCCTGTAATTAATCTCAGACACTCTAAATACTATAGACACATTTTCTTTCACATGCATCATTTTCCTTTTTTTGTTAGTTGTTACTTCTATGAACTTAGATTACACTTTTTGTTAGTTGTTACTTCTATGAACTTAGATTACACATACCAGAGACTATAATGAGATCCCAACTAATACATGTTTAGCAGCTTCCCACCCCAAAACAACATTTACTCACCACTTCCACTCTAAATGTGTACAACACAGGGCCGAGCACAGTGGCTCATTCCTGTAATCCCAGCATTTTGGGAGGCTGAGGCAGGCAGATCACCTGAGGTCAGGAGTCTGAGAACAGCCTGGCCAACGTGGTGAAATCCTATCTCTACTAAACATACAGAAATTAGAGGGGCATGGTGGCAGGCACCCATAATCACAGCTACTTGGGAGACTGAGGCTGGAGAATTGCTTGAACCTGGGAGGTAAAGGTTGCAGTGAGCCGAGACCATGTCGTTCCACTCCAGCCTGGGCAACAAGAGGGAAACTCCATCTCAAAAAATTAATTAATTAATTAATTAATTAGTACAACATGGCCTATACTAGTCTATATTACTATCTACAATCAATGACCAATTTGTTATTCTAAATCTGTTTCTAAATTTGGACCAAAATCAACCATCTCAACCAAAAAATCTAGTGAGAGATTTATTATGATAAGCATAATACAAATGACCTACGTCATTATAGAAAAAGATGTTTTCTCAAGTTTCACATTCAGTTTTTCTTGCCAGGAATAATACTACACATCTTTCTGTCAAAATGCCGATGATTATTCCAAAAAAGGTTTAAAGCCTTCCTTATCTTTAAGGCCAAAGTGACTTCTCCCTTTAGTAAATTTTAATAGCTCTTCTTGTCTACATTTTATAAAATGAGCGGACCACTGAAGCAATTTTATCCCAGGCTTCTGTTTCTTATCTACTCTGTAGGCTTCTTATAAGTAGAAGTGATCTGTTTATTGATCAATCTAACTATAATTGTTTATTAATATGTAAGTATATAAATTTCTGTACACGTGTATACACATATACTATATTAATTTCTGTATATGTATGTATACATATATACTATATTAATCATTGGAAGAAAAATTGAATAGTACAGAGAAGCATAACACTTCAAAACATTCTATTAATGTATTTGAATTCATGAAATATTTATTTAATATTGATTTCAGTTCCTCTTCTAGATATAAGGGATATGTCCATCCTAACCATCATGAAGATAATATTCTAGTAGAAAGGGAGATAGTCATTAAAATAAATAGTTAAATTTTATAATATATTAGAAAGTTATAATGACTCTGGAGAAACATATACTCATCAAAAAGCTTAATTTACAGGTGGATGTTATTGAAAGTAAACATGAAAATTAAATTGTGCTATATAATGAAAATTATTATAGAGAAAATAAACTAAGGAAGAGTATATATTCAGTATTAGGAGGGCTGCAATCTTCAGTCAGTAAACGAAGCCCTCACTGTGAATTTTATGTTAGCAAAGACTTTAAGGTGAGGAGAGAATAAGCTATATGAATACCTGTGGGAAGAGCATGGGAAGTCCATAGCTGTTTCAAAAACCCTAAGCTAGAGTGAGACCAGAGTACTGGAAAAGAATGATCAAAGGAGAGATTAGTAGAAGAGAAGGTCAGGTGGGTTATGAGGAACCAGAAATTAAAGGGCTTTACAGACTTGGAATAAGTAAGGAAGTGCTTTTGTTTCATTCAGAGTGGGAAAAATTGTTATGACTTCTCTCTTTTCACAGAAGAGTGATATAACCTAATATTATTTGAACATATTTCTGGCTTCTAAATTATAAATAGACTATAGGAATTGTTGGCAGGAATACAAGGAGATGAGCTAAGAGTCACTGCAATGCAATAATCTAAGCATTGGATTGATGGTGAACTGGATGAGATAACATTTTTTTTTCATATTTTGAGTGTAGATCCAGTAAGATCCATTCATGCATGGATAAAGATGCAATATAGACAGAGAGGGAGAGTGAAGAGACAGAAAGAGAGAGGGAGAAAGAGAGACTCAGGATGACTCCAAGTCTTTTGGCCTGAACAACTGAAAGTTATCATTAACTGAGAATGAATAATTAGATTTTAGATATAACAATTGAATTTTGTTGGGACTTGGGACATTGGAAGTTATAAAATGCTCATTAGCTAGCCAGGTGAAGATGCTGAGTGTATTAGTCCATTCTCACATTGCTATAAAGAAATATCTGAGACTGGGTAATTTATAAAAAAAAAAAAAAAGAAGTTTAATTGACTCACAACTCCATAGCCTGTTTTATGTATACAATGTATAAGAAGCATGGTAGCATCTGCTTCTGCCGAGGCTTCAGATAGCTTTTTATTCATGGTGGAAGAAAAAACAGGACCTGGCATCCTGTAGGATCAGGAGGAAGGGTGTAAGTGATACACACTTTTAAACAATCAGAACTCATGAGAACCCACCATCACCAAGACAATACCAAGGGGGATGGTGCTAAACAATTCATTAGAAATCCACCCCCATGAGTCAATTACCTCCCACCAGGTCCCACTTCCAACATTGGAAATTGCATTTCAGCATGAGATTTGGGTGAGGACGCTGATCAAAATTATGTCATGAGTAAGCAATTGTATAAATTATTCTGGTACTTTTGGAGAGATATTGACCAGTGATGCAATTTGGGGTGCTATTAGTAGAATACTGAGACTCAATGAGATTACCAAAGTGTTGAGAGTAGAAAGAGATGAGTAAATGTTTGGAGAGAAAGTTCTCATTTAGTTAAATGCTACAATGTGGTTGAGATAGAAAGCATCCCTCAAGAAACAGAGCAATGGGCCAAAATAGCCAAAAGTTAAAGGAGACAGTATTCTGTGGTGCAGTAGATGGTAACTCATGTAGTTATTTACACTTTCCAGTTTACTAAAAAATCCAATAAGATGATGATGGATAATACAAAGATCCTTGAGAAAACTAGTTTAATCATGATATGATTCAAAATCTGACTGGAATTGGGTAAAAAGAGAAAAGAGAGAAAGTGAAGGCAACCCCTTTCAGGAATTATGTGTAAAGGAGAAAAGTTACATGATAAATGGTAGTTTTTTTTTGCTTTCTTTAATATGAGAAAAAAGAAGACTATGGTTGTGTACTAAAGAATACGATTCATTTGACAGAACAGTTCGATAATGCAAGAGAGAGATTAGAGAACTATTGGGAAAATATCTTGGGTAGGAAAGAGTAAAAGGGTTTGATTTAGCAACCAGGTGACAAGGATGGACTTGTGTAGGAACATGGAAGGTTTACTCATGGAATTAGGCATAGTCAACTATAGTTAAAAGCAAGAAATGTAGAATATATGAGCAGAGATGCTGGAGACAGGTAAATCCATTAGTGCAAGCTCATATATTAAAATGTCTTTAGTCACCACTTTTATTTCCATAGATGAAACAAGGATATCAGTTAGAGAGAAACAGAGAGGACATAACAGAAATTTGAGAAGAAAGTGTAAAATACCCTAGTAAAGTAAGAAAGTGAACGGACTAGGAAAGTATACTATAATGGCAAGGCAATGTAAAGATTTTTGGTTAGGGATTTAGATTAAGAAAAATCAGCTTGGTTGTATATTTTTCTCCAGCCTCATTTGGCTGCATAGGTGTAGTTGGAATGTGAATGGAAAATTGAATTCACCCAGAGTTTTTTGTTATTCATTTAACATCATAATGAAAAATGACTATTATTTTTAAACTGCCATTTTAAATTTTTAACTATTATACAGTATTTTAAGAAGCAAACCAGGCTTTACTCAACCATTTCCCCATGGTTGGACATGTAGGTAGTTGCCAATGTTTTCTATGAAAATAAACTTGAACATTTTAGAATACACACATTTTTATGTATAGAATGTATTCCTTCAGATCAATAGACTTAATTATGCTATAAGATAACATGGAAATAATATATATTTCTGGATATTTCTGTCAACTTTTCCTTCCCAGTAAGGTATTGGCACTATGTTTGCCTCATCTGCACAGTAAGTGAATAAAGTCATGATTATAACTTTCAGTTTGGCTAATTGACCACCTTGATACCTGTCAGCTCAGACAAGACATATTATTTTTGTCATGTATTAAAATTCATTCATTTAAAATGTTTCTGATATATTTTGTTTCTTTCAGGGAACGTTCATTTTATTTGAACTTTATGCCTTCCCTAAGTTGTGCTCTAAAGTTTTGAAACAAATAGAAGCACCCTGCCTCAGGAAACTTAACCTTCTGTCTACATTGCAGAGTCCCTAACTTGAGGAAATGTCTCTGATCCATGAGAAACATTTCTTTCAGTCTACTTTTACACTTAAACAATGCTAGGCACTCAATATCAGGTGTAGATTGTCTGTCACATTGAAAAAAGTCATTATTTTTTATGATATTTTGAGTTTTGTCTCCATCTGTTTCCCATAAGCCAGGGGAAATTCTGCTTCCTGGCTTTCTTTCATTCATATCTTGACCTTTCCAAGCTTACTGTACTTTATCTTTGCCCTCTTGTTTCTTGAATAACATTCCTGCCAGCCTCCTCTGTTGCACATTTTGGCTAATTCTTTTCTATTATCTGCCTGATTGTTATTAAACTTTCTTTATATACAGAAAATCCACTTCCCTACTACTGAAGTTGTCATTCACTGATTCCTACATATGAACTAAGATCTGTGTAAGATAATCTTTTAACTTTCACTCTGGTCTGGATTTTATTCTGCATGGTAGTAATTTAACATCAAATGCCACATACTAGCTGGAGTTTTCAGAATAATTTATACAAGGAAACTATTCAATAAATATTTCCATATTGAAATTCCCAGAATTCATTGCAGATACATAAAATAATTAGGTATACATATTTTCTAAACAGATTTGATTTTTTTAACATCTGTAAAAAATACTTTAGGGGAGGTAGCTTCTCTAATTGAGGCGTGAGAACTCCACAAACAGTCTCCTAAGCAAAGCAATCATAACTGATAAAAATTATTTAAAAATAAGCATTTGAAGTCTTAAAATTTTCCTAATGGATTATAGAAGACAAGTAAATTTTTATTCAAGAAAATCTACTGAATTTTTTTTTTCTTTTTTTTTGGAGAAAGAGTCTCACTTTGTTGCCCAGTCTGGAGTGCAGTGGTAGGATCTCCGCTCACTGTAACCTCTGCCTCCTGGGTTCAAGCAATTCTCCTGCCTCAGCCTCCCAAGTAGATGGGACTACAGGCATGTGCCACCATGCCTGAATAATTTTTGTCTGTTTAGTAGAGACAAGGTTTCACCATGTTGGCCAGGCTGGTCTCGAACTCCTGGCCTCATGTGGTCCACCTGCCTTGGCCTCCCAAAGTGCTGCTGGGATTACAAGCATGAGTCACCGTGCCTGACCTAAGCTACTGAGTCTTAAAAAGAAACAAAAAACAGCTGTAGTCATTGGCATGAGCTGTGACCTGCTCCCCAGACCCAGCTCAATAATGCAGAGGCTCTAAGCAGGTCTTCCTCTCTCCTCAGATCTCAATCAAGGTCTATGGTATCTCCCACCCCCCCCACACACACAAAGGCTACACATGTTCTTCCTCTTTACCTGTTACATGACATAGAAACTCTATTCCAAAAAGAGCAGGTGAGAGGGCTAGGGCTGTCTTTGTCCACACAGTTTTACTGGGAAAGCAGAAGGTCTACCCCAGGCATGGCAGATATATAGGTTAAAAAAACTATGGCAGATATGTATTCACTAGGTCACAGAAAACATTAAAAATACATTAAATTAAGTCATTTAATTCAATATTAATTAAGCTGAAAATAGACGGTGACTGCGCCACATCTTCTTTCAGGAATAACAGTGAAATACACTGATAAGGGACAATTCTTCAAAGGACAGAGCTTTGGGCGGGGCACCTGATATCCACTTTGTGTGGAAGAGAAAGTAGCACAACTTTGGAATGCATCCAGACTCACAGACAGTTGCAAACACTTGACCTATTGGTCAGGTGCCTGGAAGAAAAAGATTGGAAGACAGAAAATGAAAATATTAGATATAAGCTTGTGGGAGGACTGGCCAGTAATGGTCACAAAACATAAAGATAGCTGTACTGCATCTAAATGCCTACCAGGGATCAACCACATTGGAAGAGATACTAAATTATCAAATAGAATGACTCAGTAAATTTATATTAACTCATCTCTGTCATCGACCACCCAGAGCAGGAATAATAGGTAGACGAATGGATACAAAGGGTCAAAGCTGCAGTCTCTACATAAGACAAGTCTGATCAAGCTACCGACACTTTCACGTGTCTAATCTTCCAGAATGAGAGACGGACATTGAATACCTAATATGGCATTGTTCCTCAAAGATGCAAGTCAGGTTTTGGTGATGAAATGATTAAATTTGAACCTTTGCACACTGAAATAGGATAGAAATTTATTTTCACTGAAATCACTTCTTACTATGCACTTGAGTTTGTTTTTCTTGCCTGCAGTCTGTCAACCAGCAACCCCAACTGAAGACTCAAAGAGTGTTTGATTCACCAAAACAGCATTTTCCATGATATTGCATCAGATCAGGGCACTCATTTTACATTTAAAGATTATGTCAAGAGAGTCATGATCATAAAAATAATGGAACAACCAAAAAGAGTGGTGAACAGCCTATTGAAGGCATAGCTGAGTGTTCGGTTTTGTAACAATGTTCTGTTAAGAGGGTCACCATTCTCTGGAATGCTGTGTATATGCTAAGTCCAGTAACCAAGGCACAGATGCAGAAATGATCCCACTTGCCATCATTTCCCATGACTTGCTGGAGGAATTTGTGATTCTATCTTTATAACTCTGTTCTCTGTAGAAAAAGAATCCTGTTTCTCAAAAGAGGAACATTTCCACTAAGAAACAATGCAAGAGGAAATCTTACTGGATTTTAACTTAGAGCTCGTTTGGCCACTCTGTGCATCTTGTGCCAAGAATTCAGTGAGCAAGTCAAAGAATCATCACCTTGAATTGGTTAATTAATTGTAATCATCAGGAGGAGGTAGGACAGGGATAAGTGTATCTGCTAACCACTCTTAAAAATTACGGATACCATTTGAATATTTGTCTCCTCCAAATCTCGTGCTGAAACGCGATCCTCAATTTTGTAGGTGAGGTCTGGTGTGAGGTGTTTAGGCCATTGAAGTATGAGTGGTCTGATGGCTTCCCAAGACTAATGAATGAGTTTTTGCTCTATTAATTCACATGAGAACTGATGTTAAAAGGAACCTGACACTTCCTCCTCTCTCTTTCCCTTGCCCTCTCTCTTGCTATGTGATATGACTGCTTCCTTTTTGCCTTCCCCAATGATTGAGAGCCTCCTGAGACCTTATAAAAAGCAGAGTGGATATTGGCACCATGTTTCTTATAGAACGTGCAGAATTGTGTGCCAAATGAACCTCTTTTCTTTACAAATTACCCAGCCTCAGGTGCTGCGTTATAGCAAGACAAAACACAATTTTCTTGCCCAATTTTGATGGTAAATGAAAAAGCACAGCACCTCTGGCTTGAGAAGGGCATATTAAACAGAGGATTGAAACTCTCAAGGATGAGTCTTGATCATCCCACCAGGTGAGCCATTTTGATCACAGAGATGTGGCTAGCTAAGAGTAAAGGGAATTTACAGAGGTAGAGAAGGAAAACACTGTGTTGCCTTCTGTAAAGTTTCCTGCAGTTTCAGCTGCAGGGAATATAGAGTGTCAGTTGTTTCACCAATATTTCTTTTAAGATTTTTCTGCAGGAAAAGAGTATCACTGTATTAAGGTAGGTGCCCCCAGGAATCAAACTAAGTAAATGGATCTAAGTAACACGAGGAAGGGACTTCATATAGGCTTTGCTGTTCAAGTCAGATAGCAAAATCTCCTCCCAGTTAGTACTGATTTATTATTCTGCCTGGTTAGAAAGTTGTCATCTGAGAGCTGAGCCTTATTCAGGAATTGTTTTTGCTGAAGAGTGTCTCCTGCCCTTTGTTCATGTTCCTTTCCCAGTCGGCCCATATTCAGTGACTGCTGAACACAGGGGTATAAAGACCTAGCCTTCTCCCTGAAAGTTGGTCAAACTCTACAAAGCCCTATTAGCTTCAAAATTTCTCACAGCGTTGGCAGAGGAATTTCTTTAACTGCGGGACCACACATTGTCTCCTTCAATTCATTTCCTTTTTCTTCAAAGTATTGATACTCACAGCATTCATAATAAATTTCCTGCATACATAAAGTCATTTCAGTACCTGCTTCCAGGAAATACTGGAAGACAGGTCCCCAGATGGGCTTGGCCACCCCAGCTCTCCCCTTCTTCCCTTCAGTTCTTGGGCAGAAATATACTGAGAATGCAGCATCCTGTGATAAAGAGGAAATGCATGAAACTGCCCCTGCTGAGTCCACTTTCCTCAAAAAACAGGATGTTCTGCAACCCTGGAGCTTAGTGTGCCAAGTTGCATCCAGAATATTAAACCCAGGGCAGAGTACTTTTGGAGTTTCTCAGTCAAAGAAACTCCACTTGTTTATAAATTACTCAGTCTCAAAATTCTGTTATAGTAACACAAAATGGACTCAGACAGAACCCTTGCAAGAGAACCTGTGACACTTTCCAAAATTAGCACCTTCTTGTTGATCAGATATCCCATAATGCATAAAAATAGGCAGTTATTATCTTGGAGTGTGTGTTTAAAGCTGATCCACACAACATGTCATGAAGATCACTGAAGGGGTTTATTTATCTGTGTTGAAAGTAAAGATGCAAAGTTTGCATGCTGAACAAGACCCATCTTGATGGCTATGAGAGATGCATAACAAAGACGGCTTCCTTGACTATCTGAATTACAACGACTTCAATACAGAAGTGTCATATGTTTGATCAACTATCACGCTTGCCTCCTATTGTTATTTACCAATTTTGCTGCTTTGGCAATTATATGTTAATTGAAAATTATTTCAATAAACAGCTCCCATTTTTTATTACATATGTATATTTCTATTTGAGTAATCTACAGAGAAAGACAGTCATAAATTAGTAAAGCTTAAATTAAACCCTAGTGAATAATTATTATTCAATAAGGTTAATAAATATTATTTCACCTTGAAATGACTTTTGGTCCTTTAATATTTATGAGAAATACTTGCATGTATGTGAAATATTTTCAGCCTGGCTTTATGTATTTAAAATATTTAACTTAACATGTCAAAGCATTTACTATTTATTTTGAACAAACCTGCTTCTTCAGAATTTTCTGTTTGAACTATTTTTGTTAGTAATGAGGACTATATTAGTGCCATTATAAATCACCATTAATAAAGAGTACGTGCATAGGAACTATTTTCCTAGATCTTAGAGTTTGTAGATCTTATCTTGAATGCAGATAGTACTTTGAGAAATTATCCAGAGGACATTGAATAAATAAATGTTTGGTTTCTTTAATCTATAAGATTACTTTGTAGGCAGTTTAATTACTTGTTTCAAAATAGTATTTTAATAAGCTTACTGTGTAGGCAGTTTAATCACTTGTTTCAAAATACTATTATAATAACATTTGTACAAATTTTGACTGTCTTCTGCCATAACGATGTCCTTTATATTAACCTTTATTGTTCATATGATGGAGACAAAAAAGAAAAAATGAACCTTATAAACTGAGGCATTCTACAAAAGTCCTCAGAAGGCTCTGGGCTCTAGACTCTAGACTGAGTCTACTATAAGATTCAGGGGAATCTATAATATCACAGTGGTTATTAGGAGTATATTTTCTTACAAAACAGACAATTCTGCCCTGGCAAAGATTTATAGAGGGATGAAAGTGTCAGGGAAAATGATATAGTTAAATGTCATAAAATAGAACAATAATAATGAATACTTTACATTATTATTTATCTGAATACATGCTAGCTTCATATAAATTATTTTACATCTCTTCTAGTAAATAATTGAGTTAGGTACTTTAAAATTTTCCATTTTACAAATTAGGACAATGGAGTTTAGAAATATTATAAGATACATTGCCCAAGGCATCTTCAAAGTGGCTGCATAGAGAATTAAATTCTATTACTCTGACTTCAAGTTCATGCTCTATTCTGAACAGGCTGATAAGTATAAATATAATTGGGTGTAAAATAAATTCTTAAACATGGAAAGAAAAAGAAAACAAAAGAAAAAACATGGGTAAGCGAGGGAGAAAGGTGAGAAGGATGGAAGGAAGATTTAAAAAAGAACAGAACAAAGGAGAGAATGAGGGAGACCAAAAAATGTGATATTAAATGACCAAAATTTCAGGAACCTAAAGGTGATTTTAAGGACTTATAAATGTCAAATGAGAACATTCTTGCACCAAAAACTTAAAATGTTTTTTTCACAATCTGAGCATATGTTAAAACATATATGGAATGCCGTGAATTAGATTTAACTTCCTTTTTTCACCATCTTCCATTTACTATGAAAGCATGATTTCATTAGTTTGCGAGACTCTAAACCAAATTTTGGCAATTTGGTTGGCAATTTGGCAATTTGCCAAAATGTGGCAAATCCGGAAAATTCATGATCATAAAATCAATTTACATACTCTTTACATTAGATCCAATATCATGGACCACAGTAAAATGAGATCGGGGAGACATGGGATAATATGAATGTCTTACTAAAGAAACTATATTTTATTATATGTTTATATTAACCAATACAATAAAAAAACTTAGAGCTGAAGAAAACAGCATTTTTCTAATAATCTGTCCATTTATTATTACTATGCAGATATCCATGCAATCAGAAACTCTCCAAGGTTATAATAATGATATATATACCAACTCCATGTCCATCCAAACTGTCTTATGGGCAACCCATCAGTCAGGACCAAGGTCTGACTAACACATCTTGATCCCTTTTATAGACTAGTATTTGGCATGTATGGGCTTGCTAATAGAAAAAAGATAGATTTTAACTTCAGACACACCTGAACCTTAGTACGTATTATTTTCGTGAGCTAGAGTAAGACAAATATACCTTCTCAGGCTCTTAGTCCTCATCTATACAGTAATGCAAATACCCATCATAGACAGCTTGGTGAAGAATAGATGTAATTCTCCTGGCATGCAGCAGGAACGTAAAAAGTATTATCATTTGTCTTTATTGCTCTTGTCAACCCAGCCATAAAAAGTAATGCAGAAATGATGTTTACAGTAGCTTGCAAAAGTACATTTTTAAATAAAGTATTACTAACAAATAATTTACCCTTATCTTGAGTTAGTTAGAAAAGCATGAAAAGATCATCTTAAATATGTAAAAATATGACATTTTTAGCCTTTTTTCACAAATATTTCAAGATTAAGTTTTAAAGAGGAAAATTGTTTTGTAGCCTTATTTGTCATAGATATCTAGGAGAAAGTGCATAGTAAAATATAATGTTATCAATGAATCTCTAGGACTTCGCACAAACCATCAACTAATTTCTTCATGTTTTATTAACAACATTCCAACATAGAACTAGTGGCATCTAATCTTTGGAATTAACTACCTTTGGCTTTTTTGAGGAGAAGGAGGAAGGTTAATAAAGGAGAAAGCTAAATAAAGAGAATATTAGATGAAAAAAGAAATAGTAAATGTGCCCCGATTGAATTATGCACTCCATATTTTTCCTTGTTTAAGTAAAATAGGTATGTGATTTTGTAAATATATTTCTATGAATAATACATCTAAAATGAGCCAAGACTTGCTAAAAAGCACTAGAAATTTATTAAAACCACTGACTCACGAATATGTAGCATATGTTCTGTGGTATCTCTTAGGAGAATGTTTCAAAGTGTTCCTATTTTATTTGTGTATCATGTCTGTTTGGAAGAAAATAGTGCTGTTCTGCATAGTTTTTGCTTTGCCTTAGAAATTGTGATTACTAAACGAATCTTATCACTTGAAACAAAAACAAAAAAATGCAAAGCATTTTTTTTCTGTGTGAGAGCAGTAATTGTCTTTTATCTCTTCACAAACCAAAATAACCTGGACAATAATAGCACGTTTTAGTTATTTGAAAATGTGTGAGCACAAGAAATTATGGCAAGCAATGACAACGTTCAAAATATATTGACCACTCACTTATGGTTAGAGACATAGGTGATGTTATTATATGATCATTTAGGGATAAAATGATATCACGATTAACAGTTTACAATCTATGATTTTTCACATTTAAATTTTAGTGTTACACACCGTTGCATATGTTATTTTTCCAATCAGAATGTTTAATTATAAGATTACTTACCTAGAATTATTTCACATGTACTACGCTACTTTTTATATATTTGTGTGTATATGGTAATGGATCCTGAGATTTAAAAACATAGATTACATTAGAATTCTGACAATAATTTTGAAAGTTGAGATTGTGTAGACATCACAGAGTGAGATGTAATTGTGAACATGTGTTCACAAACAGGAATCAATGCTTTCAGTGAATGTATTCTAAGGGAAGATTCTTTAAGTGCATAAAAAATGTTGATGTAATCTGGTTTAACAAGCTAATCAAAATTTAGAGATGATATAATTTTATGTGTGTGGAGAGAAAGGGTAGAAGAAATTAAGGCTTTAGAAAAAAGTGGCAGAGAGTTTGAAAGATATTCCAGTGGAGCTGTCTCATTTGAGCTGACCAGTGTGTTTATAATTTTAGAGCCCTTATGATAAGGAGAAGCTAGCGTTTTACGTGTACAAAAAGCTCCCAACCTATATTACAGAGCATATTTTCAAAACTATGCTTAATCTTACTAAGATATATGCATTTAATTTAAATATTTTTGAAATGTACTGAAAATACTACATATTGTTGTGAATATAGGGGGGTGTGTGTGTGTAAAATGTATTCCTAAAAATTCATGTGTATGGTTATTGTTTTTAAAGATAGTATAACTAAGATTTGGTTTATAAAAAAAGATAAAATTTACTTTTTATTACATAGAAAAGTGAATTATTAAGTATGCATGCGTTTTATGCAAAGAAGATGTTACAGAATCAAGCGAGATAACAACAGGTTCAACGTGCAGAAGGACTCACACACACTTTTTGTGTCTACTGTTGGTAGACACAAAGTATGTCCGTGCTTTAGTACATTTGATTGTGAAGACAAATGTAATTATTTTGTATTATGAGTAAAATCCACATCATAAAATTTAATGAGAAAATTAAACTTTAATACACTGCATTTGACACAAATTTTAGTTAAACAAACCAGAGAAAGAAAAGTTTAACTTATTAACATATATAAGTTCAGAAGAGATTGATTTAATCAAGTTCATCTTTTGAAGCACTCATTTATGATTAAAGGGTAGGGAAATGAACAGAAGGCCATAGATTTTTCATATCTGTCTGCCCAGAATGGTTAGGGTCATCTTTCACTAATCTGTGACTATCTAGGAAATGATCTGTTAGCTCTCATTTGTTCTGTTCAATGTCTTTAGTGGATGTTTAAAGACAGAAACAAAGGAAAAAATATACATTATTAATTTCTGTAAATTTTGCACAAAATTTCATAAGTGATTTGCAGGTTGCTTAAATATATAACAAAAGGTAGATATATATAAGAATTCAGAAGTCTTGTTTAAATTCAATAGTTTCCTCTTGTTTTGTCCTACCTATAGCTGCCATCAGTTAGGTATGTTGAGCAGTGTCAGAAACTTTTATTTTGAATGTCCCAATGTAAAAAATTCTTCATTATTATATTTTATTACAATAATTATGAACAATTGAAATAATGTTCAAAGAAAATATTATATATAGTTCAATTATATTTTTAATGTCTCATAAGTGCATATTACCTATAATCTATATATTTATATGTTGCTAATAACATAGCCAAAGGATTTATTGGATGCTTAATCATCTCACTGTTTTGTAGAACAATAGAGTTGGGGATATTTGTTTGGTTTACTTAGTGATTCGTTTTTTATGGTTCTTTCCTTTTGAATAAAGAACTGAGGATGTTATTCAAAGATTAATCCCAAAATAATCTATTTTTCTCATGTAACAACTTATCTCTAAGCTCATTTCTGTGCCTTAGAGTATTCCTCTCACCTCAACATCTAGAGAGTTGCCTCAATTATTCACCATATTTCTAAGGTTTTTCACAGGCATCATCTTCTATAAATACTTAAAATAATCCCTAAAAAAGCAATTGATATAATCTTGTTTTACAGTTTTCTACTTAAATCCTGAGAAAATCAAAAGATACTAAGAACTGTATATGTTAATGATTGTTGTTTTAACAAGACAACTCAACAAAAAAATTTTCAGACTAAAAATTATGTCAAAAAAGTAACTTTTCAAATTGATATGTAGATCATTTTATAGATTTAAAAGAATTATTTTTAAATTCTGCTTTAAGGCCAGGTGTGGTGGCTCATGCCTGTAATCCTAGCTACTTGGGAGGCTGATGCAAGAGAATCACTTGAACCTGGGAGGTGGAGGTTGAAGTGAGTTGAGATCACCCCACCGCACTCCAGCCTGGGTGACAGAGTGAGATTCCATCTCAAAAAAAAAAAAAAAAAAAAAGAGAAGAAAGAAAAATAAAGACACAGAGAGAGAATGAAAGAAAGGAGGAAAGAGAGAGAGACAGAGAGAAAGAAAGAAAGAAAGAGAAAGAAAGAAAGAAAGAAAGAAAGAAAGAAAGAAAGAAAGAAAGAAAGAAAGAAAGAAAGAAAGAGAAAAGAAAAGAAAAGGAAGGGAAGGAAAGGAAAGGAAAAGAAAAGAAAAGAAAAGAAAAGGAAAAGAAAAGAAAAGAAGGAAGAAAGGAAGGAAGGAAAGAAGGAATAAGGAATCTATAGATAATTTAAAGTACATGTGAGGATGTGAATAGGTTACATGCAAATAGTACTCCATTTGTATAAAGGACATGAGCACTGAGAAAAAGAAATCTGATTTAACTTAAAACTATGCAGATGATTCTTGCATGTACTTATTTTTCCAAAAATTACATGAAACTATGTATGTTGGATACTTTATCAATAATGACATTGCTTTAAGGTTTGTGCACGATCTAACTCTCAAAATCTTTGAAATATATTAAATCCATTTACATTCTATCATTATATTTACTCCAACAATATATAACTGGCATCTATTATTTTGATTTTCACTAATATTTATACTTAGGAATATGGAAGGAAAAATATGGGATATAAAATCTAAAATAGTCATTTACAATTAGGGAGCTAGTATTTGTCATCTACCATGTTCAGTTACAAAAATGATTGCCTCATCTCTTGCCTCTCTCTGCCACCAGTAACACCAAAGAGTAGTAGAAATTCTGGGCACTCTTACACTTTGCTGAAATTTCACAGTAACTGTCTCTCTGGAAGTACAGAACCCTAATAGTCGTGAAATTATACATCTGTGTCCAGAATTTAAAAACACAAAACTTCTTGTACCTGCGAAAATAATGAATATAAAATCATAAGGTGGTACTCTAATCAATTGCATTGATTAGTGACAATGTTATGTACTCTGAAGAATATATACTGTAAATTCAAAGTTCAGAAAAACTGGAATATATATCATGGTGTATTCCTTAATTTTTGTAATTTTTCTAAATTACAAAAGGTAAGATATAGCAATACAATGTTGAAGAACATAGACAAATTATTAAATATCATCAAAGAAAATAGGCAAAACACTTGAAGTTAGTGATACTCCACATGGAAAGTTCAAGATAAAAAACATATGAGAACCTACCTTTGTCTTATTACAATTTTTGTAGGACCACCAGAGACAAATTCTGAAGGACAGAAAGTGTGCTCTTCATTAATGATATCATCTCAGCTTGGGTAGAATTACATCATATGAACCTGATACACATAAATTGTCTTTATGTATTTTCAGCACTCTTTAATGTAATTCATCATTGTTCTTGGCAATTACCCAGAATGTGTTATATTAGCCAAAACACATAGAGGAGAGGTGGAGCAAGAGGGCTGAATAGCAGCCTCCTCTGATTGTCCTCCCAACAGGAACACCAAATTGAACAAGCATCCACACAAGAAAGCACCTTCGTAAGAATCAAAAATCAGGTGCATAATTACAGTATCTAATTTTAACTTCATATCACTGAAAGAGGCACTGAGCAGAGTAAAAAAGAAAGCTTTGAATTGTCGATGTCAGACCTCCCTCATCCCCGACGGTGGCCATGTGGTACAGATAATCTGTTCCCTTAAGGGAGGGACATCTCAGTGACTGTGGAACATTGTATTGGAATTCAGAAGTGCCCTGTCACAGTGAAAAACAATACTGGGCAGAACTCATCCAACACCCAAGGAGGGAGCATTTAGACAAGTCATAACTAGAGAGGAATCATCCAGCAGAACTTGAGTTCTGGCAAGCCTCAGTACCACGGGTTAAAGTGCTATGGAGTTCCTAATAAACTTGAAAGTCCATCTAGGTCACAAAGACTGCAACTTCTAGGCATGTCCTAGTGCTGTGCTGGGCTGAAAGCCAGTAGACTTGGAGGGAACGCAACCTAGTGAGACACCAGCTGAAGTGGCTAAGGGAGTGCTTGTGCTACTTTATCCTGACCCCAGGTAGCATAGCTCATAGCTCCCAAAGAGACCTTTTCTGCTTCAGGAGAGAGAGAAGAGTAAAGACAACTTTGGTCTTGCAACTTGGATACCAGATCAGCCACAGTAGGATAGGGCACCAAGCAGAGTCATGAGGCCCAGATTTCAAGTCCCAGCTCCTTGATAACATTTCTAGACACACCTTGATCCAAAGAGAACACTCTGTCTTGAAGGAAAGAATGCAATCCTGGCAGGATTCATTATCTGCTGACAAAACAGCCCATGATCCCTTAATAATCAGCAGCAGTAGGCAGGTAGTATAAACCATGGGCTTTGGGCATGACTCTGAGACATGTTGACTTCAGGTGTGACCCAGCACGTTCCCAACTGCAGTGACTGCAAGGAGAGACTCTTTCTGCTTGAAAAAAAATAGAGACAAGAGTAAAGGAGACTTTGTCTTGCACCTTAGATACCAGCTTGTTAGAGTACCAAGTGAGCTCTTGGGGTCTCTGATTTTAGGCCCTGGCACTTAGACAGCGTTTCTGGACCTGCCCTGGGCCAGAGGAGAGCTCATTCCCCTGCAGGGTGAGTCTCAGGCCAGGTAGCATTCATCACAAGCTGATTAAAGAGCCCTGGGCCTGAAGTAAACATCGGTGATAGCCTGGCAGTACTCCCCATGGGCATGCAGCAGTGGTGACCATGGGTAGAGAATTCTCTGCCTGTGAGAAGTGAAGGCAAGAGTACAATAGAATGTGGCTTGTGATTTAGATGCCAACTCACTACAGTATAATAGAACACCATATAGATGTCAAAGGTTTCTGACTCCAGGCTCTGACCCTCAGACAGCATCTCTGAAACCTCCTGGACCCCAGGGAAGCTCATGCCCTGAAGAGAAGGGCACATGCCCCGCTGACGCCCTCACCTGCTGATTATATAGCCCTAGGACCATGAACAAACACAGGCAGTAACCAAATAGTGATTACACTGGACCTTGGGTGAGACCCAGTCCTGTGTTGACTTCAGGTGACCACAGGGGTGTTTTTGTCTCTCCTCTTCTAACTCCAGGCAGCTCAGCAGAGGAAGAGAGTTTGTTTCTTTGGGAGACAGTAAGAAAAGAGAACAAGAATCTCTGCCTAGTAATTCAGAGAATTATTCCTGATCACATCCAAGACAACAAGGGCAGTACCTCTATGAGTCTGCAAGAGCCACAAGAATTAATAGGCTTGGGTGCCCCCGAATCCAGATATGGCTGCAGTGACCAGAAACTTACACTACAACACACAAAGTGCTTCCAAAGAAGGATGGATACAAACAAGCCCAGACTATGAAGATTACAATAATCTAATCTAACACCTCAATGCGCAGACACCAACAAACATCCGGAAGCATCACAACCATCTAAGAAAACATGACCTCAAATGAACTAAATGAGGCATCTGGAACCAATCCCAGAGAGACAGAGATATGTGACCTTTCAGACAGAGAATTAAATATTGCAGTTATAAAGAACTCAATGAAATTCAAGATAACACAGTTAAGAAATTCAGAAACCTATTGAATAAATTTAACAAAGACACTGAAATAATTAAAAAGAATCAACTGGAAATTCTGGAACTGAAAAATACAATTGACATACTGAAGAATGTATCAGAGTCTCTTAATATCAGATTTGATCAACTGAAATAAATAACGAGTGAGCTTGACGACAGACTTTGAAAATACACAGTCAGAGACAAAAGGAAAAAGAATAATTAATACCTACAAAATCTAGAAAATAACCTCAAAAGGGCATATCTAAAAATTATTGCCTTAAAGAGTAGGTAGAGAAAGAGAGAGGGGTAGAAAATTTATTAACAGGTATAATAACAGATAACTTCCCAAACCTAGAGAAAGATATCAATATTCAAGTACAAGAAGGTTATAGAACACCAAGGAGATTTATCCCAAGGAAGACTACCTCAAGGAATTTACTAATAAAATTCCCAAAGGTCAAGTATAAGGAAAGAATCCTAAATTCAGCAAGAGAAAAAAAATAGTATAAAATGGAGCCCCAATATGTGTGGTAGAAGGCTTTTCAGTGGAAATCTTACAGGCCAGGAAAGAACCGTATGGCATATTCAAGTGCCGAAGGAAAAAAAATAAACTTTTATCCTAGGACAGACTATCCATTTCCTCAAGCGTGTAGAAGAAATAAAGACATACTCAGACAAAAAAAAAAAAAAAAAAATGCCAATTTCATCAATTCCAGACTTGTCCTACCAGAAATAATAAAGGGATTTCTTCAATCTAAAAGAGAAGAACGTTTATGAGCATTAAAAATCATCTGAAGGTACAAAACTCACTAGTGAGGCACAGAAAAACAGAGAGTATTATAACACTATAAGTGTGGTGTATAAACTATTCATACCTTAAGTAGAAAGACTAAATGATGAGCTGAAAAAAAAATAATAACTACAACAACTTCTCAAGACATAGACAATAGAGAAAGATATAAGTGGAAGCCAAAAAAAAAAAATGTTAAAAAGTGGAGGCATAAAGTGTGGAGTTTTGATTAGTTTTCTGTCTGTTTCTTTGTTTATACAATTAGTGTTGCCATCAGTTTAAAATAATGGGTTACATTACTTTCAGGCTTCATGATAACCTGAAATCAAAGGGATGCAACAGATGAACAAAAAAATGAAAAGCAAGAAATTAAAACATACCACCAGAGAATATTATCTTCACTAAAAGGAAGACAGAAAGGAAGCAAAGAAGGAAGAGAATTCCACAAAACAATCAGAAAAAAAAAATGGCAGTGGTAAATTCTTACTCATCAATAATAACACTGAACGGCAATGGAGTAAACTCACCAATTGAAAGATAATAGAGTGGCAGAGTGGATTCAAAAGATAAGATCCAATGATCCCTGCCTACAAGAAATACACTTCACCAACAAAGACACATATAGTCTGACAATAGAATGATAGAAAAAGATATGCCATGCAAATGGAAACCAAAATAGAGCCAAAGAGCTATGTTTATACATAAAAAATATATTTTACGACAAAAACTATGAGCAATGACAAAGAAGGTGATTATATAATGATAAACTGCTAAATTCATCAACATGATATAATAATTATAAATATATATGTATCCAACATTGGAACACCCATATGTATAAAGCAAATATTTTTAGATATAAAGAGAGAGGTACACCCCAGTATAATAATAGCTGGAGACTTCAACACTCCACTTTTAGCATTAAACAGATCTTCCAGACAGAAAATCAATACAAAAAAATCAATCAATATTAATCTGCATTATAGACCATATAGATCTAATAGATATAAAAAATTTTATCTAACGGCTGTAGAATACACATTCTTCTCCTCAGCCTATGAATCATTCTCAATGATAGATCATATATTAAGCCACAAAACAAATCTCAAACAATTCTTAAAGATTGAAATGATAGGGGGCCAAGATGGCCTGTTAGAAACAGCTGTGATCCACGACACTCACAGAGAGAAACAAAAGGGGTAAATGAATACAGCACCTTCAACTGAAATATCCAGGTGCTCACATTGGAACTGATTAGGAAAATAACTTGAGCCACGGAAACAAAGAAAAGCAAGTGAGGCAATGGCCCACCTGGGAGCAATATAGAGCCAAGAGAATCCCCACACTCAGCCAAGGGAAGTGGTGAGTGTGACCCTATGAAACCAGGCTTCTCCTATGGATCTTTTCAACCTATGGATCAGGAGATCCCCTTGTGAGCCCACACCATGAGGGCTCGACACACAAAGCTGTGTGGAGTCTTGGAAGATCAGCTGCTCAGTCATGAACAGAGAACCAAGAGCTTTACACACTCAGTCTCTGGGATTCCCCCCAAAAAGTCTGCAACTGAAGCAAAGTGGGAGGTCCGCACATACCCATAGTAAAGAGGCAGAATCCAGGGAGATGAGCAGCGTTATTCTGAGGGCCCCACTTCCATAGCACTACACAAGATAAGACCCACTGGCTTGGAATTCCAGCCAGCCACGGGCAACAGGATGGAGCCTGCCTGAGACCAAATGGAGCCCCCAGGAGAAGAGGCAGGCATTATTTCTGCTGTTTGGTTGACTCAACCATTGCAGCCTGTGAGTGTTGAAGAATCTAAAGAATTCAGAGGAGGAAGGGTATCCTTAGTAGTGCAGCACAGTGGTTTTGCCAGATAGTGGTCAGACTGCTTCTTTAAGGAGAACTCTGATCAACTTCTCATGGAGTGGGTCCTCCTGGCCAGGGTCTCCGGCCACTCCCACCCATATTCTATGGGGCTGACAGAGCTCTAATTTCTTCCTGGGATGGAGTGCTTGAGGAGCAGGGCAGGCAGCCACCTTGGCCATTCAGACATCTCAGCCAGTCCAGCACAGCTGTTCTACCAAAAAGCAGCCAGACTGTCTGTTTAAGTGGGTCCTTGATCCCATTTTTTCTTCACAGGACTGCTGCAGTTTGCTGGGGGTACTCTCCAGACTCTAGCTGCCTCAATGTTTTCCATACCTGGAGATATCATCAGTGAAGGCCACAAAACAGCAAAGAACACAGCCTGCCCCTTCTTCTGGAAGCTGCATCTCAGGGGTGTAGTGACCTATTGCCAGCCCAAATTAACCTGTAGGAAGAAGTTGGAGACATTAATTGGAAGGTTTCACCCAGTCAGGAGAAATGGGAAATGTATGGCTCCATACAATGTATGGTGCTATACATTGTGTGGCACCTCATCCCCTCCACTCTTTCTCTCAATTGCTCCTGCCATTGCCATGTGATGTACCTGCCTCCCCTTGGCCTTGTACTACTACTGTCAGTTTCCTGAGAACTCCCTAGAAGCCAAGCAGATGCTAGCACTATGCTTCCAGTAAATCTTGCAGAACTGTGAGCCAACTAAACCTATTTTCTTTATAGGTTACCCAGTCTCCGATATTTATCTGCGTCAATGCAAGAGTGGCCTAACACACAAATGAAGAAGAATAAAACTAGACCCCTATCTCTTGCCAAATACAAAAATAAACTCCAAATGGAATAAAGATTTTAATTTAAGACCTCAAACGATGAAAATACTAAAATAAACAAAATGAGAAACCCTCCAGGACATTAGACTGGGCAAAGCATCTTGAATAATACCCCACAAGAATAGGCAACCAAAATAAAAATGGGCAAATGGGATTATATTAAATTAAAAAGCTTCTTCACAGCAAAGGAAACAATCAACAAAGTTAAGAAACAACCCACAGAATGACAGAAGATATTTGCAAACTCTCCATCTGACAAAGGATTTATAATCAGAGCATATAAGGAGCTCAAATAACTCTATTGGAAAAAACCTAATCATCCAATTAATAAATGAACAAAATATCAGAAAATAGATTTCTCAATAGAAGATCTACAAATGACAAAGAGATAAATAAAAGGGTACTCAATACTGCTAATCATCAGTGCAATGCAGATCAAAACCACAATGAAATATTGCCTCACCCCAGTTAAAATGGCTTTTATCCAAAAGAGAGGCAATAATTAATGCTGGCCAGGGTGTCGAGAAAAGGAAACCCTCTCACACGGTTGGTGGGATGTAAATTAGTACGACACTATGGAGAAGAGCTGGGAGGTTCCTCAGAAAACACAAAATAGAGCTACCATATGATCCACACAATCACACTTTTAGGTATATACCCAAAAGAATGGAATTCAGGATATCAAAGAGATATCAGCACTTCTATGTTTATTGAAGCACTCTCCTCATTTATCAAGATTTTGATTTAACCTGTGTTCATCAACAGAGCAATGGATAAAAAAAATTGTTGTACACATACACAGTGGAATATTATTTAGCCATAAAAATGTATAAGGTTCTGTCATTTGCTACGGCATAGATGGAACTATAAATCATTATGTTAAGTGAAATAAGTGAGGCACAGAAAGACAAATTTTACATGTTCTCATTTTTTTGTGGGAGCTAAATATTAAAACAATTGAACTTGTGGAGACAGAGAGTACAATGATGGTTACCAGAAGTGGGGAAGCCTAGTGCGAAGTTGTGAGAGAAGTGAAGACTTTTAATGAGTACAAAAAGAAATTACAAAGAATGAATAAGACCTACTATTTGATAGCACAGCATGGTGCCTATAGTCAACATTGATTTTTTTATAAATTTAAAATCAATAAAAGGGTATAATTGGATTGTTTGTAACGCAAAAGATAAATATTTGCTTGAGCTGTCGTGATGATTATGTATTGTATGCAATATCTCCTGTATCCAATAAGCATATACACCTATCATTTACCACAAACATATAAAAAAAAAAAACCACACATATTCACAGAGACACACAGGAAAGCTAAGCAATATGTGGCATAGCTAAGATAAGCTCACTCATCTTAGTAGGCCCAATTGCAGTTTTCATACATGTGTTATTATCTGTGTGGGTTAAAGACAATATAAACATCATTCAAATTGTATATTTTTTGTTAATTATATACTACCATGAAAAGAAAAAATACAACACAATTTTAGTATTACAGTGTATTAGAGTTCTCTAGAGGAACAAAACTAATAGGATATATGTATATATGCAGGGGAGTTTATTAAAGAGAATTGACTCACAGGATCACAAGGTGAAGTCCCATGGTAAGTAGGCCGTCTGCAAGGTGAGGAGCAAGGAAGCCAGTAGTGGTTCAGTCTGAGTCCAAAACCTCAAAAGTAGTGAAGCCGACAGTGCAGCTTTCGGTCTGTGGCCAATCGTCTGAGAGGCCCTAGCAAACCATTGATGTAAGTCCAAGAGTCCAAAAGCCAAAGAACTTGGAGTCTGATGTTCGAGGTCAGGAAGCATCTGAAGTTTAAGGGCAGGAGAAAGATGAGGGCCAGAAGACTCAGCAAGTCTGCTCATTCCATCTTCTTCAGCCCACTATTTCTAACCATGCTGGCAGCTGAGTGGATGGTGCCCATCAGGTTAAGAGTGGGTCTGTCTCTCTCAGTTCACTAACTCAAATGTTAATCTCCTCTAGCAACACCCTCACAGAAACACCCAGAAACAATAATTTGCATCCTTCAATCCAATCAAGTTGACACTTAATATTAACAATTACATGTAGTTAAAACTTATATTTATTTATATTATACCCATTATTGAATATTAACACATACTTTACGACTTCTAAATTAATTCATTTTAAAAATTCTGTAATCCGTTTCAAATCAGAAAATATGAAAATGAAGAGCATATTCAAGTTCAATTATATGAAGACAGACAAATCTCAACTTAATATGCTAAAACCCTCTGGATCTCTGATAAAACTGAGTCGTACTTCACCATTTTTACTTTATTGGTTGATTAAAAATTTGTTCAGTAAACAATGTCTCTTATTTGAGGAGGCTTTTAAAATTTCCCAGATTAACTATTATTTTAACACATTTGGATAGAAAGTGTTTTAGGGTTGTGAATTTCTAACCTAAGGCTCTGAATTCAGAAAATATGCAACTATTTTAGAATGACACTTTGTCAATATAAAAAATGTCCAGATACTGATTTATATCTGTATCTGATACAAAAGATATATCTATAAATGATAAATCTTTTATAGCTGTCAATTTATGATATTTTCAATGTGGTCTCTAATCCAAAGAGGAAAAGTGTTTCTTTAAAAATTTTAAGGTATGAATTCAAGCAGGGAAAAACCATGTCTGGTCTTAATCTGTAGACTTACTCTATGTCTTCTCATGGTTCCCTTAATTCTTCTTTATGAGCACAACTCCAATTTATTTAAAACAAAATCATAATACATCTATCCTCACATTCTTACAATTTTATTTTGCCATCTGATAATTCATTTCAGTGATGAGAAAGAACATGCCCCTCAGCTGTGTAACTGCCCTTTTCTGTCCCTACTCATGGAGGTTTCTGCACTGAACAAAGTACAAAGTGATAATTCAGCAGACAATCTGAAATCTTTCATGAGAAAGCTGTTAGGTAGATCTGGATAACTCTTTAAAGAGATCATGAGTTTCTTGTGTCTGGACATGCATTAGCCTGGCTAGGGCAATAACATAATAACTGGCCCTCAGGATCCCATCCTCAGATAATATAGAACATTTTAAAACAACAGACTTTGCATGGCATCATTGTGAGTTAGCTCCATTGTATTTCAGTACAATCTTACTGACCTCGTAAAACTAACAGAGGAACCAGAGCTTCTTCCTCTATTCCTATGGCCACTTTAGGTAAATTCTTAGGATAAAGTACATAAGAGAAAAACAAGTCTAGTTCAAAAATATTAGGAGATTTTAATGATTTTATATTTACTGGTATAAAATAGCTTATTTTATATAAACTAGTAGCAAATTGATTCCTAGACAAAGTGAATTCCAAGTAAGAAATTACCTTTAAAATAGTTTAACTTTAATCTTAACTATCATAACATCTTCTTCAATGCCCTCATCATCCTTTCTTCCTGTCACCATAACAACTAATATTTTATAATAAGATATTGGCAGCCTTAAAGAACGAAAGACATAGAAAAGCTTTCATAGGTATATATGGAATATTTCCTCCCTGTCCTTCCTGAGTGAAGACAAGTGTATAAAATGAAAATGCCAAAGTACTGACCAAAGACAATCCGCAATATATTGATAGCCAAGAAAGTTAAGCTTAAGGTTTGAGTGCTTTATATGTATTACTCTATTACTTTTGTCATATCCATTCTGTGTGACATTTTATAATAGAGCAAAATGAGGCACAGACAAAAGAACTTAATTGATCGGAAAATACAGGTAATGAATGAAAAAGAGAGAATCAAGCATAGACAGTTTGACTCTAGGCAAGATGTTTTTAACCATTACACTAAGCTGCCTGCTAAGGCCCATTAATTCATTCAATATGTGCCACTTGCATTTATTCATAAAATATGTGCTAGGCAATGGAAATATGAGTGTGAATAAAAGACATTTTGCAAACAAGTTAAACAAACAAACAAACAAAAAACCCTGCCTCATGGATCTTAACTTCTATAGGGGCATACCTCATTGTATTTTATGGCTGAGTAGCGTTCCATAGGGCATATATATGTATACATACACATATGTGTGTGTCTATGTATTTGTGTGTGTGTGTGTGTGTGTGTATATATATACATTTTCTTTATCTAGTCTTCTGCTGATGGACATTTAGTTTGATTTTATATCTTCGTTTTATGAATAGTGCTGTGATAAGCATACCAGTGCAGGTATAATTTGATATAATTCGTTTTTCTTAGGGTAGAAACCCAATAGTGAGATTGCTGGATTAAACTGTAGTTCATTTTTTAGTTATTTGAGAAATCTCTATACTGTTTTACATAGAGATTGTGCTAATTTACATTTCCACTAACATTGTGTAAGTATTCCCTTTTATTTGCATCCTTGCCAACATCTTTTTGACTCTGGTAATAGCCACTCTGACTTGAGTAAGAAGATATCTTATTGTAGTTCTAATTTGTATTTCTCTGATGTTCATGTTTTCATATGTTTCTTGGCCATTTCTATATCTTCTTTTTTAAAAAAAAAGTCTGTTCATGTATTTTGTCTACTTTTTAATAAGGTTGTTTTCTGTGGTGGTCAATATGTTTGAGTGCCCTGTAAAATCTGAGTATTTGTCACTTGTCAGATGCATAGTTTTAAAATATTTTCTCACATTCTGCAACTTGCCTGTTTCACTCTGTTGGTTATTTCTTTTACTGGCAGCATGTTTTTAGCCAAATTAAGTCGAATATGTATATTTCTTTTGCATTAGCTTTTCGGGTCTTAGTCATGAATTATTTTCCAAGGACAATGTCCAGAAGAGATTTCCGTAAGTTTTCTTCTAATATTTTTATAGTTACAGGTCTTACATGAAACTCTTTAATCCATCTTGAGCTGATTTTTGTATATAGTGAGAGTCCATTTTCATTCTTTTGCATATGGCAATTCAATTTTTTCTGCACCATTTGTTGAATAGGGTTCCTTTCTTTAGTGTATGTTTTCATCAATTTTGTTGAATAACAGTTTGCTGTAAGTTTATGGCTTTATTTCTGGGTTTTCAATTCCATTCCATTTACCTATGTGTCTATTTTTATACCCTTACCCTATTGTTTTGGGTACTATAGCCTTGTATTATAATTTGAAGACAGGTAATACGATGCTTCCAGGTTTCTTCTTCTTGCTCAGGATTGCTTTGGATATTTGGGCTCTTTTTGGTTTCTCCATGAATTTTAGAATATTTTAATAATTTTATAAAATGCGACATTGGTATTTTGATAGAGATTGCACTGTATCTGTGATTTCTTTGAGCAGTATAGTCATTTTCACAACATTGAATCAATCCATGGACATGGGGCGTTTTTCCATTTGTTTTTATCATCTGCAATTTCTTTCATCAGTGTTTGGTAGTTTTCTTGTAGTGGTCATTCACCTCCTGAGTCAAAATCTTTCCAGGTTTTTTATTATTTTTATTTTGTAACGACTGTAAATGGAATTGTCTTTTTGATTTGTTTTTCAGATTAATTACTAGCTAAGAAAGTTTTGTTGATCTGCATGGAAAATCAAACCAGCCATAACATTCCCTTAGACCAAAACCTCAGACCAGTTTTAACGGCCTTCAATTCCATAAAGGCTTAGAGAGGTGTGGAAACTGAAGAAGAAATGTTACAAGGTAGTAGACATTGACTAATGAGATTGAAAAAAGAAGCTACCTCCATAATATAAAAGTATAAGATTAAACAGCAAGTGCTTATGTAGAAGCTACAAGTTATACAGAAGATCTAGGTAAGATAATTGATGAAGGTGACTACACTAAACAACAGACTTTTGCTGTGGACAAAACTGCATTCTATTGGAAGAGGACGCCATCTAGGACTTTAATTGCAAGAGAGGAGAAGTCAAGGCCTGTCTTCAAAGCTTCAAAGGACAAGCTGATTATCATATTAGGAGCTAATGCGGCAGGAGATTTCAAGTTGCAGCCAATGTTCATTTATTATTTTGAAAATCTTGAGGTCCTTAAGAATTATGCTAAACCTACTCTGCCACTGTGCTCTATAAATGAAACAATAGAGCCTGAATGACAGCACATCTGTTTACAGCATTGTTTACTGAATATTTTAATCTCATTGTTGAGGGTCCACTGCTCGGGGAAAATAACCAAACCAAACCAAACCAAACAAAAAACGTTTCTTTCAAAATATTAGTATTCCTTGACAATGTATGTAATCATCCTAGAGGTCTGATGGTGATGTGCAAGGAGATTATTGTTGTTTTTATGTCTGGTAACACAATATTCATTCTGTAGCCTACAGATCAAGGAGTAATTTTGAGTTTCCAATCTTATTATTAAAAAAATATATGTTTGTAAGACTATAGTTATTATAGGTAGCGATTCCTCTGATGGATCTGGGCAAAGTGTATTGAAAAGCTTCTGGGAAGGATTCATCTTTCCAGATGCCATTAAAAAGCTCATGATTCATGGGAAGTGGTAAAAATATCAAAATTAATATAAGTTTGGAAGAAGTTGATCCCCACATTTATTGATTACTTTTTCAACAGTTTAGTGGAGGAAGTCACTGCAGATGTTGTGATTTTTTCTTTTTTCTTTTTCTTTTTTAGACAGAGTCTCACTCTGTAGCCCAGGCTGGAGTGCAGTGATGCAATCTTGGCTCACTGCAACCTCTGCCCCCAAAGGTCAAGCGATTCCCCTGACTCAGCCTCCGGGGTAACTGGGGACACAGGCGTGCACCACTACATCCAGCTAATTTTTGCAATTTTAGTAGAGACAGGGGATTCACCATATTGGCCAGGCTTGTCTCGAACTCCTGACCTCAAGTGACACACCTGCCTCAGACTCCCAAATTGCTAGGATTACAAGCATGAGCCACTGTGCCCATCTGTAAATATTAAAAGAGCTAGAATTATAAGGGGAACCTGAAAATCTGACTCACTTGTGGCCATCTCATGATAAAACTTGTACTGATGAGGAGTTGCTTTCTATGGATAAACAAAGTGGTTTTTTGAGATAGAATCTACTCCTGCCAAAGAGGCTGTGAATATTGTTGAAATGAAAATCAAGGATTTAGAATGTCCCATAAACTTAACAGGTAAAGCAGTTGCAGGGTTTTTAGAGGATTAACTCCAGTTTTGAAAGAAGCTCTACTTTGTGGTTAATGTTATCAAACAGCATCACAAGGCACAGAGATGTCTTTTGTGAAAGGGTCAATCAGTGCAGCACATTTCATTGTTGTCTTGTTTAGGGAAATTGCTACAGTCATCTTAACTTTCAGAAAACACCACCCTAATTATTCAGAAACCGTGAACATTGAAGCAAAATCCTCTATCAGCAAAAAGATCACAAAATTCATGGAAAGGCTCAGATGATCATTAGCATTTTTTTGCAATAAGCTATTTTTAAATTAATGTATACACTTTTTCAGGCAAAATGTTATTGCACACTTAATAGACTACAATATAATGTAAACATAACATTTATATGCACTGGAAAACCAAAATTTATATGCACTGGAAAACCAAAACCAAAGTTTGTGACTCACTCTATTGAAAAATTCGCTTTATTGCTGTGATGCAGAGCCAAACCTGCAATATCTGCAACGTATGCTTGTGTATTCCACTTTAGATCAAGATAAGTATATGGAGGAGAATAAACAACTAAAAGGGAATATGAAGTACATGGGCTCTGTGTGTTGGAGATTCAAAGAAGCAGGCAGTAAAAATGTCACATTGCCCATATTTGAGTTTTAGGAGAAATACTCTACCAGCAATTTAGAAAATGATTCAGAGGAAGGAGATGGAAGGAGATTCAGAGGACACAGTTTACTTATAGAAATATGTTTTTAAACATAAATTAAAGTTTGTGGAGAAGTTTTCAACTAAAAAGAACCAGTGAGCTAGGAATTCTGCAGAAAACATTATAGATTGGCCTGAGGATATAATGCTTGGCTATTGTTTCAACAAAAATCTTAGGATCTGAAAAGTTTGTTACAAAATATTATGCTGGTTTTACTACTTTAATTTAATTTTTCTACTTAATTTATTGAAAATAAAGTTAGGCTTATATACTCATATAGAATCTTCCAGAAAATATATAGGAGTGTCCTATGTCCACAATTTGAATACCATGCTTTTAAGTTATAATAATAATATAACTGCAAGAAAAATGATGAGACTGGTTGACTCTTTTTTTTTGTTGTTTGGAGACAAAGTCCCACTCTGTTGCCCAGGCTAGAGTGCAGTGGTGTGTAATCGTGGGTCACCGCAACCTCTGCCCCCTAGGTTCAATCAATTCTCCCACCTCAACTTCCCAAGTAGCTGGGATTACAGGCACACTCCACCATACTCGGCTAAGTTTTGTATTTTTAGTAGAGACGGGGTTTCACCATGTTGGTCAGGTGGGTCTCAAACTCCTGACCTGAGGTGAGCTGCCTGCCTTGGCCTCCCAAAGTGCTGGGATTACAGGCATGAGCCACTGCACCTGTCCTGATTAACTCTTAAGTAATATCATAGGAGAACTCAAATAATTATTCATCACCTTTATACAGTTTATTTCATGGATGATAAAATTACATGAACTATATGAAAGCTGACCTCGGAATTCAGGAATCAATCACAACGTGGGTAGGTGGTTAAGAGCCCTTTAGTTTTAGTGTTTTTAATTATTTGTGTTTGCTTTTTGTTACATTGTGAACTGCATTTTCTAAATCAAGGAATTTTTGGTAGCCTACTGAACTATTAAGATTCAAGATATTTCTTAGTTTTCTAGGTAGTATGCCAAAACAATTGAGTAAGTGGTTCATTATTCATAATATGTGATCTCTGATACAGTTACTTCTGACATTAAGATCACATGGCCTTTGCCCATATGTTCAGAATGTACCTTTATCCTTTTACTTATTTTTAAAGAGCTTCCAATACTACAATTCACTCTATAGCCATAAACCGGAATCACTGAATATCTTCAATTATTTTATTACAAATTTTCATATCATCTACATTTATAAATTACATATAGTTTAAAGCAATTTGAGAAAGATTGTTTTCACAAAATACTTTTGTCGACTATGTTTCTGCTTTTGAAAAGAAGGGAGAAAGATCTGTAAAGGTGACTGGTTTTATGATACAAGCAAATAAGATGTGCTCCTTTACTCAGAAAATCTTTAAATATTATTATATGTTTTTAACAAAATCAATATTTTTGGCTACATAGTAAAGTTAACAGTAATGCAGTACTTCCTACACAATGATAATTATTCCAAAAAATTAACAAATGTTAATCTATTTAATGTTAACAACAAACTGAAAGTAAGCACTATCTTGTTCCTATTCTTCAGTTTAGGAGAAAGAGGCACAGAGAGAATACATATATTATCAGAGGTCTCCCCTTTAGAAGGTAGTGAAACTAGAATTCAAACCCAAGTACTGTGACTCCAGAATATGCATTCTTCCTAACCAATGCAAGTTCATGGCATTTCACGCCTGTATTATCATTCATTTAGCCAATCGACTATTTGCATATATCTTGCTTGTTCCAAAACACTTAAAGTAATAAAATAACACCATTGCATTAATCTGTTCTCACACAGATAATAAAGACATACCTGAGATCAGGTAATTTATAAAGGAAAGAGGTTTAATTGACTCAGAGTTGCACATGGCTGGGGAGGCCACACAATCATGGTGGAAGGCAAATGAGGAGCAAAGTCATGTCTTCCATGGTGGCAGACAAGAGAGCTTGTGCAGGGGTCTCCCATTTATAAAACAAACAGCTCTCAAGACACTGATTTACTACCATGAGAGCAGTATGGGGAAAACTGTCCCCCATGACTTCATTATCCCCACCAGCCACCACCCTTGAGATATGGAGATTGTTACAATTCAAGGTGAGATTTGGGTGGGGACACAGTCAAAACCATATCAACCATGTTAAGTATTTTAACAAGAAAATATCTTTCACAACCTTTATTATAGCCCGAGAAAATAATAGTAATGCATTTCTACTTTTGAGATTATGGAAAAAACATTGCTTTATTTAAATTCCCTTCCATAAAAATTGTATAAATGTATTCTTCCCTTAATTGCATCTGAGAGTTCTGATTCTCTTTCCTCTACGATAATGTTGTGTCGTTTCTTCTTTAACAATTTTTAAGGTTAAACTTTGTTTTAAGTATGTGGGGACTCCTATTTCAGTAGAATCCACAAAACATAAAAACAACCTTGGTTCCAGTTTTTTCCCGTGTGGAGGAGGCGAAGTTATGAACTCAAATAGCATTTTCTGAAATGCTGAATTATTTGCCGGGTAGTAGGCAACTAACAAAAGAACAGATGATTTAAGAGTTGACAAAGATTGTTATATTTTCTATTCATGGCATAGTTAAGCGTAGGACACAGGAAGGGCAAGTGAGTTCCATTGTGTGAATGTGTAGGAGGACATGGCAAGATAGCAATTTAAAACTTTTCAACTGCTTTAAAAATACAGAACATTCTGAATTTTTTGTCGGGAACATAACATGGTGAAAATCAGTCTCTACTGAAAATACAAAAATTAACCAGTCGTGGTGGCGTGTGCCTGTAATCCCAGCTACTTAGGAGGCTGGAGAATCACTTAAACCCAGGTGGCGGAGTGAACTGAGAGTGCGCCACTGTATTCCAGTCTGGGTAACAGAGTGAGACTCCATCTCAAAAACCAATAAATAAATGAAAGTATTAAAATTATTTTCTTGGTTTAGCAAAGACACATACAACTTTCTGTCAAAAGTAGAAATCATAAACTTAAAATCATTTAGATAGTGTGATTGTAGAATGCACAGAACTATTTTATCATTTTATTTTATTTTTACTGTTTGTCACGTCCTTATTGCTACTATTGTTTAACATTTAAAAAGTCTTCCAAGAGGGTTAGATATACTTGTGGAAATGCAAAGAACACACCATCTGCTCTGACACACAATAACTATAAGAGTGTCCATGGAAGTGCCAGTTAGAGGTTCAGGCAAGCAATCTTCTAGGCTGAAAGCATATGCCTCTCTTTCAGTGTTTCACCATGACTGTTTATTTGTCTACCTATTTTGTGAAGTTGTGGATTATTTATTTCTCTCTAAAGTTAGCTCATTCTCAGGACCAGACCCTTTTCCCAAACACATGAGGTAATGAGCTTTTTAGACTCTTTCATAGAAGCAGGAAGGAATGGATATCAGTATAACGGCCTGAAAACTTCAGGTAACCAGGCATTTTGAGAGATTTTCAAAACAACCTTATGGTAGAAATATATGCTTATTCTTTATTCTTTTACAATATTTATTGGCTTTATATAAGGTTCAAGTCTTTATGTTCAGCTTGGGATGAACAGAACAAAGCTCTCAAGGATCTTGTATATGTTTAAGGAAGTAACACTGTATATGTGTATATGACACAGTGTTATGGAGAAGCAATCATCAAGTTTATCGGATAAATAGTAGAGAAATTTTACACCACAGGGTATATTTGAATTGGCTAGAGCAGGTAGAATGGAACATTCAGACAGAGGTCAAAAAATGAGGAAGAATGAAAAGATGTGCTCTACTGAAGATATCTCAGTGATTCTAATAACATTAGGTGGAAGAAATGGGGATAATTAGGTTAAACAGAAGATCATAAATGCCAGGCTTAAAAAAACAGATAAAGGACAACAAGAAGAATTACAAATGTACTCTGTGCAAAGAGCAAAACATGAAGTTGTATGTATTATGATTCAAACCTTTACATACATTGATGAGTAGTAAAGAACATGCACGCTTACATCTAAAATAGGTGAATTTTAAATCAATAAAATATGTCAGGGAGATATTATATAATTGGCAATTTCTGATGACCTAGTTTTGCATTGAACAGATAAATTGCTTTCCTCACATATTATAAAATTTGTGTTTAACAAGAAGATCATGCATACCCTGAGATTCACATATTTTATATTTCCAAAATAATGCAGAAAATATTGCTAGAAACATTACATGGTTATAAAATTTACCCTAAAGATAATAAACTCATAAATCCATACTAAACAGTAGAGCACAAGGCAATGAATTTTCATTTGTGTCACATAGAATCTTATTCTAACACTTTCTGTGTCTGAAAAGGACACTTGTGTAACAGATAACGTCTCTGTGAACCTAGATAAAATAACATATTTTAATCCCAGTGTGTACATGTCTAGAATTATATAATGAGTACATTATTTGATACCAGATTTTAAATGGATCATAATTCTTATTTATTCTTTATCTTCATGTTCTTTATGAGAAGTAAGCAGACATTGCTTTAATTATGTCATAAAATATGTTCCCTATTTAATCTCAAAGACGATTTATGTGTCATACATTTATTGTGGGAAGAATGTAGGCAGTTAGTCTACTAAGGGTTCTTTCATTAGTTTCAGATAAGTCAGTGCCCAAAACTTAGACAATGAGGTGGTGAATATTTTTCCCTAAAATATTCTTTCTTAATGTTGGCCTAAATTCCGCTATATTTGTATTCATGGCTGGTAGTTCGAGACTGTTGCTGCCTTCAGTTTAATGTTAGAATTTTCCCACATGTATGTGTTTCTTGGGGAAATTTTATTTTGTCATTTACTTTCTACCTATCACATACTTTTCTTACATATTTTTTCTCTCTCTTTCTCTAAATGTTCTTCCACTTTTGTAGAAATGTTTGTCTGTGTACAAAAATACTGTCTTATATGAATCTGGTAAAGCACAGAAAGCCCAATCTATGGAATATATGTTTGTGTGTGGGTGTGTATACACAATCTATGAAATATTTGGGGGTTTATATGTGTGTATGTATTTTTTTATATATACATAAATATATACATTCAAATATTCAGTAAGTGTGTTGGTATTTTTATCTCATTTCTATATGGAAATTCAAATATTGAATTTGAATTCAATAATTACATTTACTCTAGCATTTTTTCTGGTTTACCCTCTTCTGTTGAGAATTGCTCACCATTCTCATTTGTAAATAACACAAATGCACACATTTGATATTTAAATTTATTTTGGTAAACTTTAAGAAAAAAAGTGATGTAAATATTCACAACATACCATAACTTTTTCTTATTTATTGATATGGCTTGGCTCTGTATTCACATCCAAACCTCACCTCGAATTTTAATAATCCCCATGTGTCAAGGTCAGTATCAAGTGGAGAAAATTGAAACATGGGGGAAGTTTCCCCAATGATGTTCTCATAATATGAGTGGGTTCTCGTGAGATCTGATGGTTTTACAAGGGGTTTCTTCCTTCACTTTGCACTCACTCTGTCCCGCTGCCCTGAGAATAGGTGCTTCCACCATGATTGTAAGTTTCCTGAGGACTCCCTAGCCATGTGGAACTGTGAGCTAATTAAATATTTTTTCTTCATAAATTACCCGGTTTCAGATATTTCTTCATAGCAGCATGAGAATGAACTCTAAAATGTTTCCTGGTTTACCCTCTTCTGTTGCAAATTACTCACTAGGTACTTTCTATTCAGATAACCTCTGTTTCTGCTTAAGACCACAGGAATAAACATTATTGTAAGTTTATTTTCCCCATTTGTATTCATCTTCTTTTGTTGTCTGTTTTTTTACTCTTCAGGCTCTGATAAAAATGTTCTCTTTACATAGGAAAAGTAAACATTTAAGTGAATTTTTTATTCTTCTTTTGCCAAACATAGTTTTCTCACTGAAAATAAAATACATAATCATTTCTTTAATTAACATTTTTCTCTATTCTTTATTCAAAAAATATTTGGATGTTCTAACTCAATATTTGGTATTATGGTAAACTATTGTACAACTCGTTAGAAGACACTATATCTATCAACCCTCACTCAACTTCAAGAATAGCCATAGGTTTTCTGCTGTCTCACCAATATCATCTGACTAAATGTTCATGCTTCGGTGTACTTAGTGAAACTGCTATCACTATTTGTCTCTGTTGTGTATCCTGATGCTTTGAATGCAATATGCAATTACTGCGTATTTCTAAACTGTGCCACCTGACACAGTAGCTACTAACTACACAAGACTCTACATGTTTAAATTTAAACTAATTCAGATAAACAACATTAAATTTGATATTTTTACAACAACTGGCCCTATTTATATAGCTCAACAGTCACAAGTGATTATTATATTGTAAAAAGCCTACGTAGAGGATTTCCATCATTGCAGATAGTTATTTTAGACATAGTATATGGGCCAAGGGATCAGGGTATAATCTCATACATCTGTAAAACATTTGTCTTTTTTCTACTGAGTACAAATCAATGAATCCTTCCACAGCCCTATAGAAAATTTAAGGGAAACAAATCACTAATAAATTTTATTTTATTGTTTCTTTTCCTTTTGCATTACTTAATTTACATTAATTGACACAATTATTATACATATTTATGTTTTAGTTGTCATGCAAATAATAATTTTCTGTTGCAGCTGGATTTTTAAAACTGTATTTTTATTCTCCCTTAGGTGGTTCTCAAAGTAATTACCCACATGTTAGTGTCTAAGTTGGCATCTCTACATAGTCTATTTTTTAATTAAAGTATATTGTGGATTAAAAGATATTTTGTATGCATAGTTTCTATTAATAAAAATTCAGTATTACTGAAAGATAAAAGTGGAACTATTGCATTTGTTTTAGTTCCTGAATTAGATCATTTCATTTATGAATCTCTATCTACTTCTGGAAAACTAAATTGTGATTAGACAGAAGGTTTGTATTTTGTCCTGTTCCCAACTGTTTGGTTCCCACATCCATAGGAAAGGAAAATGACAGCTTTTGTGATCTTCTGGAAACAATTACTTGAGAAAACTTATTCTAGTCTTCATTTAAAAGTTTGAAATTTAGTATAAAACATTGCACTGTTATCCAACAAAAAATTCTTAGACAAGCATAATATACATAAAATTAGCATTAATACAAATAATTATAACTAACATGAAATTAGTAAGCTTATAGGTATCAGTTACTAGGTACCAACTACTATTGAGATCTTTACACAGTTAGCACATGCAATCACCTAAACAGCTTTCTGAGGCAGATGCTTTTATTATTATTTTCATCTCTTGATAAAAAGCTGAGGCAGAGATAGAATAAGATGCTATGACCAACCCAAAAAAGGGTAGCAGCCCCATTATACAGGAAGCATAGAAAGTCAAATAACAGTGGTGTTTGAAATTAATAGGAACAGTTTAAACTTCAGTTTCTTTGCCTCAACGTAATCACCAGTTTGCTGGTTGTATGACCTTGGCCACAATAATTACCTTTTATATTTCAATTATTTGTCTTCATAATTATCAAAATATTATTATTCAACAAATTTAAAATAGTGAAGGAACCTGAAAAGAAATTAATCTTGCTTGATTATTTGGCCCTATTCACCAATCTGCCTTCTGTATTAAGCAGTAGTCTAAATGATTATTTTTCTACATGTCTTACTTTTAAGAATACGAATCTTAGCCTGCTTATTAGCCAAAATACATGGAAAATGGACTGACCAACCATATCATTTATTTTCAAAGTATTCCTTTATTCTTTTATTTTAAGGTATTCTTTTTGAAATATTTCTATATATTCAGTGATATAGGTATGACTGCACAGGTTAGGCACTGGACAGTTCCAGAGACTGTCATTCACAGAGATTGCAACCACATGCTCTGGCTGGGATTCATATGATTTTCTGGATACATTATTTAAATTATCTCTTATTTTAATAATTCCAAAGTCACAATAGAAAACTGTACTTATATATTTCTAAGAGATATTCTTGAAGATGAAAACATGGAAAGCATGCCTATGTAAAATTTAGAACATATTATTTTTTATTCTAATCTGGATAATTATTGTCTTCATTCATTCATATCCCCATGCATTTGCAAAGAACTTCACACTTTATCCAAGTGTTAATATTACAATTAGATTTTGAATTACAGCAAATATTTATGCAACATGACAAGAAAACAAACACTTCTTTAGAAACAATAGGTTTTAGATAAACCAATAAATCAATCAATTCCTACTTACATTTATAATTAACTATCATTTCTATGTAATGCTAGAACATATCTTTAAGTACCACCTCTTTTCCCTAAAGATCTGCCATAAGAGACATAATGAAATGTACATAAATATGTGTGCACATATATATCCTTGATTATATTATCCTTTTGTTTCTTCATATATTTATACATAAAATAACATAAAATGAATAAAATGTAAATGTAAAAAATACAAAAAACTACCCGGGCGAGGTGGCGGGCACCTGTAGTCCCAGCTACTCGGAAGGCTGAGGCAGGAGAATGGCGTAAACCCGGGAGGCAGAGCTTGCAGTGAGCTGAGATCCGGCCACTGCACTCCAGCCTGGGCTACAGAGCAAGACCCCGTCTCAAAAAAAAAAAAAAAAAAAAAAAAAAAGAAATATATATATAACTGAGATTAAAAGAAGATAACTAATATATTTTGCAATTTACTAAGGATCTGATTCATGACAGCGATTGAGTTTTGCAGTTATATTTATGATAATCATTGACATAATTCTGTTTCTGTTTCAAAATTCAGATTACTCAATGAAATAAGAACAAGTTTCTTCACATGTCATTAAAGTGATCAATATTTCTAAGTCTTCTTGTTTAGATGAGCTGTGAGAAGCTAAAAAGAAAAAAATATCATCCATATATACCTATATATAACCCAGATTCTTCTATACTTTGAAAAATAAGCTTTTCTATGTGTTCTCCATCACCTTAAATATTTAGTTGATTTTGGGATATTTAAATTGGAGTAGGACATAGGGATTAAATGGTCATTGCTTTCACTGTCCAGATGGAGAAAGTGGACTCTAAAAAATGTAGTAAAACTCTGCTGTCAGAAGCGCAACAAACACACAAATCCATGTTTTCAAATTCCTGTTCTTGTGTATTTTCCACTAAAATAAAATACAAAATGCCTCTTGTTTTTCCTCTTTTCCAGAGTTCTGATTTCATTTAAATACAGGCAAAGCAAATTTTTTTTAGTTGCATCAGAAAAACAGAGCAGGCTAATTATTTAATGTAATTAATTCTATTTGTCTTCAGGGCACAGCATAAACTAGGAACTACTTTGATTTACAAAGAAATATCTACTATAATATTTTCTTATACATTCATTGAACCTAAGATAGTTTTCTCCATAAACATAATTTTGAATGCAATCTGCTGTAAAAAGAACATATATTTTTAAGAATTTTTTTCAATGCTTGTTTTTTTCTGTTTTTACTTTCCATCTGTTCTTTAAAAAGCAATAAAATTTCTTACAGATAAATATATCTATATTACAAATAAAGATAAATGTATTGTCTTTGTAAAAAGGAAAACTTAGTTTACTTAATTAGCTAATATAGAAATATATAAACAACAGAAATGTTGTTTTATATGGAAATGCTTCATGTTACTTTATAGCTTTAAATTTATGGTATTCAAATTTTGCTTTGTGGATTTTAACATATTTTCAGAGAAGCTCTACAGTATGGTGAGTAACAGCATCAACACTGAAGCCCTTAAAAAAATTCAAATTCTGGCTTCATCCCTTCTAAAGTGTTTGACATTGAGCAAGAAATATAACCTCTATGATCCTCAGTTTCCTCTCTGGTAATATGGGAGTAATGATTGTGTGGCTAACTCCTTGATTTTCTGTGTTAAGTGAGATTATCTATACAGTGTTCTCAGGACAGTACATCATAGACTAAAAGATCCTGGAACTTTCATTATAATTATTATTACTGGTATGATTGTCACATGAATCAAAAGCACAACACATGTGGTGCAGCCTATTTATGTATATATATGAAGAGCTTTGTGTTTTGTCAATAGCATTTGATATATACTCACATCAAGGAATCTGATCAAACTCCCATGGAATACAGACATCATGCCTTATTATAATAAAAATCTAAATTTTGATAGATCTATCAAACATCAAAGATATTTTACCTTGCAGTTTAGTTTTTACTGCCTCTCTATATACCGTGCTAGATTTAGAATAGAGCCTCTCTACTTTTATTCATTTCTCATCATCTAAGAACTTTGACTAATCTAATAGGTCTCTGATTCCATTAGAATCCCAAAAGACTTCTAATTCTAGCAAGAGAATAAGAAATTAACTCTCTCTGGTTTCTCGACACTGAGTTATCAATTACTGCTTGTCTTCTGTGTTCCAGGCAGTGGGTAAGACACCAGGGATGCAAGACATTTTCTCCATTAATGCACGCATAATCAATAGTATGGCCTAAGGTCATATATAATTTGATTTTATCTATGTTTGAAGAGGACAATAAAATGCTACACAGTTAATAATTTCACAAAGCTTACAAAACACTTTAAACTAGGATAGTACCAAAAGTAAGTAGTAATCTACTTTAATCATCTTAAAGAGAACAAAACACCCTCATCTACACATGTAACTACCCGTCTCACAGAGCTGAAGATGACGGAGTAAAGCTTACGTACTTTTATAATAGGTTCTGTTAAATTATGCTATATATGTATAGAAATCTGTAGTTTTTATGAGTAATTCAAGCTTAAAACATATTTTCTTTTCTGCTTGAGAGTGAGAGAAGGAAGGGACAAGGAAGACAATATTCTAGACTTCTTATATAACAAGATATTTAGTATAATATTTTCATGTTATCTCACGGTTTTCATCAAAGGCCTTGGGTACCAACTACCCCAGATCTAAAGTGTGATATTGACTACATACACCTGGCATGTTAAGGTAATATAGCACTGATTCTCTTAGCATTAGTAATCACACCCCTATAATAATTTAGAAAGGTCAAGGAGGGACTCTATTTATGGAGGAACTTGTCAGTGTTTTGTGTGCTTTCAATTTATTTTAAGCTAAAGTACAAGACAGGGATTTTGAGATAATGACTCAAAGATGTTAACAAATATCCTATTTAGTTTGGGAAGCATGAGCACTCTAAGGGGCAGTGGCTAGATGGTCATTAGATTTGGATAACAGTATATCAGGGAGTTACAAGAGTCACCATCGGATCCATGTTTTTATCTATAGTATCCCTATAGTGATCACTATCCTGAGATCCATGTTTTTATCTATAGTGAAAGTTTCAAAAATCTTGTATACTATTTGTCAAAATTGGGCATGCAGAAGGAAGTTGACTGGAGCTTTATTAAGAGAATCTGCCCAATTGTCCTGACATGATTTGAAAATTGGCCCAGCAAAGTAGAGAGCATGGAAACCTAGGCTCATGTGGTTAAGTTGTAAAAGGCCAGGTGGAGATGATCTCTCCCATTTATGAATTGCATTTGAATTTTTCCATCAAGGGGTGAAGGTAGAGGAGGTAAATGTCTCTAATTAATACATAAAAGCACAACATTAGAGAGAGAGCCAATAATTGTACATTTAACACGTAGATTTCCTCAATAATAAAACACAGTGCATTTAGTTTTATACTTTTTCTGTATTTTTTCTCTTTCTACCTCAATGCTAGAGGTGTCTGTAAATTGGATAGTGCATAGTCATTAAGGATTACAAGAGTAGAGTTGAAGAAAAGGAGTAAACTTCTCCAATACCTTAGAGCAAGCTTCCAAGCCTACAGTAGATTCAAAATGCTGGAGAGGAGACAAGTTACCTTTGCATTAAATTTTAAGGACTTTATCATTATGATAGCCTGGGTAGAATTATAATTAATGAAAATAAGATCACTTGTATGTTTAAATAAACTTGGCTAAAACCGTCTATGTACAAGGAAAGAACTGGATCCAGATCAGTTGAAATGGCCAGATGGAGAAAACGCCAACTTTTCAACTTAACAGTAACACACTGTGTTAGTTTAATATGGCTACCATAACAAATTACAATACACAGTGGTTTAAAACACCAGACCTTTATTCTCTAACACTTTAGCGGCCACAGGTCCAAGATGGAAATATTGGGAAAATTGCTTCTTTCTTGGGGGCTCAGTATGATAACTTATCTCATGCCTCTCTCCCCCATTTCCCATCATTTCTAATCATCTTTGGCATTTTGTGGCGTGTGACAGCAAGACTCCAATCTCTGCCTCAGTTATCACGTCGTGTTCTCCATATGTATCTCTGTGTTCAAATCATCCATCTTTCTATAAGGACGCTATTCACCAGATTAGGAACCACCATAATTCCAAACGATCTCATTTTAGTTCAATTACAGCTCCAGAGACCCTGTTTCCAAATAAGATTACATTCACAGGTTCCAGATGGACATGAACTGGGGGGCAGGGGAGACTATTCTAGCCCAGTACACCTGACACATGTTTAGATATAAATGTTAGTAAGAGTTTTGAAATAGCTCTATTCCAGTTTCATGATTTGAACATTATATTCATTATCAAATACACAGTTAGTTACATTTTCTGCCTGTGGATTTAGCTTGGTCTTCTCGTTGTCGTTTTTTTTTTTTTTTTTTTTTTTGAGACATAGTCTCACTCTGTTGCTCAGGTTGGAGTACAGAGGCAGTATCACAGCTCACTACAACCTCCAACTGTTGGACTCAAAGGATACTCCCATCTCAGCTTCCTGAGTAACTGGGACTATAGTCTCCTGCCACTGTAATTGACTTTTTTTTTTTTTTTTTTACTTTTTGTCTTTTGTGGAGATAGGTCTCCCTTTTTTTACTCAGGCTTGTCTGGAACTCCTGGCTTCAAGTCATCCTCCCACCTTAGCCCCACAAAGTGCTAGCGTTATAGGCATGAACCGCTTGTGAATTATCTTTATAAAGAGATAATTAACTCAATTGGATATCTGAAATTGGAAGAGAGAAAAAAAAGGACTTAAATTTCATGCATTCAAAATGGAGCTACTAATGGTATTTATCTCATTACATATTAGTCTGATGAGAAAACGAAATAATACATGTTTAGAAACTTAGGAAGATGTTTGAAACATAATAGGCATTTATGATTTTACGGGCTTTTATTATTAAGCATGCAAAGCAAGGGAATATTTTTACTGATCACAAAGCATCTCAAAGGCTAAGTATTTTTAGAAAAACGTAAAGAATTGTTAATGACATACCCTTTTCTTCAATTTATGTTGAACATTATAATGTTATTCTACTCAGTAAAATATTACCATTTTAATTGATACAATTTTAATAGAATTTCATTTTTAACAAATGGAAAAAACAGATATGTGAAAGATAGTTTTGATTCTTTATTTTACTTTAATGTTTGCTTTTTATAATTCATTGGAAAAGAAGCAAAGCTATAATATTTATCTGTTCAATTATTTTCCAAAAGTGGTACAATCATTTCACCTCTTAGTGTTACTATTGAATATTAACAAGCAAAATAGCAACAATATTTTGTTTTATTTCAAAATAAGTAAGATATATTGTCTGTACTTTCACATTAAACTTATGTAGTTTGCTTTTTTAGATTTATATATAAAGTAGACTGGCATTTGTATATGAATAAAGGCAGACATATTTCCAAAATGAAGAGTTTATATTTTTCTATTCACAATCAGGAGAGTACACAGAATTATCATAGATCCATTACATCAGTTACGTTCTTAAAAGCCTTATATTTATTCAAGGTGAATCTGTGAGGGTATAGACAGAATTTAAAAACATATGCACACATACTAGAAGCCCTTGGCTTATTACTCCTATGCTTTGCCACATATAGTTACACAAAAACAATAAAAAAGGTAAGGAAGATTTGTCTGTGGATTTTTTTTCCTTTTCTATATTGTTACCTCTCAATAATGGTTACAATAAAACTTTCCAAAGTGAAATTCATTGACCAAAACAATAGTGAACTAGCCAAACTTCCTATGATACTCTGATGTAAAGAAAAAACAGATCAAAACAAACCTGGGCCACTTGAAAATAAAGACAAAATGTTTATTTTAAGGAATCTAAACTAAAAGCTAATCTAGGAAAATAACTCTTTAACTTTTGTGTTTTTTGTGGTGATGATTGTGTATTGTTATGTTTAATTTTAGTTCATTTTTATCAATGTGAAGTGGCATTACCGCTAGTGTATACTGAAAGCAATTATGCTCTTTCGTTTGTTTCTGCCTCAGCGATGTATTTTTTTCCACACTAGTTTGAGGCTGCAGGTCAGAGTCGTTATGAAATTCAGTTAATCATTCACATATCACTCTTGGTAAATGCATGGTGATGTGGCACACTAGGATATCTGTCTTTCCATTCAATATACACCCGTGAGGGCATGAATTATGAATCATTTATCCTGGTATTTCCAGAGTATATCACTATACATAGACCACAGTATATGTTCACGAATAAAAAGGAATTACTAATCGAATAGTTAAAATTAACCCAGCCTTGAAGAAATCATCATCTTTTTTTAAGAATGGCTTTGTAATAGGAATAGAAATAAATTGTAGTTATTTTATATTCAGTTATGTTAAGGACTGAGGTTTTTTGACACATATTTAATCATATAAGAAATAAAATTTTAAACTAAACATTAACTAGAAAGTTATTTATGAATGGTTATTAAAGAATGGAAACATTTCTGGATGATGGAAAATTCTATTTCAGTATGATTTTTTTCAGAAATTATTAAATATAGTGATAACAGCATTCTCTCAATTCCTCCCATGGTTCATTCAAATACCCCTTGTATATTATTTTGTATTCTTTGACTGCAAAGTGAGCGTAACCTGTATATCTCAATGACATTCCTTTCTAAATAATAGTTTAAGTAAGGTAGACCAAAAATGCTATGCTATTATGATTATACATTTTTGAGCCTATCTAACAATATCATTACAGATGAAAAGCTCAGAGAGAGCTTGACAGTTCTCAGAAATGGAGTTACAATTTTAAAGAACAAAATGTCATTTCTTAAACAATGAATCATCACTGAGATACAATTCTCCATCAAGTAATTAGTAATTCTTTTATATAGTAGGTCTTATCAACATTTTTGTAAGAAAGAAATAGAGCTCACCATTGGATTTTAGAAATATCTGTCTTTAGTTCAATAGATTTCAACATCAGCAGCCTGGTCTCAGCACATATCATTAGCAGCTATCTCAGTGGATACAGTTAATTATCACTATTTCTTTCAGATAATGAATACTAAATAGATATTTGCTCTGTTACAAAGTTTGAAACTGTGCTTTTGATAGGAAAAAGATATCACTAAGAGTACAATGAAGAGGCTCTTTATTTTTTGCTAATGCCAGCCTGAAACTTTGCTCAATGTTTTTAACTGTCTAGAGACTTTTTTCCTCACTAATTGTAGCCCTACTGCTAATGATTTCAGAAATCATTAGTGGAATTTTAAAATTGCTGTTCTTATATAAACAAGACTTAACTTTCAAATTCAGCTTTTTGCAACACACTGAGATATAACATTTTAATGGATACTCACTGAAGGTTACTGTTCTTCTTTATTAAATATATTGTAGTAAACATGTTTTCAACCTGATTATGTATACTGAATTTTGAAACAAGGAGATTGAGAGACTGGGTGTGTTGGGGGAAACTCTATTTAATACTACCTCAGATAAGAAAGAGGGCAAAATCATTTCTTGTTTCAAATAGAAATGGCTTAGTAAACGGGAATTACAATGTCACTTCAATGTGCAATCTGATTATCAGTGGAAGTATACTGAGTTAAAGTTCAGAGGACATTGTTTTTCCATCAGAGGGTTCTGCAGAATTATATTATAAATAAAGACATATATATATATACAAAATAGAGTCCTTGTCATATTTCCTTGAAGGATATGTAAAGAGAATGCATTTCCACATGGCAGACTTGTGCATTCAAGAAAAAGAAAGGTGTATTATTTTCTTATTGTCTCTTAATCCACATATTGAAGTAGAGGTTAAAAATGTAAACTAACTTGACTTATTCTAAAGAAATGAGGGGAAGATACATATATTATTACAAATAAATCTACAGAATTTTGGCAAACAGCGTTAACATTTTTCTTGACAAAAGTTGCTGAAAATTGCTCTGCTTCAACACTGATGATCGATTAAAATATTGAAGAAAGAAACGTATAAAAGTATACAAGGTTCAGTCAGAAGCAGACCAGACATGAAATACTATGTGATATAATTTAGGTAGAGATGAGTGTAGGGGTTAATATACACATCAGATTTTCATTCTTTTAAAATCATTTTCTATTCATTATATCCCAATGGAATCAGAGTATTTAAGAAATTTCATAATTTCAGCAACCTGTCTGTGTTCCTTCTTTGTAAAAGAAAATGTTCCTCTATTTATATTTCAAGTAATTAGGTATAAAATGTTATTATAACTTTCCAGCCACCATTTTCCAACATTTATAGGTATAACATATTACAAATGATGCTAAAGTGGTTCATTTTAGAATTCTAAATGATCAAATAAAATAATAATACATATGTTCAGATATCACCTTGAAGTTTTCAAGGCATTTTTATTTACATTACATTAGTTGGTTTTCAAAGCAAGCCTGTGAGGCAAGCAGCACTGTTTTTAGTACAGCCTTGATACAGAAAACAGAACAGCTTCATGAGGTTAATCAATTTATTGAGGTAACAGAGTCAGAAAAAGGCCAAGTCAGCTTTTGAAAGTGCATCTTCTGAATTCTGTTTCCACCACAATAGTCTGTCCTTATGTTAGTAGCAGCAAATCCATACGGGTATGGAGCAATTTCAATTCTTGCCTCCTCAGAAGAAAGAATTGGACTGAGGGGCATAAGACAGAGTAAGAGACTGAGGCAAGTTTTAGAGCAGGAATGAAAGTTTATTAAAAAACTTTAGAACAGGAACAATAGGAAGTGAGGTACTTGGAAGAGGGCCAAGTAGACAACTTGAGAGATCAAGTGCATGGTTTGATGTTTGACTTGGGGTTTTTATGTTGGCATGCTTCCGGGATCTTGCATCACTTCTCCCCTGATTCTGATTCTTCCTTTGGGGTAGGCAGTCCACATGAGCAGTGGCCTGTCAGCACTTGGGAGGGTCCGTGTGCACAGTGCATTTACTGGAGTTTTATCCATGCTCACTTGACATGTTCTTATCTTATCAGTCCAATGTCCCTAGAAGTTCATTCACCAATCAAACTCTGGCATTTTGCCTCTGGGTGCACATGCTCTAGTCCACTGGTCCACCTCCTGAGATCTTACCCGGAAGCTGCTGATCACCAGTTTCAGTTATTTCTATTTATTGGAAAACTGCCTTTCTCAGGCACCAGCTGCAAACAATTATTATTTTAGAGAGACAGTGTAACAACTGCCTGACCATCACCTGATGGTCCCCTGACATTCTTGATGGCAGTTTGCAGGGTTCTCCTATCCTGTTCATGTCTAACTACCTACTGTAACATTCTTTATGCTTAAGAATCCAAGACCCTAATTCTTTCGGGAAAATGGGCAAATGTCAGTCTTCTGTAACTGCTTCCTGCCAAGAAAGGGGATGTGAGGGTTGTTCTGTGGGTCTTGGCCTCTTGCTAACTGTGAGAGTAGACTGGCTCCATGCGTTGGAGAAAGTGGTATTCAGACAGCTCCAAAGAAGAAAAGAGCAGGATTTTGCCTCTGTTGTATCTGACTAATGGGCAGCATAGGGTCCTCTGTAGACAAGTGGATATTGAGAGAATGGTATCTCTCACTGAGGATCACCTGGAGGTTGATGACCTGAAGACAAGAGGAGATAAATTGTGTTGTTAGATTTAGAAGACATGGACCAAAAAGGAAAAGTAGAGATGTCAAAACAAAATAGCAAGGTTAGGACAGTTTCAAAAATTTCTAAGCCTGCTGACATACCCAGGTAGCTGGTAGCTATAGTTATATCCGCTAAAACTTGAGTTCATGGGGTTGCCAGCTAATTCCAATATGTTCCCAGAATTAAAATATTGATCCAAATTTTCTACATTATACTACATTACTCTCTTGTTTTGAGCTGCAGCCAAAGATCACTGGTTGGTTCAAAGAAATAAGCAGGAATAGTCTAAATTGCAGACAAAAACTAAAAAATAATTAATGAGTCTAGAATCTAATAAAAGATGTACCACAGTTCTTAAAATAATTTTTCTCTCTCTGGTCCTCATTTTTATTAACAACCAATCATGATAAGACTGATTTGCTTGAAAAATAAGCTGTAGTCTTATTACACTTGGCCTGATTACCTGTACAAAGCACAGCAACAATAATTGTTTGCCTTTTGTAAACTGGCTTTAATGGAACTTTGCTTCACAAGGATTCCTAAAGAAGACTTTTTAAAGCCTTAAGCCCAGCCATGGGTTTGTGCCATCAAATACCTTTACAAGTTAGATAAATTCCTCTTCACTGAAGGCCCAAGATAACTTGTGACTCCTGACCCTGTTCTGAAAGTGTTCTTGTTTATTTACCGCAAGTCAGACACTCTGTATCGGAACTGTGTAGACAAGGTATAAGGCTAGTTTTCCCAAGGGTCTTTTACTGACTCTATAAGTCAACTTTGATGCCTTAAAGGAATCTGTTTGTATCTGAAAGCATGTCATTCCAGTCAAAGCTCCAGTTTCTCCAATTCTGTCCTGTTAAAAAAAAAAATTGTATGGTATTTATACAAATAACGATATTGCCATAAGTTAAGACTACTCATGAATAGTTCCACATTCTGGAGAAATGTGGTAGAGAGAAATATATTCCAACTTTTGATTATAGGAGTAAGGTTTACTTAATTGTTAAAAGCTGTATATAGCTTAGAGGAAATGTTTTCTTGGCTTTGAGAAACAAAGAATTAGCAACATTTCCAGCAAAGGTCATACAAGAATTATTCTAGTCTTCTATGAGTTCAGTCCACATAGTTAACTCCTGTTGTGCTTGATATTTATAAACATTTCAGATCTACATGAGAGTCCTGAAAGTTTTTTTTCTTTCTTTTGTTCTAATGTCACAATCATCAGAGTTATCAGAAACTGCATTTAAGCCTATGGCAGATTATAAATCTACCTTTTAAAGAGGATTGAAACAAAACAGCAATTATCTGTGCATGAGAGAGAGTCTGAGGACAGCCAAAGACACAATAGGCAGGAAAATGTGTTAGTTCTGTGGCACACAATAATTTAACATAAAAATTATAATTACTATTGATAACATATAGTAAGTCATAAGAATTATAGGACTTTTGCATAATTTTGGAACACAAACCAATAACACATTTATACAAACAAAACCCAAAGAAAGCCAGATTTTACCTTTGCATTAGTGTACTATTGATGTCAAACCCGGTTAGTAATAAAACCTTGTAGACAAATCCAGCTAGTCTTAATCAATTTGACCATAAGGTAAGATTTTCATAAACCTTTTATAGTCCTTTACAATTTTCTGTTAAAGAGCAGAACAATGCTCTAAGAAAACTACGTTGTGCTTGTATCCCAATGTTCAATTTATAGATAAACTGAATGACACCCCTTTAATTTTAGCCAATATTTTCATATACGGCATTTTTAACATTAATATTTCACAAATTTTCCACAACTTGCTTAAACTTTCAACTTTATCCTATGTAACTTAAAATAATCCTTTAACCTCTTAAAGTAGGCAAAAAAAAAAAAAAAAAACTACATTCCCAAGCCTTCCTGTGATTTTTTAACAAAAGTACATTCCACTTTCCTTATATGCCTTGGATGTAAAACTGTTTTTTCTGTAGTCTCAAGTACATGTTACACTGTTAACTCAGCAACTTATATTTTGGTGAAAAACCTGGTAAGTAAGCAATTATCTTTATGTACTAGGTTTGAAGTCTAGGATATTAGACAGAAGTGCAGTTAAGGTTTGACTCTTACCAGCATAGCTAGATGGTATGGATAACTCTGTATGTCCCTAGACCTAATCTAGATTTTAATGGCTTTAAAGCAGGCAAGTTGTATAGTTAAGAGTCATAGTAGTTGTGTATGACTTTAAGGCATTTAATAGACCTAATAATTTTTAACATGGTATAACATTTCTTTTATTAATTCCCCTAAAAATAAATAAATAAATCTCATTTATTACATTTTTGCTAGGGCATGTCAAGTAAGTGTGGGATATTTCTAAAACCATGAGATAAGACTGTTTAAGAGAAAAAGATGAATTCAGAGATTGGGCAAATATTAAACAGGGCACCTATTTTGGAAAGTATAGTTTTGCTACAAATGAATGTGAATCTTTTCTTTTGGAGAGAGGAGGTGCCATTTCCCCCTATTACCCAACCATTTTCCCTTATTACCCAACAGGATTTGGAGGAGAGTTGCTTAGAGAAGAAGATTAGCACAGAGTAGATAGCTCTTGAACCCAAAAGGCAGATTTATAATTTTACTTGCCACCTACTGAGTCGCCCTTGTCTCTCTCTAGTTGATGATGATGTCTGATTTGAAAGCTAACTGAGCAAAGAGCCCCTTCAGCTCAAGGCCATAGGGGATTAAGATTCTATCCAGAGACCCTTTGGCCCTCAGGATCATCGAGTTTCTAGTGGCGAAGCTTGTGGTAGAGGGGGCAAGATATGTAGGGCTTTTCCAAATTTATCCTACTGTGGCAGTTTGCATTCCAGTGTGCTGGCTTCTTGCAGCAGTGACAGTGACCTGAGGAGTGTCCTTATGACAACCTGGAGGAGGCCAGAGAGCTTGCACAGTAGCCAAAAGTTGGGCCTCCCTCTTCTCCTTGCATGATTCCTTTTCCTTAGCCTTGTCCTCCTTATCCTGATCGCAGTTATAAAAGAATGAGGAGGCTAATTTGAGGATTTCCTGCATAAGGCACTGGGTTTAAGGCTGATTTTTTTTGTTTGTTTGTTTATACTTTGAGTTCTAGGGTATATGTGCATAACATGCAGGTTTGTTACGTATGTATACGTGTGCCATGTTGGTGTGCTGCACTCATTAACTCATCATTTACATTAGGTATATCTCCTAATGCTATCCCTCCCCCACGACAGGCCCCCATGTATGAGGTTCCCCACCCTATGTCCAAGTGTTCTCATTGTTCAGTTCCCACCTGTGAGTGTGGTGTTTGGTTTTCTGTCCTTGCAATTGTTTGCTCAGAAAGATGGTTTCCAGCTTCATCCATGTCCCTACAAAGGACATGAACTCATCCTTTTTTATGGTTACATGGTTTTTAAGGCTGAGTATTGCAATTTTCTCCCAGTTCATTTCCAGGCCAAACAGTATGCCAAAGGAAACCTAGTTTTTTGTTTTAAGGTTTGGAGATATCAAACTTCCCTTAAGGCTGCATCTGAGGAGTGTGTCCTGTGTTATGGAGACACAATTATCTATCTGCCAATAAAAAAACAGAGGAGAAAAAAACAAGAAAAAAGAAAAGAAGGTATCACCTCTTACTTTCTTACTATTATCCTGAACAAGGCATTCCCTTATTCCTCCTCTATTCATCCTTAGAGTTCCAGCATGAACTGGTCTTATCATGTACCCTTAACCTTGGTCTCATCTTGTCACAATTATCCATTTGAGAGTGGAGGAGATCCTGGAATCAACAGAGATCTGCTTGTTTATCCTTGGGGTATCTGTAATGAACTGGTCTTACTGGGTACACCTAACCTTCCCTTTATCTCTGTTGTAATGGTAATTTGTCAGCCTAGAACAAATCTTCAGCTCTGTCCTATGGTCTCCTGAACCTGCAGTCTTGGGCTGTCCCATATCCTTGTCTCCATGACATTATAGTGACTCTCACTGGGAGCATTCTAGCAACAAAACGATTACTTCTCTTCTCACATTCCAATTTCCCATGTTCTTTAAGATGGAAAGCCTATTTCTCAGCCAACTGCTGCAAGGGAGCAGGAATTCCCTCCCTTCCAATATGACCTTGAAGGTCTTGATGCATATTGAGAAGGGTATGGAAGTAATTACAGAAATGGAGGCTACAGGAGGAAGCAGGAGGAAGTGAGAAGAATACTAAAGGAAGCCTTTATATGCTCACAGAAACAGCAGCCCTTGGATTCAAGAAGGCAATGTTTATCATCCCTCTTGACATAAAGGAAAAACTTTTGGAGGATGTTGGGGCATGGATAAGGGCTCACAAACGGCAAAGGCAGAATTTCCTCTCCTCACAAAGTAGTATTAATTCAAATTAAATGAAATAAAGGATATGGGGTTGTTAAAGGACCACAGGGTGAGGTCCTATGCAGACAAAAAAATTGATTCAAAATCCACTAGAAAACATGGCCCTGGGGCATAACAGGAATGGAAAACACACGGTAAGTCATAAAGAGCTGGCAGAGCCAAGAAAAGATAGGTTGCCTCCTAATCAGAGGTCCTGCAGGTGGGCAAGGCCATTTCAGAATACACAGAGAGAAAATAGGGGAATAGGTGGTGTGGGATTTTGGAAAAGAGTCTACTTTAGTTAAAAAAGCAGAGGAAACTCCAGACGTCGCACAGTCTCTGGCTTTAGCCCTACCACTCTCATGCCCCTTTTGTCCAAAATGACCATTGACATCTCAAGTCTACTCGGTGCAGACTCCAACATCCATCCCACTCCTGTGAGCCACCCGTAAGGGTGAACTGAGAGATCAACCAGGAAAAACAGAGCCATTGCGGCCAAGAGGAATCGTTCTGGGGGTTGTTTAGTAAGCAGGAAAGTGAAAGGTTGAAAAAACACATACGGGGTTGAATGCTACCAGCCAAAGAGGGCAAGGTGTAGCGGTGTCTTACAACCAGGAAACGTATCTGAGTCATGTGGCACCAAAATATGTTCAAAGCAGCAAATCTGAATGCATCTCCTGCAACCTCAGTTCTTGCCTCCTTGATAGAAAGAATTCAACCAAGCGGCATAAGGCAGAAGGAGAAACCAAGGCAACATTTAGAGCAGGTGTGGAAGTTTATTAAAAAGCTTTATAGGCCAGGTACGGTGGTTCATGCCTGCAATCCCAGCACTTTAGAAGGCCGAGGTGGGCAGATCAGCTGAAGTCAAGAGGTCGAGACCATCCTGGCCAACATGGTGAAACCCCGTTTCTACTAAAAATACAAAAATTAGCTGGGAATGGTGACATGAACCTGTAGTCCCAGTTACTCAGGAGATTGAAGCAGGAATCGCTTGAACCCAGGAGGCAGAGGTTGCAGTGAGTCGAGATCACGCCATTGCACTCCAGACTGGAGACAGATTACAGACATGTGCTACCACATCCAGCTAATTTTGTATTTTCAGTAGAGATGGGGTTTCTCCGTGTTGATGAGGCTGGTCTCAAACCCCCGACCTCAGGTGATCCCCCCCCCACCTTGGCCTCCCAAAGTGCTGGGATTACAGGCATGAACCATCGCGCCCGGCCTCAGGTATTTTCTGTCTATGGGGAGACTGCCTTTCCCTGGTGTTGGCTGTGACCAATTATTACTTTATTGAGACAATTAAACAACCACTTGACCATAACTTGACAGTTGCCTGGCATTTCTGAGGGCAAGGGCCTCTCCTGCTCTGTTCATGCCTGGCTACTTACTTTAACATTTAAACAGAAAATGGTATATTTATCACATAGGCAGGTAAGACAAAGGGTCATGGAGTTATGATAAAATGAATAATATGTGACCTATAGTAATAAAGAATAAGAGATTAGAAGAAGAGAGTAAAAATGAGACAGGAAGTGGGTGGGAATGGTTCAAGGAAAAAAATGAGTAAAAAAAAAAAAAAACTGTAGTTCAAAGGACCTTATAAGCTTTCTAGAAAATACAGCGTATGGGAGAGTTGACAAAAGGCACTTGGCAGACGTAAGTAAGATATTAATAAGAAGTGACAGAAGAGGCTAATGTTTTGTAGTCAAATGGAGGATCTAAGGTTTTAATAATGTGACTCTCAACAGAGGTATGAGTACAAAGAAGGAAACCAAAAAGAGAACCAGTAAGAGATGCTGAAGTGGCTGGGCACAGTGACTCATGCCTGTAATCCCAGCACTTTGTGAGTGTGAGGCATGTAGATCACTTGAGGTTAGGAGTTCAAGGCCAGCCTGGCCAATATGGTGAAACCCCATCTCTACTGAAAATACAAATATTAGCTGGGCGTGGTTGTTGGTGCCTGTAATCTCAGCTACTTGAGAGGCTGAGGCAGGAGAATATCTTCAACCAGGGAGGCAGAGGTTGCAGTGAGCCGAGATTGTACCACGGTACTCCAACCTGAGTGACAAAGCAAGACTCTCTTAAAAAAAAAAAAAAAAAAGATACGTTGAAGCACTCAAGTAGTGACAACAGGAAACCAATTGCCACTCTCAGTCTGATAGTCAAAGAGAAGAGATAATGTTTATTACAGTCCCAAAAGAGTTGGAATCCTTGAAATGGGTACACTAGGCAGAGACTATATTCCTGCAGGATGTAGCATTTACCATAATCCAAAAAGTGAAGCCTGGAAGCCACAGAAGATAGCTTTACCTATTTTCTTCCACTATCCAAACTCCTCCTGTTGTCTCTCAGTGGTAGAGACCATTCTGCAGTCAAAACACAGTCAAAAACGGTAAAGATAGACTAATTGACTGGGTTAGCCTTACAGGTAGGAGAGCAAAGTTCATATCTGGATAGGTTATGGTTAGTCTTAGGTCAATTTGTTGATAATGAAAGTGCAGTTTGACTATTTTTTTGCTCCCATTTGCAGGTCTCTCTCTTTCTCCTTTGAACCTTGGGTATTCATTATAATTATCCTAGTCTCATTCTAATCTGTTTATCCCCCCAAAGTCCCTTAACATAAGTGGCCTTCCAATTTTCTGATGAAACCAGTCTTAATGACAACAATGAGAATAAACTCTCTTGGGGACAAAAGCAATATAAAAGAGGAACTTTTAGAGCAAATACATCTATTATGATAGGATGTATTGGAGCAGGGTGAAGGTATACTAGAAAAGAATACCTTTCTATGTTCCTTGATATTGTGCTGCCTCTCTTAAGCCCATGACTAACAACAGAATTGGCATTGTCATTCAAATACATCTCTTCAATACTGAATGCTCTGGTATAACATCCACTCTGAATATTTAAAAGCTCTGCTCTACCTTACTGTGATGGCTTTGGCTTTCACAAGTAGGTTTTAATTGTTTGGGGAGGTAAAAGGATCTAACTGCCATTCCATTATTCAGCATTTTTACTGTTCACAGACATGTTCTTACTTTTATAGCCTCCCTGTTGATTTTTATGATTAATGGATGTGTCTCTCTCTCTGGCAACTTTTGAATAAGTCTTAGCCTGAATGGTTATAAACGTAGGTAGCTCTTTCAGCCTCCTTTATCTACCAACAAGGCTGGTACAGATAAAGCAGTACGAGGGCTGTGTAATGCTTCTATAATTATGAAATGAAAAATAATACCAATTTTTGAGATTATTATGTGTCTTAATGTTGGAATGCAGACTAGAAATACATAAATGATAACACAAAGGTATAACTGTCATTTATCGTCATATAATACTAGAGATCATAAACCTTTTTAGGTAATAAAAAACAAAAAGAATGGCCTGGTTAGGTTCTCTGTCAATAATAATTTTTAAAGGTCAGTTCAGCACATGAGTGCAGGTTAGCTCAGGATCAATAAAGATATTGTTTAATATTTCTAAAAAAATCTTGTTATTGATTTATCTATCTATACATTTTTAAATATTTCCTGTTAGATGCCTAGCTCTTATAAGTTCTGAAACCAGGAAGGCGGAAATCACATAAATGTGACATCTAAAAAAATTACATGTTAACTGAGTACCTCGTATAAAGATAAAAGAACTCATAATACTTGATCTGTCTTTAAAATAACCACCACAATAATGGAAAACAAACATGTGAAGACATAATACCAATAATATGAGAATTGCTATTAAAAAAAAAGTATGCTGCCTAAAAAGGAAATTTAAGAGGAAATAAAATCACAGCTAGCTTATTGAAGTGAGAGAATGGGAAAGTGTTTCATCATTAAATACTTCACTGAAATAAACTATTTATGGTAATGTAGAATATCATAGTAATGTGAATTATTGGCAAAAGAGTTAAATATATTTATGGTTTTAGCCAAAAAAGAAAAAAAAAAAAAAGGTAGGGATGTAAGTAAAGTTTTTAAATTCCTAGCTGCTTCTCATTTGGTAGATGCCACTAGTTGTTAATGTAAATTTATTTGTGATTAATTATAACTGTCAATAAGAAATTTTGTAGAATTAAGTACTGGAGAAAAATATAAGAACACATGAAGAAAGTCACATAAGAAGCCTAGCATGAAACAGGCAGACATCCAAGGAAGTTACTCTAAGGAGCCACAAAAAACAAAATCCCATCTTTAATAAAAAGATTTGGAGATTGAATCTGTTTCAAAGATTCCCTGATTAACTGTCTGGAAACATTAAGTGTCAGATTAAGCATTAAGTTCAGCTCATGCATACTGCTTTCCATGTCTTAGAAGGGAAAGGACTTTAGAAGAACCAATCTGTAATATAGAAGATAGGAAAAATGGCCCTTAATAGAAACAAGGAAATATTAAGAAAAGTAAACCATAACTGTACAATGCTGAAAAGTTTAAAGAGAATTAAAACATAAATGACTTTAGATAGGAACAAAAAATTATGATAAATAGAAAAAAAAATCCGCAATACTGGATATATAACATTAATATGGTTCTTCATTCATATAATTTTCTAAGAGTTTTGGAGAAAGTGCACCCTGTGACTTTCATAAACTGTTGGTAGAAATGTAAAACAATAAAATCTCTTGGAAAATGTTCTTCAGCTTCCTAAAAAATTAAATATAGCCCAATGATCTGACACAATCCTTCTACTCCTCGATATTTATGAAAGAGAAAAAGGAAATATATGTACTTTTAAGGACTTATACACAAATGTTCAGCTTTATTTGCAATAGCCAAAACTTTATTTGTAAAAGCTAAAAGAAATGGAAAAAGAAAAAGAAAGAAATGGTGCAAAAGTTTATCAACGGATAATGAATAACCAATTTATATATTGTTTATCAAACGGATATCCAAGTGATGATTGTCCAACTGATAACCATGATATCCAAATTATCCAAATAACATCCAAATGTTTACCAATGGATAAATGATTATGGTATATTGATACAAAGGGATACTATTTATCAATTGAAAGGAATAAAGTATTGATGCATGTAATGAGATGGATGAAGCACAAAATAATGATGCTTTATAAAATAAGCCAGACCAAAATAGAAGAGTACATACCATATCAATTCATTCTATAGGTCTCAAGAAAGTAAATAGTAATATGCTGTTACTGAAAACAGGTCAATTGTGTTTTGGAGATGTGGAGTATAAAATAGTGTGAGGGAGAAATTACCAGGGTCACTGGTAAAATTTTGGAGGTGATAGATATATACTTTCTCATAATTGCAGTGATGGTCTATTGTGTATTCATATGTGAACTTTGCCAAATCATATACTATAAATACATGTTAAATATGTGTTGTTTATTGAATATCAATTATTTATTAATAATACTGTTTAAGAAAATAATTGTGAGAGTCTTCATTCCTGAAGGGGTCCTGAGACTTTTGAAGAAGCTACAGCATCCCATTCTCTTAAGTACAATGATGTCAGTCACAAAATAATATGATTACTTTGTTAAGTAATCTCCATTACTGAAGGACTAACTTTTGCTGGCTAACAACATTCTATTGGGGTATTTCACATTCATTCAATTATTCATTCATGTACTCTTTCATTCATTATCTTATCAACATATCTCTCTATGTTTGGCTCTCTCTAAGACCCTTCAAACTCAAGTTCTCTTAAATTGAGCAAGTTATCATTTTCCCATGTCCTCTTCTTCACTTCTTAATTTTAGGTAATTGCATCATTACTAAACCATTTGCAATAATGTTTTCTTTCAGCAAACATTAGTGAGGGGATTCAGTATAATTCAAATACTGAATTAAAAAGATAACTAAGATTTAGTCCATGATCTCAAGGATATTAAACTAATGTAGTAGAAGATTTCATATGTAAACAAAATGTAGTAATATAATCTGTTGGTTTTACAGGCTATGATATGGACTAATCTTTTCTGTCAAAAGTAATTTTTAAAAGCTTTAAAGAAACATAATATTGTAAAAAAAATTTGAAGAGTGACTACGATTTTTTTTTTTTTTTTTTTTTTTTAGACAAGAGGGAGAGAATGTTATCTCGGTAAACAATATCAGAAACAAAAGCATAGTATAAAATGTTGTTGTGTTTGGACAAAGATGAACACTTGTGGTTGTTATTTAAGGAGATAATGTGAAAAACTGCCTTCAGATTAAGCTACCAGTTCTTAAAAAGTCATACAACCACATAGAAACATCTTCTGAATAGACTACTAGAAGGAGGGAGGCCTTGAATGTAGCATTGTTTGAAGAGTTGATGGGACTAGTATCTTTCAGGCCGATTCTCTGAGTCCTCAGAAAATACACGGTGATATTCACACCACACATGAAGAATCCCTCTCAGCCTTTTCACCTTCCTAAGATATCAGAGTTCTTCCTGCAGATCATGTCAGGGACATTCTGACATTGTGTAGTAGACAGATGTTCTACCTAGATTCCCCTTCAAAGAAGGAATTGCTGCCTATTTAAAGTGTGGTCAGTAGAAAACCTCCAGTTGTCAGCTTCTTCGGGATCTTCCTTTGTGGCAGGGAATAGCTTTACCCAAGGTATGTTTTGCCTGAGGCAGCCAACATTCTTCAGCTAACTCAGGAGGGATTATAAAGCTGTAGCTATTTTGGTCTAATGCTGGAAAAGTTAGAATGGAAATCCCTGCTTCTGAGCTCTCCATCAATAACTTGACTGAAGATATTTAGGGTAGCATTGTATTTCAGCTCTTCCCTCTGTACAATTCGGGTTCCGCCTCCTATTTTTTCAGAGATTGATCATTAACAAATGCATTGCACCTCAAACTTCATTTCAACTTCTGTTTCCAGAGAACTCAATCTGCAAATCATCTCAATGTCATTGAATATTTGACATCGTCAAGGCTAGGTTTCAGTCAACCAACCAAATAAGTAGTAGAATTACTCCTGATGTCTAAACTAATATATTCAGTCAAGAAACAAAAGTGTCTCCATTTAGTATATTGCCCCAGTCTATCAATATGTTTTGACTTTCTTGATTTAATTATCTTGTATCCCTATTCCCTGCATATATTTTTCAGTTTTGTTGCCTTTATAAATTAGCAAATCTTGCCCATATTTTGAAATATAAACTAATCTTCTGGGTCTGATTTTTATCTTATCTCTGAAGCATGCTAAAATATGATTATAATCATAAGTCTTGAACAATAAGCTGTGGTGGACTTGTGTCTTGAGGAGAAATGACATCTCAGTGCAAGACAACAGCCTACAGTTATGAAGTAAGGTAAAATTAATCTCCTCACCCACTGGTGGAGATGCTGCTTCCACAGGTAAAATAATCTAAAGGAAATTTTAATATTTAAACGTTTCAATTACTATCAAGTGTCAAAATTCATCCCTTCTCCTTCTACTCCCACATAAGTGACAATTCCATAGAAGTGACTTTAAAAAGTAAGAACTCAACTTGTATAATTATTTTTCAACCAGCATAATTTAATTTGGGGTATAATTTTCATTGTAGTCTCCTCAGTCGTTATACGATGTAAGTGATTTATTTTAGGACTGTTTGGAGGAAGGAGGCAAGATGGTTTCTTGCCTTCCGGATTCTTCTTCACCACCAGCTCTTCCCGCGCGCGCGAAAATGCAGCTGGCGCCTGGGAAGGTGCAGATCAACTGGGCATGCGCCAGGTGATGTCAATCCAAAGAGACCAAGATTTACCTGGTCGCACCTGCGGAACGCCCCGGGACACGCCCGTGCCCCGCCTATTGCCCTCCCACTCCTAGAAAAGCCGCTCTCCGCCAGTGAGCCCCGCGGCCTTCTCACAGCCCCACTCCTGTCGGGATGTCAGGACTGTGGGAACTCCGTCCGAGAGCCCCACCGGAGGACTCTGCCGGCCTCCTTTGCCAGAGGCCGACAGACTTCTCCCTACCCACCTTCTTTCCCTGAAGCTAGGTGACCAAAATAAACTTGCAGTTTTGCTCCTACACTTGCCTACCCGCTGGTTCTTTTGCGCCCGCTCGGCTGGTCTTAGAAAAACAAATCAAGGACCACAATAGTACCTCTCTAATTCTCTAACTGTGATTGGTAAGAAAACTTTAAGACACTGAACTTTTATGTTTATTTGTATAAGCCTCTTGGAATAATCAGAAGCCAGCTTCCCACCCTCAGTTCTTAATGTCAGTATTAATACAATAATGGCCAACAACTGCCTGATCTGATCTTAGATAGTATAACTTACGTATTAGTCCATTTTCATACTGCTGTGAAGAAATACGTGAAACTGGGATAATTTATAAAAGAAAGAGGTTTAATTGACTCACAATTCTGCATGGCTGGGGAAGCCTCAGGAAACTTAGAATCATGGCAGAAGGGGAAGCAAACACACCCTTATTCATATGGTGTCAGGAGAAAGAAATGCATAGCGAAGTGGAGAAAGCTCCTTATAAAATCATTGAATCTTGGGAGAACTCACTTACTATCATAAGAATAGCATGGGGGACTAACCCCATGATTTATTCACCTCCCACAGCATCCCTCCCTCAACACATTGTGGGCATTACAATACAAATTACAATTCAAGATGTGATTTGGGTGGGGACACAGCCAAACCATATCAACCTAAAAGACTGAGAAGTGTTAATTTAAGTAATTTTGATACCACCACATACTAAAAATTATCTTTTTCTGTTAACTGTATTCATCATCAAAACTAATTTCAGAAATCTGTATTTAAGGATATGATTCCTGGGACTATTCCTGGTACCACTTACAGGCTATGAAAGAAAACATAAAAAACCCAGAAGCACTGGTTGGTATTGCACCAGAGATAATCAAATATAGGAACTAATGTGTATAGCTTTTAAAATGCTACTATTCCATATGCTGGGGAACCTAAGGGAAGATATGCTGTCACAAAACCTATGTGCTTAGAGCGTGTGGCTGAACAACTGTCACTTGGTCTCTGAAGGCCTGGAAAGGGGTCTCCTGAGGCTCCTGCTTCATAGTAAGTGCTTGGACCTCTTGTGTAGATGTGTTTGTGTGTGTGTGTGTGTGTGTGTGTGTGTGTGTGATGTGTTGGGGCTGTGGTCACTGTGCAGCTGGTGCTGACATCTCTGACACAGTGCAGATATCTGGTTCTAGGAGTGCTGGCAGACACTAGGTTGGACCCTAACTGCCTTTTGCTGCTAGAAGGATGCAGGCAAAGTTGGAAAACTGGAAGAAAATTATTTTTTACTTCCTCCCTCTTTGCGTCTCCCTCAAGGTCCCCTCCCCGCACCCCCCGCCCCCCGTCCCTCCCTCCATTGATACAAAGGAGAAGAAAACCATCTGGTAAGAGGCTTTGGGAAATGAAATTTAGAGTATAGTCTTTCAGGCCCAGTGTTACTAAGAAGCATACAGAAATGTGAGCTGGGAATTCAGAAAGAATGAATAAATATCTTGCTCCATCATACTCAGAAACTAAGATTTTTTTTTGAAAAATGGATTAAAGTAAACACAAAAATACATAAACATACAGCAGATTGATGACCATGCTATCCACAGCGGAATAAAAATTGAAAATGGGTCACAAAAACTAAAGCTTAGTCCAAATATCATAAGAAACAACCAATTTGGAGTTTAGTTATTTTTGAATGATATTATTCTTCTTTTATTTTGTGTTAAAGAAAATGGGAAGCTAAAGAAGATAATTGAGTAAGAACACAATTTATTGCCATTACTGCTCAAATAGCTTTGCTTTTTGTTTGTTTATATAGGTAGTTTTATCAATCTTTTCTTTTACGAGTTTTGAGTTTTGACTTACAGTGAGAATGGCCTTTCTCATTCCAAAATATAAAGAAATTCAATCAAGCTTTCTTTGAGTACTTTTTCTAGTGCCATTATTTTTTGCATTTAAATAGTTGATCTATTTGGATCTCATGGCATATGGTACAAAACACAGACTTATGGGAACCGCTAAATAATGGCATCGATTATGGTGCATCTACAATTCTGGGCACAGTAATGTGTGATTGCACTTAGGAGAAAAGTTATCAGTTTATTGTTCTAACTGGCTCAGTCATTAGGTTTTACTTTGACGGGGTCTGCATGTCATACATAAATGGAATTGTCATTTTTAATAATGTTTTATACAGTTGGTCCATGAATTCTCCTTTGTGTAACAAAAAGATAGAGCCTTACATCAAGAGCTGGATTCAACACAGGCAGATTTAGCCCTGAGCTCACTTGTGGCACTGTCTCTTTTTACAACCTTAAAACTGGCGTTGCATCATTTTGAGTAGAAAATAGAATCCTCATCATGCTTTTACATTATGCATGTAGCAAACATTTGTTAGCAAGCCTCCTTATAATTAATTCAAATTTCCCCCCTAGGGAAATATTGCTTAAAAACATTTACAGTATGATTAATTGAAATTTATAAATTTGATTAATACTTCAACTTTGGAGCTTTTCACGTATGATGTTAAAATATATTCTACTTGAGTTTTAATAATTTCATGACTGTTCCTTTTTAGCTCTGTTATTTGCTTTGGACTGTAAAATTCAATAAGAAGAAAATTCATGATCAATAGAACTGGGCGGTGTTGGACCTTTTAGTCTGGAAATGAATAACATGCCTGTGTAAAGATGACAATGATTTAAGGTTGGGAGAGCAGGTCTTTATTTACTTGCTATTGAAATCAGACACAGTATTTGGTCTGATGCAGTAAATATTTTATAATTTTATTGGAAACTATAACATCCTGGCACTCACAAAAGCCAGTTTTCTATACAGTGTTACATGACATCTTCACAGTAATGATAAATTAGATTCAACCTCCAAAATATCCAAACTTAGCCATGTATAAGGAAAATGGATACTGAAGCAATCTTACTTCTCCTAACAACAATCTTCACAATTCTGGTCTGCTGCCAGATTAATTCTTTTTGGAATATATTAAGTTTGTTTGCAAGAAAAGGGAAAATGACTCAGTAGTATTTGTTGCATGTTCCCTATGTTTCAAACACTGTATTGCTCTGTGCTATGCATTTTAAATTTGCCATTTGGTAAAACTCCCACAATAATCCATGAGGTTGATGCTACCTCCATGTTGCTTTTGCAGATACAGATTCAGAAAAGGCAATACTCCCAGTTTGTACAATTAGTCTGTGGCTTTCAACTGAGATCACATTACTATTCTACCAAAAAGAAAAATATTAGTAAAAACACCAAGACATTCTTTCCATAGGCACACATTATATCAGCATATATATTTATAAAAAATATATTTTTTATAATATATATATTATATACATACATATTTGGAACATATGTGCATACACATACATATATTCAGTGGAGATTGCATGCAAGAAGTTTATATGCTTTTAAACTTCAAGTTATGCATCTTCAATGATTCAAAAGGAAAATACATAATATTATTTTTAATCAATACAGACAGAAGAACTTGCATTTTACAGAATTTTCCAAATCTTTCATATATATGAGTTCTGCCAAGATTATTTTTTAATAAGCAGATACTTTGTGTTACTTTCCTATGATAGTAGGAAAGGTAACAAATTATCATACAGTGACTCAAACCAACAGAAATTTACTGTCTCATAATTTTGGAGGTCAGAAGTCAGAAATCAGTATCACTGCATTGAAATTGAGATGTTGGCC
>NW_012116154.1:9072625-9132929 GCF_000951035.1 Colobus angolensis palliatus | reverse complement strand
TCCACCCTCTCTCCCCCTCCCCTCTCACCTCCCCTCCACTCCTTTCCCTTCCTTTCCTTCCCCTCCCTTCCCTTCCTTTCTTTCCTTCTTTTTTTCTTCCATCAGTTCTTTCTTTCTTACCTTTCGTGGTCAATGGCATTCCCAGGACTTGCATCCAGATTACCTTTGTCTCTATCACCTTATTATTTGCATTGTGTGTGTGTACTCTCCCTGCCTCCTTGTTATACAGGTACATGTGGTGGTATTTTGGGCACATCCAAATAATCCAGAATAATCTCTCCACCTAAAGATCCTGAAAATAATGTTATCTGCAAAGAACCCGTTTTCAAATAAGAGAATGTTTACATGTTCCAGGGATTAGAATATTATATATTTTGGGGCCATTTTCAGCCAACTACATACTAGATATTTTCATATTCCTTTGCTTATTCCTTTGCTGTTGGTTTTAGTGAAAAAAAAAAGTTATTCTTTAAATTTGCACTGTGGGTTTTATTCAATAAAGGTCTTCATATATTTATTTGCTTCAATATTTATTTCATAATTCCCCACAACATGCTTTAAGTTAGGAAATTCAAAAACAACAGAGTATTGTTATTTGTTGGGAAATGACACAAGATAGCAGATTCAGAAGTGATAACTATGCCAGTTTCAGCTGAAGCAGAATTGTTAAAACTATTGAACAAAATTTCATTCAACTGTAAGCACTCCCAACATCAAGATAAAATGCTGAACCACCCACACGCTCTCCTTCCATACCCTGTTTAAAGCTGGTTGGTATATGGTTACAATTTCTATTTCTAGCAAAATGGTCTGACATTTTCTCTTGCTTTATTTCAGTTTTACCTTTGTTTACTGACAGCACCCGATTTAATGTGAAATATTTAATTCATATGTTTGAAATCAGATTGAAACTATCCCTGGCCACGTTGGTGGTCATTTGACTTTTCTGTAAATCAAAAAGGATTCTATATATAAAGTATTCTGGAAAAAGCATTAAGGAAAAGTAATTCTGATTGAAGACAGGCAAGAGAGAGACAACACATGTGTAAGTGATTTCATTGAAAAAGAGAAGCAATAAAAGGGAAAAGAAAAAAGATAAAATTTTAGAAAAATAGGGATAAAAGTAACTTGAATCTACAGATTTAACAAGTACAAGATATTGCATGAAAAGTTAACACAAAATATTAAAAAAAAGGGAAGCAGATATCCTACTGGAGATAACTTTTAAAGACAAATAAATTATTTTTATTCATTATCTAGATGAAAATATCAAGTTGTCTGTAGGGGAAAACGAAAACGGACTGTCTTTCCACAACTCCTTCACTATAGTGGGAAAGTGCATAAAACTTTTTCATGAAAATCAAGCATAACTCCAAAATTCTATTTTCAGGCAAAATGATACTCAAGTTTTCAACATGGAAGCCATTTATAATATGAAATATTAACTGAAAGTGTATAATGTGTTTGTCCCTTTGAAGAAATTATCAGATGATGTTTCTGTTTACTAGGAGACTAGTGGAAAAACCACAGAAAAATAATTATATTGAGCAATATATCCATTTATTTGTATGGTGTAAGTTATAATAAATGTTACCATTAATTATACTATTATGTTATTGCAATATGTAACGCTGCAAAATGTGATACTAGGAAAGCTGACAATATAGAAAAGGTATATTACACAGAAATGAAGAGAAGAGAAGAGAAGGGAAGGGAAGGGAACGGAAGGAAAGGGAAGGGAAGGGAAGATGGGAGGGAAAGAAAATATGGGGAGAAAAAGTAGGGAATGGAGAAAACAGATTTCTTCATGGTTCAAAGTGGGAAATAGGCATTGATGATATAATTTATTAAGAATATTATACAAAATCATAATTGTGAAGGTAGCCACTAGAAAGTAAATACAATTATTTCTTAAAAGAACATATTCCAAAAAAGCAATCTAAATGCAGACTAAGTTTTAAAAAACAAAAGGAAGAAAATTTCAGACCTATGTATACAGTTTGCTACTCTTTATGCTAAATAACTCTACACGAATATAATTACATATTCACAGATTGAAAGTCCACACAATTAAGGAGTAACAACAATTGTCCTGGAGGGGAGATGAACTGGATAGAGAAAAAAGTGGAGGAGAAACTGTTTGTAATTCAGTTTATTTGTATCTTTTTAAAAATTTTCAATGTATATATACATATATATCTGGTTAAAATCAAGAAAAGTCTATAGTAGAAATTAACAAGTAAGCAAAGGAGGTATATGTGAAATGGGTATTTGTGGAAATAATTGAAATAATTTGTTTTGTTTCACACAATACTCTACAAACAGCTCTGGATCTTCACCTATATATGGATGATTATATAAAAAGTGGGAATGGTGTAATTATTTACTTTAAAAGTTTCAAAATGCCTAGAGTATTGAATAGATATCAATAGTTTTTATCTAATAAATATCTCCTCTAGCCATATTAAGAATTATTTTATTCTCAATAGGTCTGTGCTCTGATATTTTTAAGTTGAGATAAAAGAAAGAAAATATATAGTAAGAAGGAGAAGCAGAAAGTGTAAGGATCAGCTAAGACTTCCAGAGAGCAAATGATTGATAGCAATAGAGAGTGCAGCGATGATACTGATACCATGGCCAAAGGGGACAGTCCAGATTAATGAAATGCATCCACGCTTGATGCTACTATCTCTCTCTCTCACTTTCAACTTTTCTGCTGCTCTGTTAAGGAAACTCTGGTTGACAAACATGGTTATAAGTGATTAATGACATCTCTGAGCAGCTGAAAAAATATTTAAATACAGAGGAAATACTAAAGCAATGTACTTACTGAAAATTAGTATTATATTAAGTGATAAAGAGATCAATTTTTACTGTGAAGAATTAGGCAGCAACACTTGAAATCCTAGAACTATATACATCACAATACCCTCTCTCAAAATAATAATATAAATTCCTCAAAAACTGAATTTTCATAGCATGGCCATCTCTAAAGGAATTCTGTATAAAAAGACTGTCAATTTCATATATCGTAATGCGGCCCAGTATAAAGATCATTGGACCTAGAGTTAAGGAGGCAGCATCTCAGTTCCTGGCTTTGTCCTATTTGGTGTAATAAAGATGAATATTGACATTTTGTTGGGATCCTTAGTTCTGACTCCAATATTTACTATTTGTTGTCCGTTTCAGTCAGTCAGAAGCCACTGTGTGTATTTTAAGGTAGAAATTCTAAGAATACGGTATATAAGCAACCACAATAAAGGCTTAGGTAATACAGATTAGAGAAACTGGTACATTGTAAATTTAATTATATTAATATATTTGATCATGGGAAGAAAATTAATGGTAAACACCAAAAGCAGTTAAAAAATCAAGAAACCAGCTTGACATTTTTAAATTCTCCAATTTTGAACACATAGAGAGTCACAAGACAGGCACCATAAAAGCCAGTAGTCCTGGCTCAGGGGATGTTTATGTTTCTAGGCTCTTTTTTTTCTTTAATTGTCAGTGCTCTTGATATTTGAAAGCATTAGTTATGCAGTAGATTCCTGCTGCTTCTTACATAGATTTTTCTTGACTCATATGCATCATTTAAATTGACCTGTTTTGGTTTTAATTTATCCCTAAGATGCCTTAACTCATAAGATATGACCAAAAACCCAAGTAAGATACGACACACACAGTATGCTCTTAAACCCAGGGTGAATGTCCTTATCCCAGTATCCTGGTATCTACTTGGCTCAGTGAGACCAGACAATAAAGTCTTTTTAAGAAATGTAAGATTGTAGATCACGTGCGGTGGTTCACGCCTGTAACCCCAGCACTTTGGGAGGCGTAGGCCAGTGGATCATGAGTCAGGAGATCGAGACGATCCTGGCTAACATGGTGAAACCCTGTCTCTGCTTTAAAAAAAAAAATACAAAAAAATTAGCTGGACGTGGTGGTGGGTGCCTGTAGTCCCAGCTACTGGGAGATTGAGGCAGGAGAATGGTGTGAACCTGGGAGGCAGAGCTTGCAGTGAGCTGAGACTGAGCCACTGCACTCCAGCCTGGACCACAGAGCAATACTGTCTCAAAAAAAAAAAAAAAAAGAAACGTAAGATTGTTATGGTCTCTCTTTCGATAGTTTATTAATTTTTATATGAATTTACAAAAGAAATACTAATTGAAAAGGCAAAAATGATCTATTCTCTGCTTTTATAATAACATAATGCAGTATAGAAATAATAGGAAAACATCTTTAGATAGTAAATTTATGGCACTTGCTTTTATGTGAAAAGAGATTAATTCAAATTATCATCTAAAAATAGGCATTAATTTGCACAAATATTCTTTGGAATGTCTACAAGTTATACATGACATCCGGATTAAACTAATGATGATTTGTCACATTGAAATGTTTCTTCAAAGTATAAGAAAGAAATTAATTATCATTAAATTAACATCTTATTAGACCATTAGACCAAAGTATATACTAGTAAATCAACAACCAATCTTTACCAAATAAGCACACAAGCACACACTAAGACCTGTCATCTGTCTATTCATCAAACCCAGTACAATATTTTGACAATTTAAACGCTCTAGTTTGTCCATAAAGACTTTTTTTTTTTTTTTTTTGAGACGGAGTCTTGCTGTGTCACCCAGGCTCAAGTGCAGTGGCTCTATCTCGGCTCACTGCAAGTTCTGTCTCCCGGCTTCACACCATTCTCCTGCCTCAGTCTCCCAAGTAGCTGGGACTATAGATGCCCACCACCACGCCCAGCTAATTTTTTTGTATTTTTAGTAGAGTCCGGGTTTCACCATGTTAGCCAGAATGGTCTGGATCTGACCTTGTGATCCACCTGCCTTGGCCTCCCAAAGTGCTTTTATTACAGGTGTCAGCCACCATGCCTGGCCTCAAAGACTTTCTTAAAAAATGAATTGCTTCAGAGATACTCTGGTAGATAATAGACATTACACAGTGCTTGTAGAGCTGGGATAATCACAAGAATAAATGCGGCCTATTTTCCATTTTTATCATATGGCATCTGATATTAGAGAGGTTGAAATTACAGACGCAAAGTAATGAAGTTTCTTTACAATAGGAGAATGACATAGATATCCTGAGAACTCGTTCATTCTTATTTAATACTTAATTCAAGGAACATACAATTAAGTTTTCCTTTGAAATATGACTAGAATAGAGAATGCTCTAACCACTATCTGCTACTCCATGTCAGTGTATATGAAAATGTCCTGCTTTAGATGGATTAAGTGTGTACCAGAATGTTTTTATACACTTGGATAAGAATATAAATAAAGTATCATTTTAAAAATTCTTTAATTTGAAGAATGCTGTCTCTAACATTGTAGATGGTTTCAGGAATATCAAAGTAAATGCAAAACCATGTTTATATCAATTAACTGACTATCGGGTCCACTTGCCCACCAAGAATGTTCATCAAGTACCTAACTCCAATGTTAGTAAGATTTTAATTAGGTAGGAGAAAACTAAGCTATATGTATGGATGTGACTTTGTCCTACCTCAAGAACGATGATTGGCTAAGCTATCTGGAAATCTAAAATATTTTTTAGCTCTTGGCGCAGGGAATTTCTCTATGTCATCTAAATCAGAACAAGGGCTGCTGCTGAAGGTAGAGGGTCAGGAGTTGACTGGCAGTGGCCGTGGAGGAACATGTTTATGGTCTACCACTAAGTGAATAAAAAGAGAACAAATAACACTAAAGTTTAATCTCATTTGTGCGTTAATCATATTGATAGAGGTTATGCTGGAAGGACACACCAAATTTATACTAGCAGTTATCGCTCTATCATGGAATTGAGGTGAATAAAATTTGTTACCAAGTTTTTCTCAATTATTTTCTAATGTTTCCATTATGTGTATAATTTGGTAATGTCCTAAAGGGGAAAAAGGAAAAAATCTGGATGACTTTCAACATGGTCAACGTTTTTCTTTTATGTTTGTGATATTAAGCCATTACTTTAAAATATCCACAGACTTTGACAGAGTATAAAACATGATTAGATTTCCAGCAGCAGCTCATGTGGCTGAGAATAACACAAGAGGCATAATTGACCTTCAGACTAGAACTGAATGCCAGAAGAAATGTTCATCAAAGAAGAAATCCTATAAAGAAAAACCAGGACCAGTAGCCAAAGAAAATTTTAGCTACCCAAATATTCCAGTCTTGTTTCATTCCAGTGGCCTAACTATATAATATCTTGAAGTAAATCTGTATCATTGGTCTTCTATCACATAATTAAAGCTTTATTGACAGTGTCATTGCTTTTAAATTATTTAGATAGATATAAGACATAGCCCTTAGCTTTTGATAGTCTCCCTTTTTGTGCACTTATGTCATTTTTTACTAGCTTCTGCCAATATAAACCTCTATCCTTTGCCAGTGTGATCAGTAATCTAGTGGCCAACAGAATAGAAGTGGAACCATGTGGTGCCTGCATCTGTCTTAAATAATAAGAGGTATATATTAACAATGACCGACTTTGAGCTGCCAATTGAGCTTACATGTTGAGAAGAAGAAGTTGAATAGAAAGCTAATTGATTGCATTAGTTACTCTTGACTACATTTGTCAAGTTAACTGCAAGAATTTCCTGCTAATAGGGGGAAATAAATATAATAAAAACAAAATAAGGGAGTCCAGAAATGTTGAGACTTTCAAGTTTGACAGAAGTAACTAACTGCTTCTCATTGTAATCAAGAAATAAAAAGCATCAAACAAAGAAGACCTTTGAGCAACAAAGGCTAAATAGACTCACTGTTGCAGCAAGGATCAAGTCAAGGGCACCCCTGCTGCACACATTCTTAAGAGTTCTGACTTGATTTAGGTGTCTTAGATCAAAGACTCAGTTCAGGTTTGACTCCCAGTAAATTCTCTCTGTTGGACAAAATAACTCAGAAAACACAAGTAAAAAGTAGGTGTCTCCAGAGAAGCTTGACATGTTTAAAATACAAATAATTAAGACAAGAGAGCAAAGCAGACAGAGTCAAAAAAGCAAAGAAGCAAATCTAAGAAGTGTGCATAGAAATGAAATGTGGATGAAGCGATCAGTACTTGTGGCTGATTGAATCATATTCATAGGAAGCCTACTATATTTTAAAGACACAATTACGGCTTAGACTGAAAAAAAATCTGTGAATGTTTAGGACAAGAATGTACAGAAGTACCAGAAATACCAAGACCAGAAATAAGAGAACTCTATTTTTCAACATCCCCAATCTTCTAAGGGTGGGAAGCAAGTTAAGAAAAAGCTGCTAGGTTTCCAAAAAGGTTATGATTTCCGTTGGGCCTTTACCTGAGAATTGGTAGAAAAGTGGAGGGGAGAGAGTTACCCAGAGAACGGAAAGAAGAATCACAGAGAAAAATGGACTGAACACCTCCTCACACTAGCTATCCATGTGGATTTCAGAATTGACACACAGATCTGTCTGTATTTTTTCTGTCTTTCTGAATGGGAGTCTTTGCTGAGATTAGATAGTTCCCTGGGTATGTTGCATAATTTCTGTTTAATTAATGAATGTTTGCATCAAGAAAAACTACATAAGTATTTAGGATAAAGAGGCTAATATAAACAATATTCTGATTGAGATATCAAGAAATGCAACATGTATCTTGGACGACATCATGCATGATGCCAGGAGCAGGTGGGGATTCCACGATGCCTCCACTGGAAAGAGCTACTTGCCTTTTGTTATATGGAGTAAAGTGAGAACCAAGTATTTGGTGAAAAGAGACATGGAGTGTTAAAGCCATTATTCTGTTCACCATTCAGTAGTCCCAAATCCGGGAATAAGAGGAATTATATTTCCAGATCCACTTGTAATTGAGTGTGACCAAGTTACTAGTTCTGTCCAATAAGCCGTGGGCAGAAAAAAAGGTCAGATATCAACTCCAAAAGTCGTTTTTTAATTGCCAAGTCAGTGATTTTCAGACATTTTTTTTTTCTTTCTGGCATAATGGAAAGCATTCAGCATAGTTCTAAAGGTTTGAGTCATTAGTTAGCTAATTAAGCAAAGCAAACTTCATAAACATTTCTATTTGCCTCCAAATGTGTGAGAACTCAAGATGTTATTGGTTTGTGTCACACAGGTTTTTTTTTTTTTTTTTTTCATACTCCTTTCACTAATAAGCTTATGGTGGCATTATGGTTCACTTTACCTACAAAGAAACAAAGGCTATCCCTAAATTGGCCAGGCATGGTGGCTCATGCTTTAATCCCAGCACTTTGGGAGACTGAGGCTGGCAGATCACGAGGTCAGGCGATCGAGACCATCCTGGCCAACATGGTGAAACCCCATGTCTACTAAAAATACAAAAAAAAAAAATTAGCCAGGTGTGGTGGTGGGCACCTGTAGTCCCAGCTACTTGGGAGGCTAAGGCAGGAGAATCGCTTGAACCTGGGAGGCAGAGGTTTCAGTGAGCTGAGATGGAGTCGCTGAACTCCAGCCTGGCGAGACTCTGTCTGTGTGGGGGATGGGGAAGAGGATCTCTGAATTGCCTCAGGTCATTTAGACATCTAGTTATCATTTGAACTCTTGTCTGCCTCTAAAATGCTCTTTTTTTTTTTTTTAACTTATTTTACCTTGGGGGATATCTAATCCTCTCAAATACTTTAAATACAACAGTAACTATAGCACACATCTATTGTATTCATTCTGAAGGCCCTCCCTCTCCCCCACTCGTCTTATAAAAACTGCTGTTGGCCACATGTGTTTTATCTATAAGTAGACTTGTATTCAAAGTACAGAAAGTCCTGCTTTCTATCCCTGCACTGCTATAGTCCAGAGGTACAATTTTGTAACAATCAGTGTCTTCTCTACAACTTTTTTTTTTTTAATTGAAATGGTTAACAAATCATTCTTCAGAGGCAAGAGGAGCTATTTGAAGTCAAACTTCCCTCTTGTTGAGAAAACCTCACTTCCATAACTCAAAGGAGGGCACTGAGAAAACAAAACCAGACAGAAGAAATGACGAAAACACTCTTTTGGTTCTCAAGCCTTTGTTCCTAGTTCTTCTTGAGGAACAGTCTGCCTTTCCTGTGATTTGAAATCATAATTGAATGTTTTAAATTTATAGATTCTACTTTCCTAAGGCAGTTCCAGTTTTGATCCTGTTACTAATGTGAAAGAATTATAAGATTGTATGTACAAAAGCCCATGTTATTGCATTTCAATTATGCTTTGGTTTCTAGTTTTTTTTTTTTTTTTCCTTTAACTGTTGTGTGTTCAGGTACTTAATCAGCAAATTTCATTTTTTTGTCATTCCCTACTAAATTTAAAATAGAATACTCTGTGACTACTCAGAGAAGATAATCTACTGAAGTGTTTGAAAATACAATTGATCTTAAAGTGTTCATATGACAAAGAAAAAAGGAGATTGAGTAAGTTAACAAAATCATGAATTAGTTCTTACTATGGAAAGGTCCAATGGTAAGATGTCTAACATTTTTTGTTGGAATATATAATTAAAATCAAATAAGGCTCAAAGATCTACTTTTGAAAACACATTTTTATTGAAACAGAAATCATTAAACTTGAATTTGCCTTTTATACGATTGTCATGGTTGAAACTGCCTTTGCAAAAATGTATCAGTGAGAAAATTATGGCAATGGGAAAGATCTGATCTAGCCAACCTCTCTCTCTTCCCTTTAGCTTCAGTGCTGCTTTAATTATTCCTAGGCTTAGGCCAAGATAACTTTGGAAGACAAGGTTTTAGTTTAAATGATAATGGCTGTTCCCTAAAAAGCCACAACCTTTGTAAAGCTAATGAGAGATCACCAGGCTAGGGGGAGGAGAGGACCCTGAATTCTGTTATGTACAGTAGGCATAAAGGATTGCCAGTCATTATTCTGGAGGTCCTGCAGATAGTATCACTATTGTACATTGGCTTATAAAGGAATATTTTCATAGTTGTTGGCATGTCTGACACCCATGGCTCTAGGATCCATTGGAACCAGTGGCTCATCTGGCCCCACCCAGAAATGATTCTGCACACAGGAGGACCATTTCTCACACCCCTTTGATTGTACTCCAACAAATCAGTAGCAAGCACACATTTCCTAGCCATCCCCACCCCTTCCCCAAACTGACTCTGAGAAACCCCTAGCCTACCAGCTTCGATGAAATTGATTTGACTAATGATGCTGTCTCCCAGGTGACATGCATCAGTTAAACACTGTCTTTAATGCAATACCATAGTCTTTATTTGTGCAGCAGTGAGGAGGAACCCCAAGGGTGGTTATATGTTCAACAATGAGGAACAAGTAAAATTAAAACAAACAAAAAAAACCCTTTTGGTATTTGTAATTATATTTCAATTTGAGGATAGAATATATGGATTTTCTCCTAAGAAAATACACTTACTACACTTTGCATTGCCTTTGAGTTGTAGACTGTAAAATACAACAAATTCTATATAGATTTAACTTGAGAATGTATGGATAAAATGCCTTGTTTCCAGCTGACTAGGAATATATTGCCTAAAAACAAAATTTTTAAATAACCTGAGCCTGGTAAATTTGAATTCACTTCATTTATTTTCTCCCTTACTCTCCTGTGAGGTGAAATGAAACCATTCAAAAGACACTTTGATGACTTGAACCAAATCTAGAATCTTTATTTTATTTGCTAGAAAGAGTATTTATGCTTCAAATGTAATGGTTCCTCAGCTATTCTCCCATTACTATTTAGTTACTATCATTTTGGAAAGAATAATTGCAAATTTATTGTGTGTATGTATAGTAGAGCAATAAGTCTAAGTAATAAACATTTTAGCCGGGTGTGGTGGCTCACGCCTGTAATCTCAGCACTTTGGGAGGCCAAGGTGGGCGGATCACGAGGTCAGGAGATCGAGACCATCCTGACTAACACGGTGAAACCATATCTCTACTAAAAATACAAAAAATAGCTGGGTGTGGTGGTGCGCACCTGTAGTCCCAGCTACTCGGAAGGTTGAGGCAGGAGAATGGCGTGAACCTGGGAGGCGGAGCTTGCAGTGAGCCGAGATTGTGCCACTGCACTCCAGCCTGGGCGACAGAGCGAGACTCTGTCTCAAAACATAAAATAAAATAAAGTAAAAATAAACATTTTATCCCTTAATTTGAAAGTTTAAACTCAGACTGGATGTTACTTTGACCAAGCCTAACTGTTCATTGTGCTTGACTAGTAGTATTTCTCTGGAGATATATTTATCTATTAAATATTCATTATTCCTTTGGTTTTTATTATAATCCAATATTAGCTTTTTATTATGAGACTTAGAATATATATCTATATCCATACACACAGATATATATAGCTTATATAAGATATGTTTGATATAAATGACTTAACATCATCTTTTATTGAAGAATCCCCATTAATTTTGAAATGTTAATTTTTAAAAATAAATGTATGTATTTGAGGTCTTGGAATATATAGATATTAAAATGGCTATTTTAATGAAGCAGATTAATATGTCTGTCATCTCAGATGTGATAGATGACAAGAGCAGCTAAAATCTACTAATTTAACACAAATGACCTAATAGAATAGTTTTGTTAACTTTATTCCTCCTGTTGTACATTAGAGTTCTAGACTTGTTCATCCTGCATATCTGCTATTTTTCATTCTTGGACCTATGTTTCTTCACCCTCCTCCCCATGATGACCACTGTTTCATTAATGTCATATTCTTGAATATATAATCACCACTCTACATTTTAATAGCAAAGACATGAATGAAACGCACATAATAACAAAAGAGATTGTTCTAAAAACTGGATTGTAGGGTGGATACTCTAAAAATGTATTGTAAGGTCATATTCAGAGAACACATATTGAAATCGTCAAATTCATATACACTAACAGTGGATAAAGCACACTTAGAAAAAGTGATAATATATCAATCCTTCGCACATCCCTGAAACCTGCCCTGAATTATTATTTGAGGTCTTGAAGATGAAGAAATGATGTAAGGATAATCAAATGTATGTCAGATTTCAAGGAATATAAACGTGAAAATGTGATTAGAGAATGTAAGTTACATAAGTAATTTGAAAAGTCAGTCTAATCATACTGTCCTAGTAAATAATCACTGAATAAAGGGTTGCATTCACACCTTTCTTAAATGGACAGGTTATTAGCTGTAATTGGCACAGTGTGAGCTTCAATAAATCTTTAACTACTTGTGAAATACCTTCTTATCCCTACCTACAAATCCTTTTATTAACTCATGGCTCTAATGAATCAAGGAGCTAATTATTAGTGGCTGTGTGGCAACTGGGATGCCACTGGTGTTAGAGGAACATAGTGTGCGAAGACTTCTCGGTAATAAAGAAATACATCTTTTTATCTGTTCTGGCACCGAAGAAGAGGACAATCAACTCAGGATTGCTTCTGATAATACTGACCTTGCAACTTGCCTTCCGTGGATTTACAGTATGGGTGGCAATTTAGAGCACAATTCCTTTACCAAAAATATAGAGAAGATAAGGGCATGAAAAGCAAATGTCCTATTATCACATAGTTAGTCACAACAGATTCAGAAATAGAAATTGTGGTTCCTGAATCTGGCATCGGAGGTCTTTCTAACACATTTTACTACCTTGACAGACCCTTGCATACTGATCCTCCTATGCAATAGCAAGTCATTCAATATTTGTTGATTCAATATGTGATGTTTGAATACCACTGTGTATCTCTTAAGTCTCCTTTTTTCTTTTTCAATTTACTTCAGAAAACAGTAAAGATACAATCAGGAAAATATATAGTTTTTAGAATTCTAATTTATCAAAACTCTTGACTCTAAATGTTTAAATGCTCTACACACTCACACACACTCACACAACACACATGCTCACATGCATATTTATATATAAATATATAAACATGTAGAAAGACTAAATAGATGGATATTAGATACACAGATAGATGGAATACGATAGTTTAAGTTGGTGCAACAGTAATTGTGGTTTTGCCATTAAAAGTATGTCAGAAACCACAATCACTTTTGCACCAACCTAGTATTTTGATTGATAATACTCTTTATTCATATACTTTTATGTATTAACTTATTCATTCAATATGAATATTTAATATGTTCCTACATTCTGTTAGTTAAGAGGTAGTGATAATTATTATGTACCCTACCTATAACTTATAATAAATTTATAATAAACAAATGATACTTATTTTAAGTCCTTGACCATTTATTGATGACAATTTACCAGACACACACACACGCACACAGACACACACACTCACAGTGCAGTCATTGTTAGATAGAGGTATGTATCCAGTACTAGAATACTGAACTGTTTGGAATGAGGTGCATAAAAGGGAAAACCTACACTGGTAAACCGAAGTATTATGCATAATATTTAATAGTAATTCTGTTTCTATTTGTAGACTTTTTTTAAAACTCTTTTAAAGTATAACCATTTAAATAGAGCAGTAGGATCACTTCTTTTCAGAGCTATAATTGCTGGAAAAGAAATGGAAGTACATCATGCCAGTAGGATATTTCCTTTTAAAACAGAAAGTTTAAAAGGATAAGCATAGACTCTTAATCTCCTCTCCCAAATAAAGTAATGATGAGATAATTTGGGAATATTTGAACATGGGGTTAGAGGAAAGACGCTAAAGAGTTTGAGTTTGCTAACTGCACCACCATGCAGCAGCAGCGATGCTGCCAAGGTGCTCGCAGGGATAATTATCACCTGGGAGGGAGCAGTGTTTCCGGAAATGATGTTCATCATCAGATAAAGGGGAGGGCCCATCACAAGCATTCTATGACAAGCTATAAAGCTTTTTTTTTTTTTTCCCAGAAGGAGTGGTTATGAATTAAGACCCACTGCTGTTCAAATAATTAGGATTTGTGGTGTTTAAGAATTACCTCCATTAGAGAAGTAAAATGGTATTAATAGTGTGGCTGCAAGCTGTGAAATACAGAAACATTACTTCCTAAGACAGCTGTTCAACTGCTGTTAGAATATGCAAACGTCCCTAGAAAAAGATTTTTTTTTTCTAGTCAATCACTGTGTGGATAGCAATCAACAATAATGAAAAGAAATAATAGCTCCATAGAAATGAGAGTCTTTTGAGCTATTGAAACAATTATGATACAATCTACATGACTAAGGGAACAGAGAATCATTTGGGTATCAAGACTTCAAAAAAGTTGGAATGAAGAGATCAACCCACAAAGGTGTATTAATCAAATGATAAAGAAAACAGCAATTCACAAGGTAAGTTCACCTGTGAAGAAAAGTCTTCTGATTCTTTGGAGAAACAGCAAGTTTTAACATAATTCTTAGAGGAATAAATATGTGTATAAATGAAAATAAGTTTTGTTAATTCAGCCAGCAAAACATCAACTGAGCCTTCCATGAAAAGCTTGTAGCTTACTAAACAAATATGATGATATATAAATCTTAAAATTAATAATCATACTTGGTTATTTGCCTATGATGACAAACTGAGGCATTACCATAGAAAAAATAGCAAGAGAATCTAAATTTCAAACTTTAGTTAAACTACTTACCTTAACTATTTTCCAGCTTTTCAAGATATACAACACAATCCACATATAATATTTCAGGAAGGCTCTCAGTGACTGCAGTATTTTGTTAAGAGAGGAACAATATCAACTGTATTAGAAGATTAAAAGAATAAATTTCAATATGTTAAATTTCAAATATGTATCAAAATTATTATAAAGCAGAATCTTTTTGCAAAAGACTTCAGTAAATGATACAGTTGAACTTTTTTATTGTGAGTAATCTATAAATTCATATATATATAAATTCCTTGGAAAGAAATTCCAAATGCAAAATTTAAATACACAAACAAGCACACCCATGACTACATATATTTAAATTTCATGTGTGTATGTGTGTGTATATTTTATATATATATATATATGAAGACATGTGAGGACACATTTGAGTTCGTGTGTATATATACATACACACACACACACACACACACACACACATACACACGGATAGTGGACAAAGGGAAACAAGTCTATGAAAAGCTAGAAATTCCACAAGGGCTAAAGGGAAATTATAACAGGAAAGAGAAGGTGAGCCTAAACACCTTAGAAAAGGCAAAGGAAATGAGGAAAAAGGCACAGTAGGACCTCAAAAACTTGAACAAAAGGTTGTGGACGAATAGGCTAGATAGGTTATGGTGTGCTCTGGAGAGAATATGGAGAGCTGCCGTAAGTAAGGCATATTTTAAAGACAGCCCAGGCCCTGGTTGGCTTTTTGATGTTGCACTTGGGTAGCAGCAAGTATGGAAACTGCTTCCAAAATTTTACACCAAATAGTACAACAGTGAGTGAACTTAAATGTCTGAAGATATGAGTGGACTGATGTCTCAACAGTGCAAAATCTGTGCTATGTTTCCTTAAGCACTTTTTTTTTTTTAGACAGTCTTGCTTTGTCGCCCAGCTGAAGTGCAGTGAAGTAGTCTCAACTCCCTGACGCATCCACCTCCTGTATTCAAGTGATTCTCCTGTCTCAGTCTCCCAAGTAGCTGGCATTACAGGTGCACACCACTACACCCAGCTATTTTTTGTACTTTTAGTAGAGGTCGTGTTTTGCCTTGTTGGCCAGGCTGGTCTGGAACTCCTGACCTCAGATGATCCACCAGCTTCGGCCTCCCAAAGTGCTGGGACTACAGATGCGAGCCACTGTGCCTGGTCCCTTATGCAATTTGAAGACTCAGTTTCTTCATTTCAAAATAACAACTTTGAAGTACATGGCTAAGGAACTGATGTGCTTACAGGTACGCATTTTCATTTCTGTTACTATAAGAAACTGGTATGCTTGAAGGTACAAATTTTCATTTCTATTTTTGTCACATAATATAATATTTTTCTCTCAAAGTCTGATCTAATCTATTAGTTTTCCTGACTCTGTGTACATTTTAGACAGTACATAGCTGTCTAAAATCAAGCAGTCTACAAGTTCGGAAATATTTTTAGTTACCTTCAGAGAATGTCACCAATAAAATAACACATAAGACTGGATATCTGCAGTGGTACTTGTGAATAAATGAATGTTTATGAAGCAAGGGCACTTCACAAGTATCTTAAAAATTAGAGTACATTCTCAGCAAGATTTCACTTGAAGGTACTATAGTAAATCAACTCTAAACTATACTTGGGTATTGGCATATGCCTGAAAGAGTCTTTTTCTTTTTCTTTTTTTTTAATACTATGATCATATTTAAAAATAAAGAATAAAATAAAATATAAAAATTAACATTTGCCATTATTTATTATATTTTCTTTGATTCTAAGTCACATTTATTTGACAGCTTTTTTTTTTTTCTTTATGTATTAGTTTCTAAAGAAGAATGTTCCTTTTCATTTTTTTTAATACTATGATCATATTTAAAAATAAAGAATAAAATAAAATATAAAAATTAACATTTGCCATTATTTATTATATTTTCTTTGATTCTAAGTCACATTTATTTGACAGCTTTTTTTTTTTTCTTTATGTATTAGTTTCTAAAGAAGAATGTTCCTTTTCAGACTATGGCTACTTAAGTTCTCATTTCCACAGTCTTTATAATACATTTCTCAAACGTAATTCCTTTCTGTGTCCTGATTCTCCCACTTTACGTAGTGAATTGCATTTATTTATTTATTTACTATTTTGATTTTTCAAAAATCTTAGTAGGTGGAACAGAAATACTGGATTACAGATACAAACAGAGTAGTTAAAATAAAATGTCTCCAATTATAAATGATGAAATCAACATTCTCATGTATGTTTCAGACTTTCATAAATTTAACAGTGTGAATTCTGCTTCCAGGGTCCTATTTGGACAAAAAAAAAAAAAAAGGTAAATTGTTTATGGACCTACAAAATACAACTATAAATAAAGCAACCTAATGAGCCAGCCTATTTCTTCTCATTTTAAATATACAGATATATTCATTTCATTTATTAGAATTTTTTTCTCAGATATCTGGTTTTAAGTTTTGAGTCTTTTTATTTAAGTGTGCACAGTCAACATATATGCAGGGTTACTTACAAGTTGGCTTATACTGGTTGTTACAGCCAATGGCTGTGTTACGTGAGTCAGAGTCTAATCTGGTTGGTTGGAGCAACTGGCCCTTCAGGTTGCTAAAGACCATGCTGATTTTCCTCCTTAAGATATTAGGATTTAAATAGAATTTACAAGGGCGTGATTCAGGTGTTGATTTTTAAATTCACTCATTTTTTTTTTTAAATAGCACACATAGTATATGTTTAATAAATAATTATTTTACTAGATATTTGTCTACTTTTAATTTTTAATGTGTGAATATATGTGTTAAAATTATTTGCATGTCTTAATAGTGGAAAATGACTGTGAGATACCTTTTTATTAATTTTACTTTTTAAAACTATTTCTGTAAGCACCAGCTTAATTGAGAATATATAGGTCAAATTTATATTATCGACACCAACTTTGTACATGTCAGGTTATTTCAAGTATGGGTTTGATGTTGTTTGTCTAATTTTATGTACTTGATCACAGAGTTTAGACATGCCCACTCCCTTTATTCTCAACATCAAACACGTTATATTGTTATATTTGAAAAATGTTATCTTTTCAGTCATGGCTTTCTGTCTGAGTTTGCAGGAGTTATTCCATGCTTCTGGCCTTATGACCTCTTGTAAGATTATTAAATTCTACAAAACTACAAAAATCAGCTGTACTTAGAAAAACAATTTTTCCAACTACACACTTAATCTGTTTCACTGGGGATGTTCATGTTGATCCAAATATGTATAACTAAATCATTCCATGTACATTATAGAAAAAGTTACCTTATCTGTGTGAATGAAATCTCTTAAGGTCAAAGAAAATCATTTAGAACTTGTCAAAGTACAAAGAGAAAGAAGAAATCATCATAAAGTAAAGATATTTCTTTTCCAGATATATTTTTTGCAAACATCCCTCTGAATGTATTATTAGTATTTTATCTGAACTCACTTTATGTTAAAGCAAATACTTCTTTTCAATTAGAAGAGTTGGAAACAAAAATTTTTTATAATAAAAATCCAATATGGAAACTCTTATTATATTTAGGACTTTTCAAACCCTTTGTTTTTCTTTGTGTTTCACTTTCAAGGAACATTTATACATACATAGAATATTTTCTATGTATGTGTAACTTTATATTCTAACCATTTTTGCTTTTTACTATAGATTTTATGCATATTCATGCATTCAATAACAACCTTACTTCATAAAGATATAAATGCTTAATGGAAATTCAAATCACAGCTTCAATTTTCTGTCTCTTTTAAAGACTTCTGATTTTCTATTACTATTTAAAAGGTTACATTAACTTTAAATTTGCATTCCATGATACATCTGCAATGCTGATATTTGGCATTATAAAATCACAGAAAACATAATAGGTAAGTAATTATTTAAGTGAGAAAGGTTAATAAAAATATTGATTGAAAGAACAGCAATAACTTCAAAGTTTAACAAGTAACTCTATGAAGAAATGATACGTTTCACTAAGAATCATTCAAACTTGTTAACTGAAAATCTGTTACTAGATCTAGTTATTTGCTTTAGCAACTGATAAAATCCCTCCATAACAAAAGTAACTACATAAAAATAAATTTTAACTATATTTATCTCTAAGATTTTAAATTCTTCAATGAAGGAGATATTTTTATTATCTTTCCTTCACCATTTAAACAGGAAACTGAAGATTTCTTCATGTAAGGTGATTCATTAGAATAGTAGTGGCTGACTAAATATAAGCTATATTATTTGGTTAAAAGTAGTATTTCCATTAACTTATCTCCTTGTAATTTCTAGAAATTAATACTCTTATATTATACCTTGTATAATATTGTCATATAAATACCTTGTAATTTTGTGTCCTTTTCATCCTACATGTTCCTAAATCTGTGAATATATTTTATTCCTTTTACTTCTTATTTGCAAACTGAACAGTTATTTTCTGAGTCCATATTTTTACCAGTATTACAAAAGCATTAATTGCATTCATCAAACAGCATCATCATTGTTTCTGAACTTGACCTCTAGAGCTGGAAATTTCTTTGTTCAAGTGACTGCAAGCCCTAATTTCACCAAATATTGTCTTATTATCTAACATGGTAGCCATTTTTCCAGTCTATGGTAATTTCTTCTCTGGTCACCAACTAGCCACTTTGCCTCATATTTTAGGTGACACATTTAGGTTATGGTAGCACATCAATTCTAGACACAAAATTCTGCATTAGCTAGGTTAATGTAGGTTGTACTTCACTGACATCCAACCACAATTCATTTTGATTAAAACAGTTGTTCATTTTCTTTACTCGACATGATTAACATTAGCAAAGGGATCATACTAATCCTAGGGAGCAAAGGCTGGCATAGATTTCATATGTCCATGATGCCTCTTAACTATCATAATAAGGAGAAAAGAATGCTATATCACACATAACTACAAAAAACAGATACGTGCAAATCAACTACGAGCCCAGAAAGAAGGAGAAGTGAATTGATTACAAAAGCTTTATGTTCATATCAACATATTAACAGCCAAAAGGTAGGAGCAACCCAAGTGTCCCGTGTTCATCAACAGATGAATGGATACACAAAATGTGGTGTATATATGTGTGTATGTATGTGTATGTGTGTATTAGACTTACCTATATGCATTCATATATACATACACACACATGTACAATAGAGTATTAGTCACCCCTATAAAGGAAGAAAATTCTGAAACATGTTATAACATGGATTAACTTTCAAATCATTGTGCTAAGTAGAATAAAGTAATCAGAAAAAGACAGATATTATATTATTCCACTTATATGAGATAACTAGAGTCGTCCTAAATTCATAGAAACAGAAAGTAGAATGATGGTTGCCAAGGGCTTTTGGAAGAGGAGAGAATAGAAAGTATTAACCAATACAGGGTTTCAGTTGAAATAGATGAAAACATTCTAGAAGTGAAAGGTGATAATGATTGTACAGCAATGTTAATATACCTAGTGCCACAGAACTGTACATTTTAAGATGGTTAAATATAAACAAAATGGTAAAATTTATGTCATGTATACTTAACCATTTTTCAAAAATGGGAGCAACATATCTTTCTGTATATCTAAGTAATTATTCAAACTGAAGTTATTCAAAAAGACATCTCTGAAATATGTCTCAATTCTTCTCTTCACACTCAGAATTTATGATCAAAATGTATGTACTGTGTATTTGTATAGTCTTATTGATTGTATTAGATATTTTATAAATTTTGCATTTTCTAAATGATTCTTGAAATGAGCAGGCAAAAAGATGCTCATATGTACACACACACACACACACACATACATACAATGCAATGTCTTAGACAATTCAGGTAGCGAAAGTAGTCTTGATTGATTGATTAGTTTATTATTATATATAGTGACAACATCTTTTGATGAATAGTAGCATATCCATTTTGCAAGTATCAGATTTACAGAATCTTCAACTACTTAATGCAAATTACAACTTGGAAAAAAAACAATAAGAAATATTTTTTCTCCATCTAAACTGAAACTCATGCTCATAATAGAGGAGAAGCAAAACTGCCCTAATACCAAATGGCATTACAATATTACTGCCATGACTTACTGGCATTTTGTTTTCTTCATTCAGCTCTATAAAATGTCAGTTTATGAAATGGAATTACTAAAAATGAACAATGAAAACCCAACAATCAGAAAACACAAAGTTTGGAGTTATTGAGTGCAGTTCACTAGAGAGAACAGCCCTGAATATTTATCAAAAACAATTGTTTATATTTAGAAAAATACGAAATTTTATTCAGTACACCCTAAGGATGTAGAAAATCTGCTATTGCTTTTGGAAATGTTTGATAAGAAAATATGTATTTTTAAAAGATAGTAATTTAACATTTTAAGCTTCTCTAATTAGAAAAATTTATTCATCCCCAAAATACGATTTGCTCATACTGGAAATGCCTGGTATGTCATACATTTTTCCATTTCACTCTGCATGTTTTAGTTCAATTCGTTTAGGTGCAAATTCAAAGTAAAACATATAAACAACTAAAAAACATAACGTTAGTTAAGGCAAAAAATTATAGAACTTTGTAACAGTGTTGTGTTTGAATATAATAAAAAGTTGAAGACCACTTTTAAATGTAACCTACATCATCACCTGATTCTTGTATATGTCTGGTTTATGCACACTAAACTGGAAAAACATAATAAGCAGACAAGCAAAAAATAAGATTTTAGTTGTGTGTTAACTTTTGATTGCTGCTGTAACAAATTGACAAAAAGTTAGTGGCTTAAACCAATACCAATCCATTATCTTACAGTTTTGTAGGTTAGAAGTTTGCCATGGATCAACTAGGTTTAAACCAAAGTGTCAGCAGGATTGCATTTTTTTCTGGAGGCTCAAATAGAGAATCAATTTCACTAGATTTTGCAACTTCTACAGGCTGTCCACATTCCTTGTCTAGTGACCTCCTTCCTACATCTTCAAAACAAGCTATGTTGCACTTCTCTGTAAATTGAGTCAGGAAAGGTCTTCTTTATGAAATCATGTGATTAGGTAAGGCTCACCCAAATAATCCAGGAGTCTTCCCATCTCAAGACTCTTAACCTTAATCGCACTCGCAAGGTCCCCTTTGCCATGTAAGGTAATACATTCACAGTTTCCAGGGATTAGGATATGGCTACCTTTGAAAGCCATTATTCTGCCTACCACCAGTTGTTTCTAAATTATATTTTTATAAAAAATAAATTAGCTCGATAGCTTGAGAATGGCAATTTTGCTCTAATTATGTACATTATGTTTAGCGTATACCAGTAGTTTCTTCTTCCAATTCAGTATCTCTTAATTAAGCAATTGCAACTGGAGAGTATGAACTTTCATGTATTTTCTATCCTTAAACAAACATAAAGAGAGCATAAAACCACCTTAGTGCAAAAGAAGATTCCATGATACATTTATATCAGTGGTTATTATTTTAGTTTTCATGTGAAGATTTCATCCTGCTTGATACTTCTTTGTATCTTCCTTCTGTAGTTTCTTTTCCCTGTAATTTATGTATGCTACAATGTTCACAAGGAAAATACATGCATTAAAATCAGTTTGTGCCATGAGACTTCTCTATTTGGTGGAAGTCAAATCTGGCTCAGATATAATCAAAAATATCAAATAAAATATAGCAACACAAATGTCTGTATGTAGATACTAACAGTATGATCTCCAAAAATAACATTTCTAAAGCACAGTCTTTGTGGTTTATGGTGAATATGTTTGGTTAAATACCTGAATATCTGTCCCAGGTTCTTTCCAGTTTGCCTTCTTTTTCTTCAAAGGCTGGAAAATATAGAAACTACTATTCCTAGACTCTTCTGTACCTAAGGTTTCTAATGAAACTATTTTATTAATTGCAATTTTACTATTTATATGGCCCTTTCATGTTTAATTGGTTAATGTTATCATATTTTTATTTCCTTAAATGAAATATATTTCACATTTATTCTTTGTCATTAGGATAATTAAAATAATTAAAGTTTATCCATTTTCATTTAAAATGCCAGCTATGTCTCATAGAATATGAATTTCTATTTTTATCAGATTACATTCAGAAAATAAGACCTGATTTTAGAGCCTAACACTGAACTATTTCAAGAAAGAAATCACTTAGCTTTTGATTTTTTAAATTTTTTTCCAACACATTATCTTCTGTTATGTTGTGATTTTCTTGTTTTTATTAATCTTACTAAGGAAAATGTATCTGTGAATATATTTCCAAGGATTCATATCAAGAAATTAGGCCTGATTGTTATTTCATGTTTTTATGTATTCATTATTCAACAACTATTCAATCTACAGAACTTTCATGATATCTACCTTTCTACCAGAAACCACACATAAACTCTGCCCTACTTGGATTGTTTATTGTTGTCTCCACCTGCGTAGACTAGCAGGTCTATTAGAGCAGAGAGTTTTATCCTGTTTTGCTCACTGACATAGCCTTAGATGAGTGCCTGATACTTAGCAGTGACTCAGTACTATTAGCTGAATAAATGAATTTATAGAGTGCCTATTGTATGCCACACACTGTTCTGGGCTCTTGAGATGTATCTGTGACAAAATAAATAAATAAATAAACTCTTATGGAGCTTACAAACCATGAGTGGCAGAAGTCAAATAGCCAATAAACTATAGTTATAAAAATTAAGCTATATAGAATACTTACAGATGATAAATACTATAAAAAGGAAAGAGCATGACAAGGACAAAGAAAGTCAGAAGCCATTGGCCAAGAAGAGCAGTAGTGGGGTTGCAGCAGCAGCAGTATTCAATATCGTTGTCATGGTAGGATGTACCAAGAAACATTTGATCAAGTCTTAGAAGTAAATGAATTAACTCTGAGGAAAGAAGAGGGAGAGAAAATCCAAACAAATACGCAGTCACATTAGGGCAAGGAGATTCCATACAGAACAAATGGTAGAGTAGAAGGAGGAGGGACAGGTAGAAGAAGATGAGATCAGAGTGATGAGGAGTGGGTAAAAATCTTGTGACCCTCAGAAGTCAGACAGTGGATTTTCCTGTTTTATTTTTAGTAAAACGGACCATTGAGGAATTTTTAACAGAGAAGTGGCACCTTGTTTACATTTAAAGGGATCATTTAAATAGTTGGCATGTTGAGAATAAATGGTAGGAAGTAGAATGGTGAGTTTTGTAGCACAGAGTATTTACCCTTTCAGTAAAACTAATCAATTGGGACATCTAAGCATAGCTGAGCAATAGCTGCAATGTTTTTTAATGTAGAACTATCAGAGGTATAAATTTTAGAAGTTGACCACGTAGACTGTTTCTTATAAATCAGAGATGCTGAATTAAGTCTTCTTCAAAAAGAGAGAACGGTTTTCCCTCTCCTTCTTATTTGAGGGGGATAGTTTCAATACCCCTGATATTGAAATGTTTTAGGAATTTTAACACTTCATTTATCTGTATATTTATCTGAAGCCATGAAGGTTACCAAACCATCTAGGTATATACTTTGTTTTTTAGAGCTGATAGCCCAGGTGGTTACTAAGTGACTAATAAGCAGGTAGGGTACACAGTGTGGATACCATGAACAAGGGAATGGTTTAATTCCCAGTGGAGCCAGGGCAGAGAGCTCAAACTTTCATCACACTACTCAGAACAGTATGAAATTTACAACTTATGAATTGTTTGTTTCTGGAATTTTTCACTTAATATTTTTGAACTGAGATTGACTGCTGGTAATTGAAACTGTGGAAAGCAAAATCACAGATAAGGGGGCTTGTAGATCTTTTAATGTATATTAATTTTTTTAAATTTTCTAATTTATTTAGCATTTAACAAATGTGGCAATTTTTCTTTTCTATTTCTGAGTGTTGTATTTGTGGCTCTAGCATCTAGTATTTTTTTTTTTTTTTTTTTTTTGGAGACTGAGTCTCGCTCTGTCACCCAGGCTGGAGTGCAGTGGCCGGATCTCAGCTCACTGCAAGCTCCGCCTCCCGGGTTTACGCCATTCTCCTGCCTCAGCCTCCCGAGTAGCTGGGACTACAGGCGCCCGCCTCCTCGCCCGGCTAGTTTTTTTTTTTTTGTATTTTTTAGTAGAGACGGGATTTCACCGTGTTAGCCAGGATGGTCTCGATCTCCTGACCTTGTGATCCGCCGGTCTCGGCCTCCCAAAGTGCTGGGATTACAGGCTTGAGCCCCCGCGCCCGGCCTAGCATGTAGTATTTAGGCAAACTCCATCATATGTAATTTCCTCAGATTTTCTAGACGACTGCTCAGAATCTACTAAAATATATCCTGTAAAACTAATGGAGGTCATCAAAAGCTTATGTTCAATGGGAACAATTGTTCACTTTTTAAAATGGGGTGCCCCAAATTTGAGTACAGTGCTTTCTCACAAATACACAAGAAAATTAGACTAATTCCTCTTGTAACTAAAGATGAATATAAATCCAATATATGCTTATTGAATATCTACCATATATAAATCTACTATATATCAATGTAGTATACATGAACTTAAAATGCAGTTCATCAAAAATACTGCTTCTGTATATTTTATAAAGATATTATTTTGTATTTTTACTTACATTTCTGCTCCCTAAAATGCTTTTTCAAAAGTTGCTATAATATGCTAATATATTTATGACATGCTTCAATCATTTCCCTGCTATTAAGCAATTTTATTTTTTTCCCACCTCAACCCCTGATGAGGAAAAGGGAGAGCAGACTGCAGACTAGCAATATATAATGTAAAAACAAATCCAAAATCAGTCACTCCCTTGTTCCTTTCCAATGAGCACAGAAATAATAATTACTAGAATCTTAATTACAATGTTCTTTTTAGGCCACATAATACACAGATAAATGAAGTGTTAAAATTCCTAAAACACTTAATTGCAAAGACATTTTTTCGCCCCTATAAATTACAAAAACTGAGCTATTCGATGTATTGCCACCATCACCTTCTCATGCAAAATATGAATGAAAATAAAAGGCAAATTTCTTTCTGTGGTATCAGTGTATCTTTGCCATTTCTCTAAGGTGCACTGATGCCACCACTAATAAAGAGATGTTAAAGAATAATGAACTCAAGGCTCTCATATTTTGAATGGTGAAAAAAATGTATGTTTCAGAGATCACATAGGGCCAAAATTGTGTAAATGCACACAAATCACTGCAAAAATTATATTTGCTATCCCTATTCTTATGGAAGACCTGTGCATGTAAGTTTCTAATCCGTTACCGGCATGGGACAATCAGTATTTGACAAAGGAAATTTGTCCATGACAGCTAAATCTTATTTATTCATTTATTTATCCCTGAATTTAAAAGTATTATTAAAGTTTTAAGCACTACACTCTTGAAATGATCTCATTTCTATATATTTTTGAAAAGGTTTTGTCACAGTATGCTAGATTTAGTTGATTTCTAAATATGGTATTAATGTTCTTGCTTACTTACTTAGAAATATAAAACTTTCCTTAAGAACACTTTAGAAAATTGTTTTACTGTTAATCTGATTGGCAAAAAGTATAGTAATATTTCATATTCATGATGATCTAGAGTAACTGCAAATGATTTTAAGGATAAAGACTCTCCATTCTGTACCAGTGGTCTAATCTTTGGAACATCCATTAAAGTGCCTTGCATAGAGTGTCTAATAAGCAGATTTACCTGGAAACCTCAATCCTATTTTATTTTATTTTAATTTTATTTATTTATTGAGAAGGAGTTTCTCTCTTGTTGCCCTTGCTTGAGTGCAATGACACAATCTCTGCTCGCTGCAGCCTCCGCCTCTCAGGTCCAAGGCTATCAATCTCTTTCTATGCATCCATCTATATATATAGAAACTTTCACAAATATATGCAGAAGGACATTATTGTGTTTTAAAAATCTTAGTTGAATCATGTAAAGGAAAATGATCAGATTAATATATGTCCCCAAATTTTATATATGTTTGAATGTGAAAACAAAATTATTTACTTCCATTTACATATGGAAGAATTCATATAGAAGTGAATTTTATTACATGCTATAGACAGCTTCTAGAGATGGTTTATGGATTCTCCTGGAATCCTAAAATTCAGTGACTGATTGATTTGCCTTTTTTAAAAACAGACAATACATAATCATTCAGATTTGAATAATCAAAATATAGATAAGCTAAAAGAAGGAAACTACAATCCTTAATAAATCTACTAATTGGTAATTATCTAGACATGTTATTGAAGAAAATATGCTGAATCTAAACTACTAAATACAAATTAAATACACATTACCATTAAAATGTGAATTATCGGCCTGGCACGGTGGCTCAAGACTGTAATCCCAGCTCTTTGGGAAGCCGAGACGGGCGGATCACGAGGTCAGGAGATCGAGACCATCCTGGCTAACACGGTGAAACCCAGTCTCTACTGAAAATAATACAAAAAACTAGCCGGGCGAGGTGGCGGGTGCCTGTAGTCACAGCTACTCGGGAGGTTGAGGCAGGAGAATGGCGTAAACCCAGGAGGCAGAGCTTGCAGTGAGCTGAGATCCGGCCACTGCACCCCAGCCTGGGCGAGAGAGTGAGACTCCGTCTCAAAAAAAAAAAAAAGTGAATTATCTAAATATTTTTTGACATTTATAACTACTGTTATATAGATACAAACAGTTGATGAAATCTAAGAAAATATTTATATTTGTAAAATTTCTAAAATGTCAAACTTTTATAAATGTAATTGATGGCATTTTATAAATTATTTACATATATAAATAATAAACTTTTACAAATTTCATATATATTTGTTATAAATTATATAATTTACTTAGTAAAAATATTACTAGACATTAAATATGTAAATTATATTAAACCAATTGATGAAAAATCCAAGATAATAAGCTGAAAAAGCTCTCTCTCATCTTTCTTAACCAGGAAAAAATATAGATTTTATCAATTATATTTCCTTGAATTTTAAATTTTCTGCTTCTACTTGTACTATCTACTCAATAACAAAAATAATTTGAAAAAACAACAAATATGTCCTATAGTAGTTGAAATCTTATATATTGAATAAACCTTGACCATATCAACATATATTTTTGTTTTGCATTTAAAACAAAGTATTAGTCCTAATCAGTTATGACCTATTGTATTGGCCATTTCAAAATGCTATAATGAGCTTATTCAATTATTCATCATTAAGCAATTCTGATTGCATCATTCATTCATACAGCATGTATTGAATGTTTATCTTAAAGAAAATAACATTTTTAGGTAATTTTACTTTTTAGAGAAGAATAACAGAGAATAATACATATTTTTACTTTTAATTATTATTTTAACACAGATGATACATGCACTATATAAATCTTTGAACAATGAATGAGACATTCACCTTTAATATGTGTCTGCTATTAGAAGGTACAAAATGTATTAGTTCAGGTTTTGACACCGAGAAATAGTGTAAATACAATAACACTTGAAGGAAAAGAATGTAGACCTGGTGCTTGGTGATCAGTAGGAGAGCTGAAATGATTGATTCCGACTTGCCCCTTCAGTTAGTGTAGAGTTTAATATTTTATGGGAAAATAAACAAAAGTGATATTATTATTTACATGTAAGAATATACTACCATGGGCGTAAATACTAACATTTAAAGGCTTACTAAGCCACAAGAACACTATAAAGTTTATTTTGTTTTCTCTTATACCTCACATTTGTACTGTGATACATACATTACCAGAAGTCGGTACAGATAAAAAGTGCAAAATTTGATGAAGATCTCTGTCTTATCATTGCACGAGAAAGGAAAAAGTTGGAATATAAGACAAAAATTATTTTTTTAATACTAGCTACTTTTGAACACTGCTTTGCTCAACAATTTTGCATCCATTAAAATAAATATGAGAATCAAATATTTCAAAGCATAGCTATAAAATACTTGTATGTAGAAATTTGTTGATGCCCTCCTCAGGATCCTGTCCATTGTCTGATTTTATTTATTTACTTTATCATATCTTTTCCTTCAAGGTAGGTTGAGCTGATGACACACACAAAGACATACACTCATATTCATATGCACACACATCCCAAACAAAACACTCAAAAGAGATCTAATTAACCTATTGCCCAAATATTTTCAAATCTAAAATAAGTATATTTTTTTTTGTAGAAAATATAGTCAGTTCATTTCCAGTCTCTATTATTTTGGTGTGAGTTATAGCTTGGAAGCATGTTTAGCTTATATAAACGTTGGCAAAATTTTCACTGAAATGTCTAACATATAAGAGAGTAGAACGGAAAGGCTGGTTATAAAATTTGAGCCAATAAATGGAGGTCAAATCAATATTGATTTCCAAATTGCCTTATCTGCTTTTGCCTGTATAATTAGGCACTGTGTCTTGCCATATATTCACGCACATAGAAAGTAAGTATAGAATCAATGAACTAGAACTCTTTTTCAGATAAGGTTTCAAGTTGTTTACTTGCTTCAATTCCGTAAATATATTTTTTCTTCCTAACTTAAACAGCAGGGCTAACGTATCGAGGGAGGTCATAAGCTACCATAGTTTAATTTGGGTATTTTTAACTATCAATAGTATCAGCTTTGGTAAAACTTTGCTGTTTCTTTTCTTTCCTCTTGTCTTCTTTAAGCATAACTGCTGGATGCCTGCAAATTCTGCTTTGTTCTGTATGTGGACAATGGTGCAAATGTTTTTAACTGTAAGAAAATGTTTGATTTAACTGAAATTGATAAACTTTTGCAAAGGGTAGTCTCATAAACAGCATAACTTAAAAAATGTTTAGTTGAATTGTTCCTTCTCCACTAAGTTTTCATCTTCCTTTGTTGTATGGCTGGTTTATATTTCAACATGATGTCTAATTTATATACTTGGTTCAGACATGCAGTTAATTAAACTAGCCATTAAGTAGATTGGGGACTACTAAGGAACAGGATTTTAATCGGTGTGTTTTCATGACTAAAGATCAGTAGAGGGGAAGCTGGAGTTATAGTTGACCACATATTCCTAAATTTTGATTCAGATTCATTTAGAAGCAACACAATCATGTAATATAAATCTTAAGAGGTTATTAGTGGACTTTCAATATTTTGCTATTCATGAGTTCAAAATTCATTCTGAGTTTTCATTTTCTTAATTTAATTAAAAATTTATTTGTAATTAATGTAAAACCCTAGAAACAGAGCTTGAGGAAGTCTTAAATTATTCAGAGTTCCATTTGCTTCCTGTTAAGTTGCTTCTAAATTAATTTACCTGTTGAGTTCATTTTTATTAAACATTATACAAACGGCAAGAACAATGCAACTTTTTCTGGCAGTGACTTCAGTGCATGAAGGGCAATATAATTATGTATGAGGTTTCACTTTCGAGACGTCTCTTGAATTTTGAAAATTATTATCTCTATGTCAACTTTGAAACACTTGAAAAAACAGCAGCTGAACTAGTATCTTTTATCAGACAACAAAATAAAAAAGTACCCTTGGAATACTACTGATTAAAATAATACCTAATTAATTTATTCTTAAATTTAAATTTATCCTTTTTTATCAGAAAAATTAGATAACAATTTTGCCCCAATCAGATTTAATAATTTGTCTAAAAATAATATGTGTGAAACATTTTTTGAAAGAATAATTTTACTTCTTTAATTTTTTTTTTTCATGTCCTTGGAGAAAAGGTGGTTTTATTTGGTAATCCTAACTTATTATTTATGCTTCTTGTATCACAAATATACTCGTGTGATATCTCAAAATAATTCCATGCAGTATGAAGTAATTATAAGATATTCAGAAATTAATAATTTCAGTACTAATATTGATATATACTTATGTCATCTCAGGCATTGTGATGAGTTATTTGTATAAATTATTTTATTTATTCCTCTACCACAAATTTATGAAGAATATAATAATATTTAAAGGTTTTATATGAAGAAACGAACATGAAAATTATTAATAGTCCAAGAATAAACCTATTGAGACCATCGATCCCCAACCTTTTTAGCAGCAGGGGCCAGTTTCATGAAAGACAAGTTTTCCATGGAAAGTGTTGGGGTAGGGGATGATTTTGGAATGAAACTCTTCAACCTCAGATCATCAGGCATTAGACTCTCACAAGAAGCACACAAACTAGATACCTAACATGTGCAGTTCACAATAGGGTTCCTGCTCCTATGAGAATCTAATGCCACCGCTCATCAAAGAAAGAAGAACTCAGGTAGTAATGCTTGCTTGCCTGCCACTCATCTGCCGTGCAGCCTAGATCCTAGAAGGCCACAGGTTGGTACCGGTCCATGGCCTGGGGGTTGATGACCCTCGTAATATGTGACTGAGTCAATATTCTAACATTGCTTTTTTAAACTCTAAAGCCATATTTTAATCTTAATTTAGAAAATATATGAGACTCAATTTCTACATCTATTAAATAAGGAGTTTGAAACAGTTGATCTTTTAAATCTGATCCCTTTCTCAAAATCTATGTTCTAGGACTGAGTGAATTTTAAAGCATATATACTTTTTCTGTTAGTAGGAATTTTACAGTGTACATAAATATAAAAAAATAGTAAGGAAAGTGATTGCTTTCGTTATCTCATACTTTTTACATGCTACAAGCAATATAGTAAGCCTAAGATGATTTTTAAAGAAATCATCTTAAAATAAAATGATAAAGATTTTATCTTTATAGTGAAGTTTATTAATTCTTCGGAATCTGTGACTCATGTTAAGACATTTCAGAATATCTGTGTGCGCAGATATGTGTGGGACATATGTGAGAATACTCATAAACAGTACCATTCATTATAATCTCTTTATTGGAATGCTAACTACATCAGAGAGAAGATGCTTAAATAATTTTCCATTGCTTTAACTCAATGAGTTAATAGAGCTAAGTAGAAGATAAACTTATATAACATGGTACTCAATAAATATTTTTGTATTAGTAAATAATAATAAGTAGCCAAAAATGTAAACTACAGAAATGTTTACTGATTGGTATTTGAATAGTGATGGATAGATAAATATGCTTTGATAGCTCACTGATAGATGGATAGATAAATATGTCTTGATACATGTACATGGTAGATGATAAATATGAGTAAAACTCGAGTGAACCAAACTGTATTAAAAAGTAAATGAAGATTAGATGTATAAAATTGAGCAAATTAAAGCAAATTTCAGAAAATGACACATAATATGGTAACATCTTTACAAAACTTAAAAACAAGAAAAAATTAAAATGTAATTTAGGAATATATGCCTTATTTCATTAGTCCTTTATCGTATACTTATTAAGAGTATTTTAATATTCCATCATTATAAATTATGAAGCTAGTACAAAGGGAAATTTAGAGTCTAAAAATACAACTAGATAAAACCATTTTTGAAAATGAAATAAAATGATTATCACAAGTCTTTGATTAGTAGTTGACTCTGAAAGTGAGAGAGAAAGTTTGAAAAAGGGAGCATAGAAAGAGACAGTGGTTGGGATGGATTCTAAATCTTAAGATGTACCAATAAATACATATTATTATTATGCATTATAGCTAGCATACAAGATATTGAGTAGTTTATACATAATTATTACATTATTACATACTATAAACCATTCAGAATGTCTTAACACAATGTCTTAATGTTACATTTTCTTATTATATTCCTATGCAGTCAATTTTTTATTTACAGTTGAACTCTGCCACCTAATAGAATTTCATTGTTTTATAAAATTCTGTAAATCTCATTGCATTATTAAGTAGTTTTCAAAATATACCAATCTCTAACAATCATTATACTGTAGCCCAAAATTCTTAATTTTATCAGGAGCCTTGCCACAATTAATATCAAATACTTCTTTGCCTTTTAAAAAAAAATGTTATGAAATATATAGATAATAGTAACTATGTATACACATCATTTCTAACATAATAAATTTAATGCCATATTTATATATAAATGATAAAATTAGTTACAATAAAATAATGTTAATTCTCATGAATGACTAAAATAAAATGTATAATGATAATGAAGTAGTCAAATGATTTATCTATTACGAAAAACTTTGCAATTAGGAAAAATTAAATGGTATTTATTTTAAATATATCAAAAAAGAAAGGACAGGTTACAGTGGTAGCAACTAGAATAAAACTTATTTAGAATAAATAATTTCAATCAAACATTTGTATATAGAAGAAAGAAAAGTATAATAAGAGGAAAAAAAGAAATAGGGAAATCATGCCAAGACAATTACAAAAGAAATGAAGAAAATGAGAAAATATGCTATTCTTGGATATAGGGCTTACTATAAATGTAATTATTATGATAGAGAGTAAACCAGTGACAAATTATCACAGAAAACATACTACCTATATTGAAACCTCTCCACATCTGAGAAAAATATTCAGTGTTAGGTCCTTAAAAGGAACTTTAAGTGCAAATCTTAGAACAGGCAAAAGTGAGCAGAGAGTGGTCATGAAGAACCAGGAATCATGAGGCTATAGAGAGGTTGTAGATATCAGAAAAACATCAGGTGAAAAAGATACAGACAATGCCCTAAAATAATGTAATTTTAACCTGTGATTTTAATAACATAGATTTTTTAATATTGTACTATATATTTTTTCAAAAACCTATAGAGCTTTAGTAGTAACAATTTAAAAACCCTTATTAATGAAATTTAGGGAAATATTTGAATTTTGTAAGGATCACCTTTCTTAATATTATGTGTTAAATACAGTTATTTTTATCTTTATAATATTTACAATTATATTTGTACTATTTCCTGTAACTAAGCCAGTGCATTAAACAGATTCCAAACAGGTTGAATGTTCATGACATATTAAGTAAACAAAATGTGAAAAATATGTTACTCAGCACATTAAAGATATTATATATTTAACCTATTTAAATTCCTCTTCAAAAAATTATCCTAAATTATTGGACTCTGTCATGCAGATTCATGTTTTAAAATCTTACTGGTTATCAACTCCTTTTGATCTTGAGTGGGACATTTTGAACTTCCATGCATTCTGGAAAATTCTTCATTATGAAGGACTCTTCTTATTATGGGGTGTCAACTGGCCTGTGTCTACAATTTTTTCAGTACCATTCTCTAATCATTATGACAAAAAAATTCATACAAAGATTTCTACAATTTATTTTAGTGTGTATTAGTGTTTTAGTCAAAAACTACTGTTCTCAATAATGAATATATGTACACTTAATCTTGTTAAAGAGTCTTATCTGGACTTTCTTATATAAAGCCAGTATTTAGTCAAATGCTTTCTTTCAGACAGAGCTTTATCTATAAAATCTTACATTCTATGTTTCCCATTTTGCACACTATTTTATTCTATCCTGTTAATTTGGAAAGCAATATATCTGAAAGATAACAAAGATAACACAATGTTGGGTCTTGCTTCTTTATCCAACTTGCTACATTGTGCCTTCTAACTAGGGCATTAAGCCTGTTTACCTTCAAGGTTAGTATTGACATGTGCAGATTTGATCCTGTCATCATGTTGTTAGCTGGTTATTGTGCAGACTTGTATGTGATTGTTTTGTATGTTAATGGTCTAGGTACCTAACTGTGTCTTTGTAGGGGCTGATAATGTTCTTTCCTCTTCATATTTTGCACTCATTTAAGGACCTCTTGTAAGGCAAGTTTGGTGGCAACAAATTCCCTTAGTTTATCTGAAAGGGATCTTATTTCTTCTTTGCTCATGAAGCTTAGCTTGTCTGGATATAATATTCTTGGTGGAAATTATTTTCCTGAAGAATGATAAATATAGACTCCCCAATCTCATTTGGTTTGGGATTTCTGCTGACATGTCTATTGTTAGCCTGATGGGGTTCCCAATGTAGGTGCCCATTCTCTCTAGCCCCCTTTAACATTTTTCTTTCATTTTGATCTTGGAGAATCTGATGACTATCTATCTTGGAGATGGCCTTCTTGTGTAGTTTTTCCCAAGTGTTCTCTGAATTTCCTGAATTTGAAGAATGGTCTTTCTAGCAAGGCTGAGGAGGTTTTCATGTACAATCTCCTGAAATATGTTTTTCAACTTGTTTGCTTTCTTTCTCTCTATCTCATTCAAGGACACCAATAAGTCATAGATTTAACCTCTTTGCATAAACTCATATTTCTTGGAGAGTTTGTTCATTCTTCTTAAGTTTTTTTTATTGTTTTTGTCCAACCAAGTTATTTTGAAGAGCCAGGATTTCAACGGTCTGCGCCAAAAGTGAGTGGCTCTTCACCTGCTCAACTCATCTCTTCCCCGTGAGTCACTGGTTGTCAGGAATGAGTCCAGGTACATAGTATCCCCCATTCAGAGTTCCCATCTTCTTTCCCCTTTAGCCCAGTGTCTGTGTCCTGCATCTTTAAACTCTCAATGCCTTCTCTCTGAAGATCTGCTTTGAGTGTGACTGTCTTCCTGATGTCCGAATCCCTTAGCAGGAGATGTTTCTCCTGGTTGCATCTAGTTGACCATCTTGTTTCTTCTTCCTTTTCAATAACTTCTATCATGACTTCATTTGTCTGTCATCTGTTACAATTAAACAATTAAAATAATTGTTTACACAGGCATTATGTATTTTCTCACTTTATAATTCAATAGCAATATATTAAAATTTGGATTTCTGTCTGATTATTTTGTTAAGTGCATCAAAACCATCATGCCCACAAAGTTATTGGTCAATTCTCTAGCTCTTCTTATTTGGCCACTCAGTATCCTTTAAAATAACTGATCACTTCCTCATTCTCAAAGCTTTCTTACCTTTGGTGACAGTTTTAGTTTTAGTTCTGCTGAAAATCATATAATTTGGGACAATGGATTGTATCACAGCAGTTTATGAAGGAGGTAGTTCTCAAAGGTCAGAACTGAAGGAATGGAAAGCATGAAGCAGGGGAGAAAAGTAAGGAATGTGATGGTCTATTAGTTATCTGCAACCAGAAATGGTGGCCCGATTTTGCTCGAATCTCTGAGAAGTATACTAAACATCTCCCAAAACGTCCCACCTGAAAGACTGGAGGCTGATGGATCTATGAGTGGCTTGTAGATTACCCCAGTGCAATGAAGCTTACTTTTCTAACCCATGTTATATAAGGATCAGCTGATATCCTGTGGCATTCTTGGAGACCCTGTGAAAGGCATACAGAGCATGTTAGAGGCAGAATGCTAGTGTTGGAAATGACTCAGATGTATCTACCACACCCAGGACTGAAAGTGGAGTTGAGCCCAGAGAATGTTTCCAGACACTTCACTCTTGAATTTTCAATGACTTCCCTGGTGATTTCTCTTCAGTCTCATTTTTTTTTTTTTTGTAAGTGTGTCCTCTTCAATCTTTATATGATATAATTTCCCGTATTTAACCCTGTGAAATATTTTCTTTCATTTGAAATTCTCCAGAGTTAATCTTATCCCTTCCTGTTATTTTACATACCATATTTCTGCTGATGACTCAAAACTTTTTATCTTCAGGAAAAAAAAAAAAAAAAAGCAAAACAACTTCTTTAATTTGGACTCATCTATAAGAGTACATTCTTTGCATTTTTAAATGAATTTCCCATAACCATTTTAAACACAACATGATCAATCTGGACTCTTGAAACTCATCCAAATCACATACCTAATCCTACCTTCTCCTTAATAGATAGCAATTCCATCTATTTATTAATAGAAGCCAGAACTTTAGACATGAGTCTTGACTTCTTTTATTTACCCCTCACAAAAAAAAAAATAGTTTTTATTTCTTCAAAGTATGTGTAGCCCTCATCTCTCCTTCATCACTATTATCATTCTATAACAAACAGAAGAAATATTTATCATGTTAAATACACTGATGAGAAAATAAATTACTTTTTTTAATTTTTGGTGTTGTTTCCCTTTCTTCAGGTATTTCTATAATACATGAACAGCTGGTCAAATATATCAAGGGATAAACATCTATCAAACAATTTTTACTTTTAATGACAGTCTGTTACATATTTGTGTCCAACAACAACAATATTGAGGTACTATGGTATTTTGCATACAATATACTTTAGAGCTTATTAAGTAAAATATGTGGTTAGAATATACAGCTACATGTTAATACCTGAATATATATATGTATACAGCCAAAACATTTCACCATGCTCATCTTTAGTACAAGTAAATTATCTAAACATTAGTCAGTTCTCATTAAAATTAGTCACATAAATTTTTTGAAAGTAAGTTTTCCATTTCCCTTCAGATACAAAACATTTAGATATTTTTCTCTTTTTAAACATGGACAATATTTTAGATCAAATATGAGCATTCCTGACAATGGGACTTGTGCATTCTGTCTCAATAATTTAGAGAGGTAAACTGTTTTAAGTGTTTTCTAAGCAGACTGAGACACAGAATAGTTACTTTTTCAGGAATTTTGGTCCTCACACATATATGTATTTCAACAATGGTTACAAAATTTTTACAGCTTACTTTTGACAAAGTCTTTAAATTACATAGGCGAAACTTCAGTTTGAATGAAATCACTAATTCCAATTCCTGCCAGCTGTAACACAAAAATCTTTAGATAAGAGATTGATGTTTATCTCACCAGAACTTTCACCGCTTTTCCAAGATTTTAGCTCATCAACATAGTTGAATCAAAATGTTTTGCTCACAAAATTTTTCTTATTATTCATTTTTAAGTAGACGAATACTAGATTTTGTAATACCACTTTTTATTTGATCTTTAGTTTTGAATTATCTAAAGTTTTAGATACATTTAGTAGCCCATCTCATGATCAAATGCAGGAGCTTGTCAAATTTAGGAAAAGAATCTCAAAGAACTGGTAATTATTTTAATAATGACAATTTCTAGTCTTTAAGAATGAGATTTTTTTAGAAATTGAGAAATGTAAACATAAATAAAGTGAAATTTGAGTGCATCAACTGTTTCTTCAGTTGCTTCATGATGGAATACTATACACAAAGCTCAAGACAAAGCTTTAAAAGAGAAGAAGAAGAATACATTTTCTAGCAAATTTGTAATTGAGGAGAATGAATGGTGAGTTTGCAGCCTGTTACTTCTTTCATAGTCTTAGGAAGTGATCAGCTAAACTCTTGGAAGTTCAAACGGTAATAGGTAAAAGCTCTGATGATCTCCAACTTCGCTTAAAAACTCATAGAAATGTTGCCATTATTGGGTTAAAAGCATAAAAGCATCAAGTTCTATTAGTGACTAAGTTACTTCTTAGGTTAGTAAATTTCAGAAATTCTCTGTCTCTTAGTTTTGTCATCTGTAAAATAGAAGCAATAGTAGTAGGGACATTATTACACTTGTTTGAATTAATTGATTTTGTATATAAAGGACTGTGTTTGTATTGTATATAAAAATTATTGGCACATAGTAAGCAAAAGTGTAAGAGAATTGATATGACAAATATAGAAAAATTACATTAAAATATATCTGAATAAGTATAAATCAACATTCATATAATATACTATAATTTTTCAATGATGTCAGAAAGAAAAACATTTTCTAAGATTAAACATTTATTCATTTAGAATAACTAATGGAGGTTATGTTAGTATAGAATTATATTATGTATATTTAAAAATATTTTATTTACTTTTTAATAGTTAACATATTTGTACAACATAGGAAATTGTATATATATATTTTTTTTGTACTGTAGTTAATTAACTTAAAAAGTCATTTTAGATATGAATCCAAAATGTGTGTACACACGTATACACATACATGTACATAAACATATACATATACATATGCTTTTTGCACTAATGGTTACATAATATTTCATTGAATGAATGGGCCAGTTTCCTACATATCTATATAATTAGACATTTAAATTCAGACATTTAAAATTTTTCACATCATTGGTTAATAAATTCAATGGACACTGGTATATACACAAATATGATGGTTCTTCATTAGCACAGTCTTTTCCATTCTAACATGTTTCCACATTTTTTATTATTGCTAATCTTATAGGCACAAAACACTAAATAATTCTAGTTTAACTTAAATTTACCTTATAAAATGAGTTTTAATATTTCTTCATATGTTTAAATATTTGCCACTTATTGTTCATATTATTCATTATTCCAGTAAATTGCAAATGTATTCCTTCTCTCACTTGTTACTTATTGCATAACTACCATGTGCCAGATCCTATTTTAGGTACTGAGGAAATATCAGTAAATAAAACAGATATAAAAGCTCCTGTACTTATACTGCTTACATTTATCTATTGTATTGTTAGCATTTTTTATTTCGACTTATCAGTTATTTATTATGTTACATTTTTTCAATTTGTCATAGCCATCATATAATCACCAAAATGTGGACATAATTAAGTAAAATATGTTATTTACAATAGCAAAACAAGATAAATATCTGGTAATAAAACTTTGAACATTTGTTCATGTTTATAAAACAGTCTATGAAAACTTTAAAATGCTGATGGGGGATAAAAAAATCAACTTAAGGCCGGGTGCGGTGGCTCACTCCTGTAATCCCAGCACTTTGAGACGCCAAGGTTGGCGGATCACGAGGTCAGGAGATCAGGGCCATCCTGGCTAACGTGGTGAAACCCCGTCTCCACTAAAAATACAAAAAAGTTAGCCAGGTGTGGTGGCAGATGCCTGTAATCCCAGTTACTCGGGAGGTTGAGGCAGGAGAATTGCTTGAACCCAGGAGGCGGAGGTTGCAGATTGTGCCATTGCAGTCCAGCCTGGGTGACAGAGCGAGACTCCGTCTCAAAAAAAAAAAAAAAAAAAATTTGATTTAAACAAGTCTAAAGTAAATGTCATAACATTAGAGATGTATCACATGGATGGAAGTTTTCTCTGTTATTGTATAAATTAAATAAAACTCAACAAAGACAAAATGGGAGTTTTGATAGTATACAAAAAGATCTTACAGTTCTTATTAACAATTTTTGAAATAAGAATAACCTAGAAAAAATGGAAAAGAAATGATAGAGGACCAGTTCTGCAAGGCATTGTTCCATTTAATGCAACAGCCTGACCCCAGTTAAAACTGAAAACTATATGAACTATAGTGGGTAACTGTGGATTACTGGATTACTGTAAGGTCAACCAAGTAATAACATAGTACCTCTAATTACATTTGCTGTGCCAGATATGGTATCTTTGCTACAGAAGATCTATATAACTTCAGACATATGATATGCGGCCATTGATTTAGTAAAGTTTCCTTTACTTTTTTTCCTAATCCAAAAAAAAAAAAAAAAAAAAGAGATGGGAAACCATGTGCATTTACATGCCATGGAAAGAAATATACACTTACCGTTTTATTGCAGAGTTTTGTTAACTCTGTTGTCCAAAGTCATAACATAGTCTGTTGACATCATATCTCTGTGAGATATGACAATGATCTTCTATATTAAGGACATTATATTTTTCAGGTTGAATGAATAAGAAGTGGTTAAATAAGAGGATTTGTAAGACATCTGAGTTCCAGAGGATGGGAAATTAACTATAGAACATTTTCAGGGACAGACCATATCTATAAAATGTTAGGGATCTAGTGGTCAGGTGCATGTGGGGACATCCCCACCAAAGTAAAAGACAAATGCTTCCATCTTGCAAGTCGTGAACAAACAGAGGAAGCACGAAGCCTGGCAGGCCTGTTTGGTTTCTGGAAGCAGCATTACTCCACAACAAAGATTACTGTTGTGACTCAGAAGCCATATGATGTGAAAGCAGATACCTTTGAGAGGAGCTCAGAGTAGAAAAGTGCTCTGTCACATGTCCAGGCTTTGCTACATGTAGTCCTATTGCTTGGATCATAAGATCTGGCAAACCCGAAGCTGTGGAAAAAGATGCCAAGTCCAGTTTATACCAAGCTTTAGTGGAAAAGTTACAGAAGTTGATTATTAGTAAATATCTGCAACTAAAAACTCTGTCTTGGCATTTGCATACAAAAACCTCAATCTGTGACAATAATTTGTATGTGACAAAAAATATAGATTTTTTAGTTAATATGTGCTAAATAAACAAATGGGTACATTAATGAATGAATAACACTGGTCTGATGGTTTTATAATATGTCATTGTAGATAGACTAAACTACATTATCAGAATTCTCTTTCTTGTATGTTTCCAGTTAGGGGAGGCCACAAGAGATTCCTGTGGAAGGCAGAAAGAAAGAAGCAGCCATTTTATAGTTAACACATGATGCTCCTGATCTGTGGGCCCACTGTGGGAACTGTGATTGCTCTAACTTCCCAGAAATATTTTCAATTTTCCTAGCTCCTGAGCTTGATGTGGATGTCTTATCACCTTGACAAAGGTGCTTGCTTCTGCAGGATAACCTTCACCAGGATCAGACACCAAGAATGGATGCAAATTTCAGTCTGTACTCTTGGGATTTCAGCTTGTGCCAGCAGGATTGCAGCACATTCCTAATCTTCTCTTTCCTTCTTATTCAGCCCCCACAATTGCATAAGCCAATTCTCAATCACAGATGTATATATCTATCTAATACATATACACACACACAAACATATATATGCATAGATGTATGCAAATATACACAAGCATATTTATAACATATGTGTGTATATGTGTAACAGATGTACAAATCTATTCAATTTATACACCCATAAACAAGTATACACTTATACACATATATGACATACACATATGCATACATATTGAATAAACAACATATACATGTGAATGAATAGATAGATAAACAGATAGATATATTTTTCTGGTTATATTTCTTCGGATGAACCCAAAAGGAATCAATGAACAAATCAACCGTAGGGATCATTCAGACATAGGATGTCTTGCACAGTGGAAAACCTTCCACTGACATTTGCAGAAGTACCGTGCACTTCTTCAAAACATGAGGCAGATCACATTACTCTTTTCCACTCAAGAGTACAAGCCCTAAGCCCTTGCAGTGACCTACGCAGCCCTATCTGATCTGATTCCCCATTATTCCCTTCACCTTGCTGACTACCCATCTCCAGCAACACAAGCTATTCCCAGTTGTATTGACCTTCTCCATCTTTTTCAAATTTTACACATATGTATGGCTCAGATGCTTTGTGCTTCATAATCTTTTTTATTCCTGGAGCTCAGTGCTCACAGATATCCATCTTCATGTGTCCCTCTCTCCCTCCTTTCAAGTGACAGGTCCAATGTCACCTACCCAATCACCTGTATAAAATAGCCATTCTGTCATTATTCATTTTTTCTCCATAGCATTTATCTCCATCTTATAAATAATGTATCCATTTGTTTACCTATTTATTTGTTACCTAACCCAACTAGAATTAAAACACCATGAAAATGTAGACATTGTCTATTGTTTATTTTTGTATCTTCAGTGGCTTCAGCAATACTAGCATTTAGCAAATGCTTAATGATTTTTTATTGAATGAATAAATGAATGATAATATGAATCAAAATTACAAATAAAGACATTTTTCTTGACAGATACAATTTTACCTCTATGGCTTTGACCTAAAATATTATATTCTTCAAAATTTACCTCAAGGATATTATTGTAGCAAATTTTGTAATAATTAAAATGAAAGAACACTATTAAATACTCATCAACTATTATGCGTACCTGGTCCGACTCTTTGATGGAGTTTAAGTGGCTTTTTAATGACATGGGAACATTTCCTTGATATTTTATTAAGTGAGGAAAGCAATTTATATAAAATTGCATCAGGATCTTAAGGTTGTTAGAGTGAGAGACTTCCTTTTTTATTTTGTACATGTCTATACTGGCTAAACTTCCATTTATTTCGTACATGTCTATACTGGCTAACCTTACATTTATTATGCTTTCCTTTCATATTATGGTTTTACCCTTGAATTCTTCCTATGGGCTTACTTTAAACATATACACACAAGCAGACAAACATTTGCTAACACACTAAATCTCTCAGCATATATGAATACCAATGACAGTGGTGCTGAAGATAATAAAGAGATGGGCTTTTTGAGAACAAGACAATGTTTTAGTCCCTGCTTCAGTCCCAGCACTCATAACGGCTTTGTCTTAGACTAGATATTTAACAGATATTTGCTTATATATTCTTGAAATATCAGTCCAGCATATTAGGTAATATCACAGAAAGTTTCTTCTCATATTTATAATTTGCTTTTCCTTTCATTTTCATTAAAACACACACAGGAACACACAACACAGACACAATGAAAAGTTATTCTGTTCTCTAAATAAAAATCACTAGCTCTAGCGGAATCCCAAGAGAGAAAATACAATGACTACAAATACAGCAAAGCTCTCGGGGGAACTTTTGACTCAATTTTCTAAGAGTGGCAGAGAAAAAAAGAACAGAGGTCTTTCAAGTTCTGGGGGGGAAAAAATCCCAGCCACTCCCTGGAGAAATGCTTGTAGAATGGGCACTACTTTTGTAGTTTTTGAAGCCTGTCTCCCCCAATCTACTACTGCTGGCACTGCCCATTTAAGTGCACCATGACTGGCTTTGAAGGAAGAAAGTCAGGGAAGGTGAACACCAGCTTGAAGTCCCCAAACACAGTATTCGTATGGACCTGATCAAAAAGAAAAGAAATCATTTCAGGTTTGAGGGACTGCTGCTGAGCTACTGAGACTAAAGGAGTCTAAAAAGATAGTGGATTTGAATGGTAGAAGTTATACTTTTATTCTACCACCTTCTGCATGGGAATTCATTTTTGAACAGCTAAAAAGACTTCACTATTTATAGGTTTTAAAAGAGTATTGAAATTAGGTTTTATTATTTTTGGGGGGCCCTAGATTTTTGTACAAGACTTCTGTTTTCCACATTGATAAACTAGAATCAATAAAAATTATATTGAAATGTTTGAGTGATATGACTATTTTTTCTGTGTTATTAAGAAAAATTGCTCATCTACTTTTTAACAGTTGCTAGAATATGATTAAATCTCCAATATTTAATGATTTATACAAAAGTCATAAAACTGCAAATGTGTGAAATTAAAATGACGAATATTATTGAAATTCTCCGATAGATTTTACAAATCTAAGAATTTTAAAGGATTCTGTTGGCCACTTCATATTTGAAAGAACATAAATTATTTTACTATTAATAAGTAACATTAAATAAATTTTATTCTACTACTCTTTCTCTAATTTCAAGATGGTTTCATATTAAGATAAAATATTTTTAACATTTTAATATTCTTTACCATTATTTATAGGCATTTATATTCACATTTTGTTTCATTAAATTACTAAAGTCTCTACCAGCCAGAATGGAGAGATATATATGCCCACATAGAGACTTGTACTCAAATGTTTATAATAGCTTTTTGTCTAAGAGCCACAAGAGAAATAACTAAATACACATGAATGAGCATTGAGACATACTACTGAGTCATAAAAATGAACAAATTAATTGTACACGCTATATCATAGATATAACTTAAAGTCTATTCTGAGTGAAAGAAGGCAAACAGAAAAAAAATACATTCTGTGTTTTTTTATGAGCTTCCAGAAAATGCAAGCTAACCTATAGTCATGACAAAAAGCAATCATTGGTTACCTAAGGGACAGGAGAGAAGAATTATAAAAGGTTATTAGGACACTTAGCAAGTGATGTAATTGTTCATTGTTCTTATTTCATTGATGTATTCAGGATGCATACACACATTAACATTCAGTAATGTTAGCAGTTACTTCAAATATATACAGTTCATTTACATTATTTGTTTATGAACAGTTTTTATAGTTTTATTAATTATACCTAAAATTATACCTTAAGGAAAGCTGTAAAATGGATGCCATGTGGAAATATTATACTTTACTTTATATCTATATGCAAATTTCTAAAAAGGTTAAGCTTCTTTCGTTAGTAAAGTAGTCATTATCACATTTCTCATATGTGATTGCACATTTCTGTTCACAGATGTCTTGCAATGTATCATCCTTTTATAAGTTTCTAAAATAAATCAGTATAGCAGGTACTATTACCCACAAAATAGAAAACGTAACTTCTAACTTGCAAATGATGAGATTTCACAAGCACATTTAATTCACAAACATGAACTTTGGGAAAAAGAAAGAATACTGCTCTATAAAAAAATAGAATTGCTGATTTATTTTCCACTTGAAAATGTACTGCCAATTGCTTCATTAATATTGTTCTAACTTTGCAAAGATAATGTTTTCTTACCTGTTTAGTTGAAAGCAGCTATGTGATTCAAAGTTAAGCAATTATTTCACTGACTAATAATTTATTTCTAACAAAATGTAGCAACTTGATAAATCGTAAGTAAATAAGAGTACAAAATATGATTTTATTAAATTTAATTTCTCCTCATGGGAAGTTTTTTTCAAGGAAGCAATTGTGCTTGGTTCATATTATCAAGATCATGAATTCCAATTACAGTGACCTCTAATGAAGCAAAGCTTCTAGAAAGGGTTTCCTAATTGAATAAATAAATTGCACAAGAGTGTACATCTAATTCAGCTATTAATATTTTAATCAAATTTAATCTAAATAAATAGAAAATCACAAAATTAACAGAAATTTAGGAACATTAGTCATTGTATTGGATCATTTGGTGCTTACCAAGAGAAGCAAAATCTTTTCTCTGTTATATCACATTTCAAACAACTGGAAAAACAGTTTCAAAATCAGCAAAAACAACACAGACTTTGTTGTAAATAGTATTGAAAAGAACACAAAGGGTGGCCTTATTACCAAATTGAGAGAATACAAAGTGTTTTCTAAACTATGGTGTGCATATGAAAGCAAAATCTATATTTTTAGCTGAGTGGCAATTTCATTCACAGCATTTGATTACATGTCGTCTATGTCCAACATTTTATTTTTTGCCTTATTCATATTTTACCCATATAATTGATTTAAGTCAATAGTGTATCTTTCAGGTGAAACTAGAGTCAAGCAAACTTGCCCAGGAATATACAGAAATTCATTCTACTTCTTAAGGGTCTTCTTTTTTCCAGTTTTCCCTTGCTACAGAATTGCAGCACAATTCAGCATTCTACAGCTCCATCTTGTGTCATGCAATTATTTTAAATCCTTTTCTTTTCCTCTGAGCTGGATAATTATGTTTCTGTTCTTTGAGGATATAGAACGATGACAAGGTGGGCTAAATGTAAGTGCTTGGACAAACATTATGAACAAGTGTTAATAACAGCCAGATGGAAGGTGCAACTAATGTGCAGTGTACTTGCTGCTCTTCTGATCATGTTCGCTGGTGAACGGCTTCTCATTGAAATATTGGCATAACCTTCTCTGTCTGTCCTTTTTGTTCCAAGTTCACGTGTGACAAGGACCATCAGTAGAGCGTTACAACGGCCAGCTGCTTTGGTCTGCAGCTGTAGGCAACACTAATTCTTTCTCTTTTCATTCATTCTTTTAACACAAAATTGGTCTTGACAGTGCATTTTTATAATCAGTGTGTTCACTTTTCAGTGTCGCCGATTTTTTACACATGACATGCTGGTTAGTTTAAGAAATTGATATTGTTCAGAGAATTGTTTTTCTAGTGTGTTTACTGAGTTGAAATAAAAGTTAAAAAGCCTGCACAGTTCACAAAAACATATCCTGAGAGTCCTTGAGTTGGGGCCACTACAGACGGAAGCTTAAAGCACAGATTTTTGTCAGTGGAGCATGAAGATGACTAAAACAATGACCTCAATCCAGCATCTTAAGCAGTCTGCCTGTGATAGCAATAGAAATTGCAATAGGCAAATTATGTGCTTTTTCTTTAATATGTCAATTTCCTTTTAAGTTGTATATAATTACATTTAGATTTTTTTAGAAAGTCATTCATTAACAATTATATATATATATATATATACACACACACACACATATATAGATCACACTGCATGTTTTTCACAAGAATAATATATTTTTTTGCAGTTCAAATATAAACAACACTGCTACCAAAATCTGAATAAGGTACCCATTAAAGCACATTCTAAATACTGAAAGTTTTTATATAGAAATATGATTATTTCTTATAGCTAATATCATTCATAGGAAAAACAAGAAAAAAATTTAATACCATTTGTCAAATAAGCAGTGCCATTACTTACATGTGTATGTATGTCATACAGGAAGACAGTTAATGATTTTATTTAATTTCTGATGGCATACAAATTAACCCAGAAAAAAATATTGGTTGTTTTAATTTTTGTACTTCAAAGTCTGAGCTAAATTAAAAGGGAATTCTTGTTATAAAAATATTTATTTATTCATCTATTCCCCCTTTCATTTATTCACTAACAGATTTTTTAAAATGAGCCTTTAAAGTATACCAAGTAATATCCTAACTGTTGAAGAGAAAGTAAAAAGAATTTTAAAAAAATCATTTGCCCGTCATTCTTAGCAAACAAACACGGGAACAGAAAACCAAAATCCACTTGTTCTCACTCATATCTGGGAGTTGAACAGTGAGAACACATGGACAAAGGGAGGGGAACATCATACACCAGGGACTTTAGGAGGGTGGAGAGCAAGGGGAGGGAGAACATTAGGAAAAATATCTAAAGCATTTGGGGCTTAAAACCTAGATGACCGGTTGATGGGTGCAGCAAATCACCAGGACACATGTATGGCTATGTAACAAACCTGCACGTTCCACACATGTATTCCAGAACTTAAAGTAAAACTTAAAAAAAAGAAATGGTTTGCAATGTCAGACTCTGTGTATATGTGTATATAGTTGTGTGCATACACATATGTGTGTGTATGTGTGGTAATGGTTGTGTGTTTGTATGTAGTTGAGTGCTTTCTGTGAACAGACCAAAAATTACTTATGTTTCATGGTAAATCATTGTCTTAACCAACCTAAAATTCATTGTAAATAACTATTTAAAACTTTGGCAAAAACGATTAGATGAAAACTCCTGAAGTTCTTTAAATTGTCAATGATTCGCGATATCAATCTCACTGAGAATTAATTCCAACAAATATTGCTTATACTATAATTAGTTTTATCTACATCAGATTTTATTGGTATTTAAAATAATAATGAAACATTTAAATGTATTATATGCCACAATCTATATAAGGGTTACTTATTAACAATATTTAGGCAATGGAAAACTTCAATGAGTTATTTCTAAATTTAAAATTTGTCCCTCATCTATGTGCAAAAGCAATTGAAGCAACTCACATTAAATTGCAATGCAAAATGATCGTATTAAATACCAAAACAGAAAAGATATTTTCTCTCCCAAGACTTATTTAGTAATCAAGATTTGCCAACTCATAAAAAGCAGTTTTATTTTGTGAGAAAGGTTTAAAGTGCTTCTTTAGAACTACATGCATTATCTTGAGTGTCTACATATTTCTCATTTTTGTTTTAAATGTGCTATACATTTATAGAAACCTTGCAATTGTGATGCTGCCTCAACATTTATGGAAAATTTTGAAATGTGAAGAAAAGGCATTAAACTGGTAAAAGCTTTGATGTCCAGCCAAGGCAGCAATATAGATGAAAGAAACAAGAATTGTAAGAGGAAAAAGTGGAGCAGGGTCTGCTCTATGCAACATGAAAAGAGCTCAGGTAGGTAATGTCTACTCTATTTAAATGAACACCATGAAAAAATGTTGTATCACTTTCCACATCTAGATAGTCCCTGAGTAATATTTTAGTGATGTTGATAATTCTCATTGAATTTGATTTTCATCTTCAAATTTCACAAGAAAATATCACATCCATAAGACACATGAACGAACACCCTCTGATCTTCTGCTATTTTGTACTCAAACTATCCTTGTTTCAAAACTTAAGAAAGAATAGTAATCTAATCGACTAAAATATTATAAAAATCTCACCAACGGTCTTTGTAATATACTTATGTAGGCCAAAGCAATTCTTGATAGAATATCCTAAGATTTCCTTAGATCTGCCAATAGCAAGTTCCACTGATGAGGCTACATCTCACCTTGACCTTACTGCATTTTGCAGAAGGAAGAAAATGAATTATATCGTGTTTCTTATTTTAATATCTCAATTATTTGGAAATACTTTAGGTTTCTAATATTGAACCTATTACTTTGTATTCTGTCAATTAAAATTTAAGAAAGGAACTAAAAGTCTGTAACACATTCAACAAATTTAGAGTAACTTCACAGTGCACATAATTCAATATGCCTGACACATCCCAATTTTCTCTCAGTACAATTTTTTTTTAAACAAAATATGTTTTAGTGCCTTCTACGTTTAGAAATATTTCAAGAAACATTTAAAATACAGAAGTAATACAGGTTCTGTGTTTAGGAACTCACAGCGTACTTAGAAAAAGATGTAAACATACACATATTTATATCAGGTACAGATATTGGTGATTTTTTTAAAAGAAGCTAAGCTCTGTTTGAAAAAATTCAGAAATAATAAACTATAGAGATATTATTTAAAGTTTGACTTTGTATTTGATGTGTATTTTACAGAATTTAAAGCAATTCACTTTCTTAATTAGTATATACAAATGAATAAATGATATAGAACATTTCCAAATACAAATAGCTTGAGACTTAGATTTGTTTATTATGACTAGTAATGAGCAATTTCATTTTGGTACCGGTTCTTCTTTAATTTGAGGTTTAGTCAATATTATAAAAGTGTCCTATAGACTTCCCCTCTGTCAATTCAGATATGTAAGTAGTAATACCCCACCGTTTTAAGGTGGCCAATGAAATGCGCGCGCGCGCACGCGCACACACACACACACACACACACACACACACACACACAAACGAACCAGAATTAATATTGGAACTTGATAGTATTTAATGGTTTGGAAGACAGTTGTACATAGTTTATCATTAAAAATAAACAAACGTACATTTGGCAGCATAGAATTACTTTCCAGTGACAAATGCATGTGTACAGGCAGAGCATTTTAAACTAAATTCTTAGTTTAAAAATATGACCTGTGTATTACTTTAGATGCTGTAGGACGTAATTACCCTTTCAGTTTTCACTAGAAAATATCTCTATGTAGCTTGTAAAATTTTCTTAAGCTAAATATCTGCTGAATCATTTTCCTGTTTAAGCAAAGACAGTCTTTTCATTTTCACTTATATAAAACAGCATTTTCCTTAGGGATTGAGTAAGTTTCTTATTCTTTCAACATTTTAGGCTACTGCTGCTTTTCTAAAAATGAGAATTGAGTAATAAGCTAAAATTGCTTTTTTTGTTTTATCATATAAACTATATATGGTTTCCTTCAGAAATGACTTTTAAAAATACTTCAACTGATACTCTCACAAAAAATCTATTTCTTTAAAGATATATATTTAAATGCTCTTAAAAATATAGCCTTTGTTGGTTTCTAATTCGCCAATATAAAACTTCTGATTTAATTGAATAGTTTGCACAATTCTAACATAATTTTCTTAGATTATAACTTAATTTAAAATATCTGCAGCACAAAAAGTCACAGAGATTGATAAATACATTTTGGACATGTTGCCTTTAAAGGAATGTCTACTATTTAAATTAAATATGATGCCAAAACAACATTTGCTAAAGCTTAACCAGGGACAATAATTTACAACATAAGCTTAACTTTGAAAAAAAAAAAAAAAACAGAACTTGTTCTAAAATGAAAAAATACTATTTGACTTGAAATTTGGAATTTTGAGCAAATAACTTTGTTTCAGAATTACATTTTGCTATTATTTACCATTGGGCAAATTCATGACTATTCATGAAGTAAATTAGTTTCCCTGCACAATTCACAGGACTTGCAACACAGTAAGGATTCAATAATTGTTTCTTGTTTAATGGAAAAACAAAAGAATGAATTTATAATATCTGGTTACTTTTTATTTTTAAATTAACAAACTTAATTTTTTGAACAGCTGTAGGTTTAGAGAAAAACTGAGTGCAGAGTACAGAAAATTCCCTTATATCTGTCCCACTAACGTGATATATTTGTGGAAATTGATAAGAAAATATTGAAATGTTAACTAAAATCCGTGGTATATATTTGGGTTCCCCTTTCTGGTTGTATATTTTGGGAGTTTTGAAAAATGTATAATCGTATGTATTTACTATATTTAACTATATACATGCATTATACATTTGCACAGAATAGTTTGACTGCCAATCAGTGGTTACCAAGGACATAGGAGGGGAGGAAGAGGGATCAATAGGGGTGGAATACAGGGATTCAAGATATCCACTATCTCCTAGTTTGGCCTTTTCCAGGGTATCATAGAGTTGGAATCACAGAGTATGTAACCTTTGTCAGATATGTCAACCCTTTCTGGTTGTATATTTTGGGAGTTTTGAAAAATGTATAATCGTATGTATTTACTATATTTAACTACATACATGCATTATACATTTGCACAGAATAGTTTGACTGCCAATCAGTGGTTACCAAGGACATAGGAGGGGAGGAAGAGGGATCAATAGGGGTGGAATACAGGGATTCAAGATATCCACTATCTCCTAGTTTGGCCTTTTCCAGGGTATCATAGAGTTGGAATCACAGAGTATGTAACCTTTGTCAGATTGGCTTCTTAACTTAGCAAGATGCATTTTTTGGACAAATCAGTTTGTCATAACAAAAATGCAGTAAACTGCATGACTTAAACGATAGAAATGTGTTTCACACAGTTCTGGAGGCTGGGAAGTTTAAGATCAAAGGCTGCCAAGATAAAGTGGCCTCTTCTCTTGGCTTATCAGTAGCTACTATCTTGCTGGTGTGCTCACATGACCTCTTACTTGTGCATGCATGGGGAAAGAGAGCTCTCTGATATTTCTTCTAATGAGGACACCAATTCTTTTGAATTAGGTCTCCATACTTACGACCTATTTAACATTAATTGCCTCCTAAAGACTTTATTTTTAAATGCAGTCATATTGGGTACTAGGGATTTAGTCTATGAGTTGTGGAGACAAACCAGTATGTGATATTTCACTCTTGGTCTCCAAAATTCATATTATTTTCACATGCAAAAATATTCATCTTTTCCAACAGTCCTCCACATCCTAATTCATTCCAACATCAGCTCTGAAATATAAAGTCTCCTCTAAATATCATCTAAATCAGGTATGAGTGAGACTTTAGGGATGATTCATCATGAAACAAAATTTCTCTCAAGCTGCAGACCTGTGAAACTAGAAAAGTTACGCGGTTACAAAATACCACATAACTTTTGTAGGATGATGGGACAGGCATGAGATAAACATCCTCATTCCAAAAGGGAGAAATAGAAATGTAGAAAGGAGTAGTAGTTTCCAAGGAAGTCCAAAAACAGGCAAAGCAAATTTCATTAGATCTTACGGCTCAATGATAATTCCCTCTGACTCAAAGACTCACCTTCTGGACCGATTGGAGTGGTGACTCTGCCCCCAAGGCCCCAAGAGGGGTTGTTGCCAGGCTCAGGTCCTCCTCCCAAGGCTCTGCTGGCAGAGGCCATCTGACCAGTTGAAACTAAGCTGATGACCCTGATAATTCTGAATTGCCTACAGTTTTATTTTTCCCTTGTCTTGAAAACCAGTTTATGTTTGCAGCCAAATAACTCTGTTGTCTTGTCCTGTAGAATCTGAGAAGACCCTCGGGCTTCCTTCGCTTTATCTTATCTCCATCTCCGTCAGTTCAAACTGGCAGTGTTTCTGCCTATATTATTCCATAATCTCTTTATCAAGTGACAGTCTAGCTATACCTTTGGTATTCTGTTAGAACATGCTCTTCTCATTTTTTTGCAACACACTCAGGTTGAGAATTTTCTACATCTTTCTATGGTTGATTATTTTTCCCCTAACAATACCTTCCTCAATTCATCTCTCTCTTCTAACATTTAACTATGAGCAATTAGGAGTATTCAGGCCACACCATCACATTTTGCTTTGAAATCTCCTCAGCTACCTAATTTCATTGTTCACACTTTCTATTTTTCGCAAAACACTAGAACACACTTTAGTGAAGTTCTTCGCCACTTTATAACAAGGATTACCTTTTCTCCAATTTTCAATAATCTGTTCCTATTTTTGTCTGAGACATCAAAAGAATGATCTTTAATATCGTGTTTATACCAAAATTATATTCGTGATTATATATGTTTTCATTAAGAAGTTGGAGGCTTTCTTTCTATCTTCTTTTCTTTCTGAGCCCCCATTAGAATCACCATTCATGGCCAATGTCCATCAACAGTCCCTCCTTGGCGATATGGGTTTTTTCTATCATGCACCTCAAAACTCTTACTGCCCTCTCTTATTACCCAGCACCAAAACTGCTTCCACATTTTAAGTATCTGTTATAGCAGCATTCCCTTCTCTGTAACAAAATCCATTTTGATGAACTCAGTCATGTTGGGAGTTAGGACTTCAACATATGAATTGGGGAAGGTGGGCACGATTCAGTCCATAAGACATTTCAAATGCCAGATTAATAGAAAGCATGAGGCAGTTGTAATTGGTTATTCCAGAGTCCGCGCAAATAGCTGTCACCATGCTTGGAGACCATGTGTTAGATCTGTAGCACATGGGCACCCATTGGTCCCTGCAGCAGGCAGAGTGAGCTGATGCTGGTGTGCTCTCCTTCGGACCTCCAGTTGGTTGTCATAGCCGTCCTTCACAACCACTCCCAACTTAGTAAAGATGAACTTGGAGGAGATTTGCTATCCCTGCTGTACAGAAGCACAAAATAACTAAGGTATCAGCAGTTTTATCAGTAGTCAACATGGAGTATCCCCCTAAAATGAGATACGAGAATGTTGAAAATGACACTCCTCTGACTTATGGAACCGTGATAGTTATAGAGCTGCCATAGTGATCTGTAGTTCAGAAAAGACTGACTTCCCAGCTCTATACTTAGTAATTCCTCAAGCAGAAGGGCTCAGGTGTTTTCTCAAGTGAAGCAGAATCCCACATCTACTCCAGAGAATCTAAGATCCTAACCAGAGCTGGAATGATGTCAAAATATAACTTTCTCTTTTCATGAGCAAAACACTTTGTGTGTATTTTAATTAATATTTTCAGCAAATTCTTACTTCATGGCACAAGAAAGTCAAATGGGATAAACTGTACATAATTTTACAGCTGGGGCTGAATTGTTTTGTCATTTCTGTGAGATATATTCCTTCAGAGCATAGTATACAGGCATATAATTCTGATTATATTATACTTTGTATCTTTCCCTAGCAGAAATTAATTAATTTCTTATAGGTTGGGGTATGGCTTTCAACTAGTATAAGAAATTCAAATAATTATTAACCAAACAGGAAACAGTTTCCAAATGGGTATATGAAAATTTAATAATATGTGAATTTAAATATTCTTTTATATATGTAAATTAAGCATTCTTTCAATAATTTATCAGTCATTTAAGTAGATGGTACTATATAATGGGCCTTTTCAAATCTTATAATATTTAGTTTCCACAATAAACATAACAAGCGCATGTTATATTTATTGTACAGATAGTACAACTAATAATCAGGCTTATTATGTCTTTACAAAAGGTTTCACAAGCTTAAAAAATAATTATGCCAGGATCTGAATCTATATCTTTTTGGTTATTGGTGTCTATATTTCTTTTCTTATGCCTCTAAAAATGTATAGTCTCAGGTAAAAATTAATAATACAAAAAGAGTTATTTTGGGTATATGCCAACATTTTTATAAATTGCTTCCTTGAGAAAGGGAATATATAGTATTTGTAACAGAATTTTACAAAGTCTCTAATTGCCACATAGCAATTACTTACATTTTATTTTTATTTATTTACTTATGCATTTATTTATTTATTTATTTATTTTTGAGATGGAGTCTCACTCTGTTGCCCAGGCTGGAGTGCAGTGGTGTGGTATCAGTTCACTGCAACCTCCGCCTCCCAGGTACATGAGCTTCTCCTGCCTCAGCCTCCTGAGTAACTGCGATTACAGGCACCCACCACCACGCCCAGCTAATTTTTTGTGTTTTTACTAGAGACGGGGTTTCATTGTGGTAGCAAGGATGGTCTCGAACTCCTGACCTCGTGATCCTCATGCCTCAGCCTCCCAAAGTCCTGGGATTACAGGCATGAGCCAGCGCACCCGGCCAGTTACTTACATTTTATGTTGCTGAATAAGCGAAAATTTATTTTTTAAGATCCACACAATTGTCTTCTAATAGTTTCTAATCATATGGACTTACGCGAAAATCTCTGTGGTATAAGGCTCCAGCGTGGCTCCTATAATCCCTACCTTCTGGTGATAACACCTTTGTGCTTTTAAGTGTGGGCAGAAACTGAGTTAACTCTAACAGTAGCAAATGGCAAATATGAGACCATGTGATTATGTGAACATAATCACATTTCATGAGACTGTAATTGGTCTTGCTGGGAGACTCTCTGTCACTGGCTTTGAAGAAATAAATTCCCACATGTTGTGCTGCTACTTGGAGAGGATCACAGCTTACAGAGTTGACTGTGGCCACCAGTTAACAGCTAGCAGGAAGCTGAGGCCCTCAGGGTAACAACCTTCCAGGTGCTTGATATATACTGTAGGGAACCATATGAATGTGAAAGAGGATTATTCCCCAGCTGAGCTTCAGGTAAGACCATAGTCTTGGCTGCTACCTTGATTGCAGCCTTGTAAGACTCTGAAGCAGAAGAGTCAGCCAAATCCCATTTCAAATTCCTAACCACACAAACCATAAAATAATTCATTTGTTTTGTTTAATCTGCAAATTTCAAAGTAATAATGCTGTGTCTCAATAGAGAAGTAATACAATATTATTTCTTACATTTATACTTTATCACACTTTATCACTGGCTATTTATACTATCACTTCCAGAAATTTTAATAAGAAATAATTTACATACACACATACACAATCATATATATGTCTTCACATGCCCACACAAACACACAGCATATGTGCATATACAAATGTTTGACTCAGGGAGAGGTATATCTGGCACTTAATTAAAATATTTATTTCTAAATATGCATTTTAAAATGTATGTCTGGGCTAATTTTGTCTTTAAATATCTGCCCTGGGAAAATGAACCGCATTTTTATAAGTAATGAGAAATCTGGGTAAAGCTCTCCTAGAAGACTGGCCAAAAAGTATAAGGCCTGAGGCACTGCCAATTACTAGCTTACAGAAAATACTGGATGTAGAGGTCACCATTGTTATTACAAACTATGGAAATAAAAAAATGTTTTAAAATTATTTTGTGTGATGAAAGGTCAAAAGCTGAAGTAGGTGTTGCCATGGAAATAGTGTTTTGTTTACAACACTTGTCTTTTCTAGAACTCATCCATTAAATGGCAGGAGAGAACCACTTCAATGTTGACATTGTATTACACTCAGAGCTTTCATTACCAGAATAATATTTGTTCATTTTTCAATAAGAAGCATAAAATGTTCCATTGCTCATTTTGTCCATTTGTTTAACGACACTGGTGGGCTTGTTACTTAAATTAAATCCATCTAAAGAAAATGAAGGCCAGGCTTGGTGGCTCACACCTGTAATCCCAGCACTTTGGAAGGACGAGACAGGCAGATCACGAGGTCAGGAGATCGAGACCATCCTGGCTAACACGGTGAAACCCCCTCTCTATTAAAAATGCAAAACAGTAGCCGGGTGTGGTGGCGGGCGCCTGTAGTCCCAACTACTCAGGAGGCTGAGGCAGGAGAATGGAGAGAACTCGGGAGGCGGAGGTTGCAGTGAGCCGAGATGGCACCACTGCACTCCAGCCTGGGCGACAGAGCGAGACCCCGTCTCAAAAAAAGAAAAGAAAAGAAAAGAAAATGAATACGTACTGGTACTGGTTAATTCAACTGAAGCCACGCAAATACGCTACTGTGGCTCTAAACATTGGCCAATATAACAAACCCTCACTACCACACAGGATGGAATGTTACAGATAATGTTCTGCTTCACAACCAATGACGATGGTGCCAGAACTCTCATGTTCTTGTTTCTCCTACTTTCTGATAATTTGTGCTAATCAAGATAGGATTGGCATTGCAGATGCAGCAATCAAACATTTTATTTCTGGCTTTCACAAAATCACTCTAGTCCGGGTGAGTTCCAGGGGATTTGGCTGCTACACAGGAATTCATTGAGTTTTCTTTTGTCTTCCGGTTCCACAGTCGCAACACAAAGTCTTCTCATTGCCCTGGCAGAGGAACGAAATTCTGGAGGATTTTCTACTGACCCAAAGGGACACACATGATTTCCACTCACAGCCGTTTGGCTATGGCTTGTTTCATGGTCCTAGTTAATTGCAGGAACGTTAGGAGGAATAGGAAAGTGCGGGTTACATTTGTCAAGTGTTCTTAACCCTCTGACATCTATCATCCAGGTAAAAGTTTTCACTGGTCTGTGCCCACAAACCAGGGGGAGTATTTTTTTAACCACCCACAAGCCTGTTCCTTTGGTCTGTTGTACTTTGAATCTTCCGGTTCTCTTTTCTTTTCTTTTTTCTTTTCTTTTCTTTTCTTTTCTTTTCTTTTCTTTTCTTTTCTTTCCTTTCCTTTTTTTTTTTGTATTCCCTAATATGAAATAAAATTATACATTTTATAACTTTGTCAAATTCTACATGCTTTTTCCTTACTGGAGCTTAGATTTCTTTTTTTTTTTTTTTTTACCTAACAAGCCTGCACCATTTTAAAATTCAGTCAGTGTTTCAGTGCCACTTAAACAGAAGTGCTTCTTTTATCTGCCAGTCCCTTGTTGTCATAATACTATATGTTAGGTGAAGATTTATTATATAATTTATCAGATTGAATATTTCTCATGTACATTCCATATCTTTGTGTCTGTGTGTCTCTGTCTGCCTCTTTCTTTAACCTTCCCCTACTATAAATAATACGGAATGTGAATACCCATGATATAACTACCTTTGCTTCAAAAAGAATGTAGGTTACAGTATTTACAGTATATTGTTGTATTAGTCAAACAGATTAGCATCGTGCTTATGCATATTTAAGTGCTCAATACGTAGTACTTTTCATTACCATAAAAATAATATTGGGAAATAGAAGATATGATTACTTACAATGTATAGACTTGGTATATCACTTCTGTAACTTTTTATTTTTCATAGGGACTGTTAAATCATATAATTCATTTGATTAGATAGTTTTTACAACATTAGAAAGTGAAACATAACCACTACAATATTCTACATTTTTGATTACTTCGTTTTGATTCTTTGTCTCATGGGCAAGAGAAATAGTGTGAACTGAGGAATGGAATTATAACTAGAAATTCTATTTTGGTGAATAAGTTGAGGACTTCCTAGGGAAGCTATATTATGTGGAATAATTGCAAATAATAACAAGTAACTCCTAGATAAATTATTTTAAGCCTTTATTTGTTAGGTTGCTGCATAGAGCTGTAAAAGCATCAACAATATATTTCCTCAAAATGTAGAGTTTACAAGTTTTCTGAGCTCCCTGATGTTTGCAATCTATTCCAGTCTCAATGTCCTCTAATTTTACATCAATCATCTAATGATCTAGATTGCCCATTGCTTGCAGCTATCTTTTCATGTTTTATTTGGTTAAAGGAAAATCAGCTTTACATTGTGAAAATGCATACTGTTAGCGAATTGTGAAATTGTGAGGAATTGTGCTGTAATTACTGAATATTGGCTCTCCACGAACATGTTGCTTAAATGTGGGAAGATCTGCCAGAGAAATTAAGTTTCTCTCCTTAGTTACAGCAACAATTGTGGAAATCAAGTGAGATGTAGAGCCATTTTTGATTGCCTTAAATGGCACATTTATATATGCCAGCAAGAATCTATGCTTCTATGTAAATTGAAAAAGGGAAATGAAACAGTGTGTGGATGTGGACTCTCTCGGGTTGAATATAGGTGGATCAGCTCATACTTAACATCTGTTCAGGCTGGAAATGCAGAGGAAGTTTAATATGTTTACTCAATCATACTGATTTCCTGGGTGCCAAGGCAGAAAATCTAAAACATATGACTTCTGTTCACACTATGTGGGAACTATTTAGAACAAAGGTGATGATCCTGGAAGAAAATGTGGAGACACTATGTCAGGTGGCAGCACAGTTGGACTTCTTTGCTGCCAGCAATCAACAGCCCTTAAACATCAACATTTCAAGGTTTTGTTGACCAGTGTACCAAGTAACCTCTAAAAGCATTTAAGAAGAAATAGAAAATAACACTAGATTATTTCTTAACATATCAAAAGAATATCAACATATGGCCTTGGATCCTTTTCATTCCCCATCCCTATAACTCAATACAAAATTATGATACATTTAATGTAGCGTTCCAATCCAAATAGTAGTTTGTGGAGTTAAATTTCAGATTCCCTTTTTGAAAATTTTCTTGCATTCTTAAACACTTCAGCTACCCAGGACAGCATGTTGCTCTAGCATCGAAAGTGGGAAGTCACAAAGAAGGCAATTTATAAGTAATATATTTCTGTCAAAATTTTATGAAACAGAAGAAAAATCATAAAACAAAAATTAATACTAGAAGAAAGTCTTATCAAATTCTATATAATTATTTTTCATTCATATACTTGGCCTCTAATTAGTTAAAAGGAAGATCATGCAATGTCCAGGGTTTTTATCTTGTGGTTACTATTCAATTTAAATTCTCATATTCCCCAAGATGTCCTTGTTTTAGTTGGTAAGACAGCGTGACAGTAGCTACAATTCAGTGGAATTAAGTACTTTGCCATATTCCATGAAATATACAAGGAGAGGTCAGAAGAAACACAATTGTTTTTGTCTGGGGGAATACAAAAAGTTGTCACAGAGTTGGCATTTGAATTGGATATTGAAAGATGAATGGAAATGCACTAGCTGGAGATGAAAAGAATATAATGGACTGAGGGAAGGTTCTTTCCAAAAATCAAGAAAACTTTAAAAGGCATGGGTATTTTATTATTATTATTATTATTTTAATTATACTTTATGTTCTAGGGTACATGTGCACAATGTGCAGGTTTGTTACATATGTATAGATGTGCCATGTTGGTGTGCTGCACCCATTAATTCATCATTTACATTGGGTATATCTAATAATGCTATCCCTCCACACTCCCTACACCCCACAACAGGCCCCAGTGTGTGATGTTCCGCTTACTGTGTCCAAGTGATCTCATTGTTCAATTTCCACCCGTGAGAACATGTGGTTTTCCGTTCTTGCAATAGTTTGCTGAGAATGATGGTTTCCAGCTGCATCCATGTCCCTACAAATGACACAAACTCATCCTTTTTTTATGGATGCATAATATTCCATGGTGTATATGTGCCACATTTTCTTAATTCAGTCTGTCACTGATGGACATTTAGGTTAGTTCCAAGTCTTTGCTATTGTGAATAGTGCTGCAATAAACCTACACGTGCATATGTCTTTATAGCAGCATGATTCATAATCCTTTGGGTGTATACGCAGTAATGGAATGGCTGGATCAAATGGTATTTCTAGTTCTAGATCCTCGAGGAATCACCACACTGTCTTCCACGATGGTTGAATTAGTTTAGAGTCCCACTGACAGTGTAAGTGTTCCTATTTCTCCACACCTCCAGCACCTGTTGTTTCCTGACTTTTTAATGATTGCCATTCTAACTGGCATCTCATTGTGGTTTTGATTTGCATTTCTCTGATGGCGAGTGATGATGAGCAGTTTTTCATGTGTCTTTTGGCTGCATGAATGTCTTCTTTTTGATTGCCATTCTAACTGGCATCTCATTGTGGTTTTGATTTGCATTTCTCTGATGGCGAGTGATGATGAGCAGTTTTTCATGTGTCTTTTGGCTG
>NW_012116154.1:9071187-9071498 GCF_000951035.1 Colobus angolensis palliatus | reverse complement strand
TGATTTGGCTCTCTGTTTGTCTGTTATTGGTGCATAAGAATGCTTGTGATTTTTTCACATTGTTTTTGTATCCTGAGACTTTGCTGAAGTTGCTTATCAGCTTGAGGAAATTTTGGGTTGAGACAATGGGGTTTTCTAAATAGACAATCATGTCATCGGCAAACAGGGACAATTTGACTTCTCCTTTTCCTAATTGAATCCCCTTTATTTCTTTCTCTTGCCTGATTGCCCTAGCCAGAACTTCCAACACTATGTTGAATAGGAGTGGTGAGATAGGGCATCCGTGTCTTGTGCCAGTTTTCAAAGGGAAT
>NW_012116154.1:9049070-9070727 GCF_000951035.1 Colobus angolensis palliatus | reverse complement strand
TCTTGGGAGGGTGTATGTGTCCAGGAATTTATCCATTTCTTCTAGGTTTTCTAGTTTATTTGTGTAGAGGTGTTTATAGTATTCTCTGATGGTAGTTTGTACTTCTGTGGGGTCGGTGGTGATATCTCCTGTATCATTTTTTATTGCATCTATTTGAGTCTTCTCTCTTTTCTTCTCTATTAGTCTTGCTAGCAGTCTATCAATTTTACTGATCTTTTCAAAAAACCAGCTCCTGGATTCATTGACTTTTTGTAGGGATTTTGTGTCTATCTCCTTCAGTTCTGATCTGATCTTAGTTATTTCTTGCCTTCTGCTAGCTTTTGAATGTGTTTGCTCTTGCTTTTCTAGTTCTTTTAATTGTGATGTTAGGGTGTCAATTTTAGATCTTTCCTGCTTTGTCTAGTGGGAACTTAGTGCTGTAAATTTCTCTCTCCCCACTACTTTAAATGTGTCCCAGAGATTCTGGTATGTTGTATCTTTGTTCTCACTGGTTTCAAAGAACATCTTTATTTCTGCCTTCATTTCGTTATGTACCCAGTAGTCATTCAGGAGCAGGTTGTTGAGTTTCCATGTAGTTGAGCAGTTTTGATTGAGTTTCTTAGTCCTGAGTTCTAGTTTGATTGCACTGTGGTCTGAGAGACAGTTTGTTATAATTTACATTCTTTTACATTTGCTAAGGAGTGCTTTACTTCCAACTATGTGGTCAATTTTGGAATAAGTGCGATGTGGCGCTGGAAAAATGTATATTCTGTTGATTTGGGGTGGAGAATTCTGTAGATGTCTATTAGGTCCACTTCGTGCAGAGTTGAGTTCAATTCCTGGATATCCTTATTAACTTTCTGCCTCATTAACCTGTCTAATGTTGACAGTGGGGTGTTAAAGTCTCCCAATATTATTGTGTCAGAGTCTAAGTCTCTTTGTAGGTCTCTAAGGACTTGTTTTATGAATCTGAGTGTTCCTGTGTTGGGTCCATATATATTTAGGATAGTTAGCTGTTCTTGTTGAATTGATCCCTTTACCATTACGTAATGGCCTTCTTTGTCTCTTTTGATCTTTGATGGTTTAAAGTCTGTTTTATCAGAGACTAGGATTGCAACAAGCATGGGTATTTTAATAATTATCTTCAGTTGGAATTACATGTATGTTGAGTGCAGGAACAAAATTGAAAAAAAAAAACAACAGTTATGGCTGAAAAGTTATATGGGAAATTATTGTCAAAGGCTATTGACATCAAACTAAGAAAATTACATTTTACCTAAAAGGCCTATGATCTTTAAAGTGGATGCAAGACTAGTTCCTCTTCCCCATTCTTATGTTTTCCATATTCTCCTCCTCCTTGTGAAAAACTCCACCACCATTGTCGACACTTCACTATTTATACCATACTAATATGATACTTTTGCCCATGAGCAGAATGGATTAGAACATTCTCAGAAATACACTCAAAATAACTATGTATATTGTGTTGGAAATGGAAAACCATGAATAGATACCTTTATAGTAATAAATTAAATCTTAACAGGTGAGTTGTAGAGAACATGGTAGATTGTATAAAAGTAGCAAAGTGGGGTGGGGAAGTTTGTAATTTGTAAGCAATACTCTAAATATCTCCATTTCATCCTCTAGGTCTGGCAGGGTGGCTTAACTGGGTGATGCATTTCAGAAACATGGCTTATAGAAATCAGATATTTAGGATAGTTACTTATAAGTAAAAGACAACACAAAGATAAGGCATCTAAACATACACACAGAAGCTTCATAATTACAATTACATTTTTAAAAAGTATAATGTTTTAAGTATTTAATTGACTGATAAAATTACATTAAATAAAAATGACTTACTTTCAAGACATGACTTACATAAGCAGACTTGTAGTTACCTACTTAATATCATATAAATTTGTCTAGTGAGCAAATAAAGTTACAACATGAATTTTAATATATACATATTACATATGTATGTCTATCTATCCACTTTGAAACTATGTGAATATATTTAGGTTAAAAAACAAGATAAAGAAAAATCAGTCTATCAAAGAAAAAGATTAATGATAGAAAAATAAGAAATCCATTACACATATTAAAGGTTCCCTTCTCTGTTGTTATATTTTATGATTGTTTTTCATATTTACTGAAGAACCAAGTTAAAGTACTGGATTTGTAAAGGTGGGACATACTGACTATAAAGTTTAAGATTAAAATCAAGCAGAAAACCAAATACTGCATGTTCTCATGTATAAGTGGAAGCTGACCACTAGGTACACAGGAACACAAAGAGAGGAACGATAAACACTGGGGACTCCAAAAGAGAGTTGGAAGGAAGGGGAGGGAGGGCTGGCAAACTACCTATTTGGTACTATGCTCACTACATGAGTGACAAGATCAATTTTATCCCAAACCTCAGCATTATATAATATGCCCATATAACAATTCTGCACATGTACCCCCGAATGTAAAATAAAAGTTAGAATTATAAGAAAATAAAAATTAAGTGAAATAACTTAATGAATAGCAGACATATAATAACCTAAATTAATAAGCAATGACAACAAAGAAATATTAATTATACATTATTTTAACCAAGCAGAGAGTTCACCTGTTTTGAGGTAGGCACAAATTAGCTAAATTCTGTTTTGTGGGGCTTTTTTTTTCTCCACAAAAAAGGCAAATTCTCAAGGCTATAAGTAGACCTCTGTTATTTTCAATGTATTTAAAATATTAAATCGATGTTGTATTTTACAGTAATCTTGTAGTCTTTAAATTCTTTTAATGCTAGGAAAAATGACATACGACTTTTAAAAAATTTTATCAATTGTTTGTTTGGGGTTTAATCTAAATATTCCGTAACATACCTAGGACCAAAATGTTCTAATACTGAACCAAAATAAGGCTCAATAAACAATAATAGTGCTCAAGCTATGGAAGTGCCAGGTGACTACTATCAGGACTTGATTACTAGCATTAACTCTCATCAGTATTTCAATACCAACTTCAGTGCTAGTAAGACATCAATTTGCTGTAACAAGTATTTACGAAATATGCTGTGGCAACAAAAATAGGATGTGCCATGTGACTTCTGCTCACATACAAAAAATGTATGCAAAGTAATTCAAAAATTGAAATTGTTTCAAAAAATCCTCATATTTATTGGGTTTAAATGTTCTTACTTTTCATTATGAGTGTAATTAGATCATCAGGCTAAATACACATATTTTAATAAACAAATGAATTCTTAGCAAAAATCTCAAGTATAAAAATAAGATTTATTTTAAGTGAACGAGTGCTGTTTCTTTGAATTTGGGCAATCTGTATGTTTAAAATCTAATTTTGAAAATGATTCTAATTTTAAATTAAGAAAAATGCTTTACATGCTTGAATCTAAAATTATGTGTTTTAATACTATATGTATTTAGAGATGTGTTTCTTTATACAACAAATAAATTATATTTACAGATGTGTGCCTAGGGAGAATATGTATCTGTAGGTACTTCACAATTAACAAGGATACTGTATTTGAGAGACAGAGAGAGAGAGAGATGTAGACAGATAGGCAGAGAAAATATGAGACAAGGTGAGAGAGAGAATCCCATAATAATCTTCAGAGTAAAAAACAGAATTGTATGTTTTTCTCACTAACATAGACTATTGCCTCTGTCTTATAATTGCTAATGAAAAAGTATAATCTTCTCCTAAATCAAAATCAGTAAAAGGTAAATTTTATTTAAAATTTCTTAAAATTTTATTTTACCTTCGTTTCTTTTCAAATACTCTTCCTTTTTGATGTAGATCTGAGTTCTCTCTGTTTTGTTTTGTTTTATTTTATTTTGTTTTGTTTTGTTTTGTTTTTGTAGAGATGGAGTGTCACTACGTGGCCCAGGCTAGTCTCCTGGCCTCAAATGATCCTCCTGCCTCAACCTCCCAAAGTTCTGGGATTACAAGCATGAGCTATTGCACCCAGCAGAAAGGTAAACTTTAGATCACCAGTATTGATAGCTCTACATGATACTTAAGCTGAATCCTGGCATAAAAATAACATATTAAACAGAGTATAGGATAGTATAACCATTTACTTGTTCAAACTTTAATTTTAAATTGATTTTATTTATTAACATCAGAACAAAAGACATCTAAAAACATTTTCATTCTTCCATTTAAGTAATTGAGTTGAAAGCATTGGACTTTTGTTAACCAATTATACTCAAGTTATCAATGATTTTCATTAAATGATATTCCTTTTCAGCTCTTATCCACAGAGGCTTGCACTGTTTTCACAAAAATCACAGATAATTTAAGCCTATGGCAGGAAACAGGGGAACGTCAGTGAAATAGCATCATCATATAGTGTCTTGTTCAGTGAAGTAACACCTAAAGAGAAGTGTCTGCTGAAAGCCAGCCAAATCATTGTCAACTCTGGAACTGTCAGGCAGTTGAGTCTTCCAGGTTGTTATTCAAGTTCTCCTTTGAATTTAGGGAATGCTGAGATGAGTAAATGCCTTTCAGAATAAGTGAAATTTAAGAGTATTGTCCAGTTCAATGTTTCCATTGCATGAAATAATCATGGTTTGGTGAATAATAGCAAAACTACAAGTGAGGAATGCTCTATATAGTTAGGTATGTCCAGGTTTTAGCCTTTGACACTGTCAAGGAGCTTTTCCAAGAAGCTTTAACTACCTTACCTATAAACTAGGAATGGTAAAATTGACTCTTGTTCCCAGCAAGGCTGTTTTAGGAATCAGAGGAAACACATTTGTTAAAAGAGCATTTGAAATAAAAATTTATAACAACACTGTTTTAATTCTCACAAGATTTTTGAGAATGTTAAAACATCAGCAATTATAATCTTCAACTTTGATCCAAAAAAGTTCGTAACATTATATATTGGCCATCTTTAATTCATGCAATCATTCCTTGAGTCATTCAGCCATTCACTGAACAACTATGATGTGTAAGTGAATATCTTTACAATTAATGTACTAAAAATCAAAAAGAAGAATAGCTAATATGACTAACCATGTCAAAATATGGTTAATTGCCTTAAAGGAAATACAGTTGACTGTTGTATAATTCAAAGCATTAGGAGGGCCAACCCCATGCACAGTTGAAAATGTGAGTATAACTTTTAACTCCTTAAAAACGTAACTAATAAATAGCCTAGTGTTGACGGGAAGTCATACTGAAAACTTGAACAGTCAATTTACATATATTTTGTATATTATATGTGTTATAAACTTTATTTTTGCAGTAAATAAAGCTAAAGAAAAGAACATGTTATAAAGATATAATAAGAAAGATAAAATATATTTACTACTTATTAAATAGGAGTGGATCATCATAAAGGTCTTCATCCTTTTGATCTTCATGATTTGTAGACTGAAGAGGAGGAGGATAAGGAGTTGATCTTGCTGTCTCAGGAGTGTCAGAGGCAGGAGAGGTGGAGGCTGTGAAAGGAGAGGCAGGAGAGCAGGCAAGTTTGTAACCTTTATTGGAAAAAAATCCATGTATTCGTGGACACACACAATTCAAACCCATTTTCTAAGAGTCACTTGTAGAAAGAAAGCTGTACTGGGTTTGGAAACTAATATAATTTAGTTAGATCAAGACAATTTTAGTGTGAAGAATGAATTTGAAATGCAAATCATTTTATTCTCTCAATCAATTCAGAAATCTACTTTAATATGTTGTCATTCAAGACCTGCCTGATCAAATCATATTACTCCTTCCTCATCACATGTCACTCAGAATCTTATTACTCGATTTAGAAATTTTAGTACTACCTTTTCAATAACTTTTATGTAAGTTCAGAGCTACAAGTGCAGGTTTGTTAAATAGGTAAGCTTGCATCATGGGGTTTGTTACATGGATTATTTTACCACCCAGTTATTAAGTCTTGTACATATTAGTTGTTTTTCCTGATCCTCACCCTCCTCCCATTCTCCACCCTTGAAAAGCCTCCAGCACGTGTTGCTCCCCTCTATAAACTAGCCCTTTGCTAAGGAAAATACAACATACAGTTATCTCTGACAAAGGCTTGAGAAGGCTCCTGTAAATATACACCACCCATTTTAGAAATCAGATAAAAAATATAGAGAAATTCACACTCTTTTTTAATTGTAGAGGATCCTATTTGTTCCTATATAGACAACTAATCAGACTTCACATGAAAGTGGGAAATGTTTAATGTAGTTTTGAGGAATGAAGATTGAAAAATAATACAACAATAATGATATGAAGCTGTACAACATTTTCTTTGAGCTATTTGACCCAAGCAGTGAGTCAAAGATTTCAAGTACTGTTTATATTTTATTATTTTTTTCTTCTTAGTTAACTATAACACAATAAAAAAGAATTCATAAAAAATTTCGAATGTATTAGTCCATTATCATGCTGCTACATAGAACTGTCTAGGACTGAGTAATTTATAAAGAAAAGAGGTTCAATTGACTCAGCTTTATATGGCTGGGGAGGCCTCAAGAAACTTACAATCACGGCGAAGGCATCTCTTCACAGTGTGGAGGGAGAGAGAACGAGTGCGGAGCAAAGAGAGAAGCCTCTTATAAGGCCATCAGATCTCTTGAGAACTCACTCACTATCACGAAAACAGCATGGGGGAAACCAGCCCCGTGATTCAATTATCTCCACCTGGTCCCGCCCTTGACATGTGGGGATCATTACAATTCAAGAGGAGATTTTGGGTGAGGACACGGAGTCAAACCATATCACCTATGATATTTTTTTTTTCTATTTTAGGTTCTACTTTTATTTCTTTCTACACAAAAATTTCACGTCTTTTAACTCAACACATTCTCAACTTCTCCTACGTTAATATCTACAATGGGTCAGTCCTTGCTTGACATGTTTCTCTCTATTCTGGATTTATATGCCTATTCCATTTCTCTGACTTTCAAAATTTTGGTTTTTAGCCAATGTCACCTACTCTTAAACTAAGTTAATTACCATCTGAGACAGTTTGATTATTGTCCCATTGTTCTATTGGTCATTGGGCAGATCCGTCATTAATCTATGTAACCATCTGGGAACATACTCTGTTATATGTTTTTGAAAATAATTATATTTTCAGCTTCACTCTATTTTTGGAGAGACGATACAAGCACACACACATGTGCACACAGGACTCCTAATTCTCTTATCTTTATTAATGTTATTTCCAACCAGCACTTCTAAATCTTGATGTAACTTCTAACACTTCTTTATTTGTTTTTCTCTTCAATTTGAGCCACCACAATTCCTTTTATTCCCATTTCTGTGCCTACTCAGAATTTTATGAACTGACTACTGGATTTGCTCAATGGACTCCTGCTGTTTCAACATTTGAAGACTTGCCTTTTTAAGCAATCAAAACCATCCACATCAGAATCACTTTTAGAAATACAACCTTGATCATGTCTCTCACTTTTTAAAACCCTTCAGTTTGTCACCCTGCTTATGATCCAAAGCCCAACCTTCTTTTTCAGACATTGATAATTCTCTAAAGTCTAGCCTGAATGACCCTTTCTATTCTTATTTTTCATATATTTGAAGAGACATCTTACCTCCCTCAAAACAGACATCTCATGGTTTTCTGGGTACATTTTCACATTCTTATTCCTGTGTATCTGTTTATATTTTCCCGTAGAATTCATTTTCACTTGTCTCTATTAAGAACTCTTTTTTTTTTTTTTTTCCAGTGGTCCTTTATATCAAATTTTCAACAAGAAGTTCTGCTTATTCACTTTATGGAGTGTTCTTTTATGTGAAAGAGGAAGTTATAGAAGCAATAAATAAAGTCACAGTTAAATGAATGTTATATTTGGGGATCTGATACAGGAAAACTAGAATGCCATGAACTAAGTTATCCCTGCTACATGGGTATTTCCTCAACTAGATTATAATTCTTAAAGGTCACAGATCATATATGTCCTTCTTCCTCTTCTTCATTTCTATTATTCCTTATAAATCTTTCAAGTAAAATTTGCTCAGTGTATTGTATTACTACTTAATCACTGAAGTATGAAGGCATATTCTGTAAATGCAAGGCTCTGGGCAGAAATTTTTTGAATTTGTCCTGACTCAAGAAAGCCTTAGAAAGATATGTAAAAATTTCCCATTTTCTAGTTTTACATCATAATTAATTAATTGTGCAAATGATTATTGAGAGATTTAGAGTGTTAGGTACCCTTTGAAGTTCTGAGAAAATGGCAGTGGAGAGAAAGAAGTTCCTGCTCTCAGTAGATTATGTACTTTCCTTAACATTTGCTAATGTTACAATTACATTGGTTGATTAACATGTGTCTTTACTCTCTGCAATTCTCCATCTTGTATTCTATACATTTACATAATTTGTATATCCCCAGTACAAATATTATCTTTTCCCTTCCCACTGGAGAAGCACCAATAATCAGATTTTCACGCAGTAGACAGTATCAATAAATACCGTGTTGAGCATCAGGCGTGAAATGCATACATACAAATATCATCATAGATATAACTATTTATAAGTTAATCTGGCATCCAGATAGCTGCTGTCCTCTATATAAACAAACCATTTTACTTGAAAGGAATATTTTTTTCTCTTATTAGATTCATTTAAAGAAAGAAAGTCTTTTTCAAAGTTTTCAAGTTCTCAGAGTTCCTGTTGATCAAATATTCCTGAGCTCAACAAGCATCTTTAGAATGACTTACTATTTAAATTGTAGAGGTATGTTTCCAGAAACAGTTTGTGTTTTATAAAATCAGTTTAACTCGTGTTAAATTTTTTTGCACACATGCTGAAATGGTAAAAAATAAGGTGTCATGTACTTCTATAAGTCTATCAATTGTCTCTTTGGTATTAAGTATCTTTGAAAAATACAACAGAATGTACTCAGCCCATGTGTCAGTAAATTTCAGTATGTCAAGATAAATAATTCTCAACATTAATATCAACTTGCTATGAGGAGGAGAATAATGTTTAGGTCATTTTGACCTTGATGTCATTCCTGACTGCTTTCTTTCTCTCACACTGCTAACCAATTCGTTAGCAAATCCTTTCAGCATTACCTTTCAAATAGATGCAGAAACCAAACATTCTTAAAATCTCCACTGTTCCAAATCCATTTAGAGCCACAATAATTCCTAAACTTGTCTTAAAAAGACAGTCTAACATGTGTCCTGCTTCTACGCTTGCAAGTTTTCTTCTTTCCATAAACCACAATGATTCTTTAAAAATATGAATCAATTATGTTACCCCACTGTTTCAAGCCGTAAATCTCTTCCCACAGCGTGCAGAATAAAATCCTAAGATTTATGAAGTCTTTTACACTATTTTTGGTCCCTTATTACCTCTCTGATATCATCTGTGATTACTCCTCCTCTTTCTTCAACCATACTGGTCTCCTTATTACAGACCCAAGGCTCCAAGCATGCCTCGGCCTGCCTTAAAGCATTTACACATGTTCTTTCCACGACCTAAAACACTCTTCTCCCAGAAGGTCATGTAGTTGGTTCCTGTGTTTTCTTCTGTTGTATTTAAATGGGACATTTTCAGAACAGGTATTCCTGGGTCAAGGTATCTACACTGTCTGTACTTTCTTCCACATTTTTTTTCACCGTTCATTCAAGTATCATCATTTGCCTTATATTTTTTTATTTCAATTGGTGATTATTTATTTCTTGTTCTTTTTTCCTGCTGCTGCCTACCATAGAAACTCTGTGAAGAAAAAAATATTCTTTTGCCCACGTTTATATAGTCAAAGTCTATAGAAAAATGCTTGGAAAATGCATATGATTCGTGTATATTCTTTGAATGATTAAAGGTTGTTGTTATTGAACCGTCTGAGAATCTTTATAGCAAAGGGATTCTAATTTGAATGCTTTCTGTGTAATTTCAAGTAAAAGTAGAATGTTTCCATGAAATATTTAAATTAAATAGATATTTTTACATTCCACCTATCAACCACTGTGAATAAATGTTTTCGAGTTTGTATGAATGAACACAAATGAAACATGTGAAACATGTATCACTACAGCCTCATGTTCAATGAAATCAATCAATTCGTAGATTTCTTGAGCTATGCCATGAAATAGAAGATAACATTATCTAACAAAGATTCCAGAGCTTCAAGGGAATTTTTTTTTTGGTCAAGCCTAGGTGTTTTTCATACTTTATAAAGGCAAAGTAATTTATTAAAATAGATTTCTACATCTGTATTATTTTATATTCTTTATATTTTCAGTTCTGTAGCATAAGCACTTGAATATAAACAGCTTTATACTGTCACATAATATAAAATGCTTTGCATTGTTGTGATTATCTACAGTTAAAGACAATGAAGTCATCTAATACTCTCATTATGATCATCTGTATCTTAAAGATGGTTCATTATATTTCAAAACTTTAGAGTTGGCAAAATTTGGAAAGAACATAGGTAAAATATATTTCTGTATTGCAAAAATTTGCTCGCATGTGTGTTTGTGGAGAGAAAGCCAGTGAGAGTGACCAAGAGAGATTTGTTTTACTACTCATACAAAAGCAAAGTTACAACATACACAGTATCTTAGGAAGAGTTTTATTGTTATCTTATTATAATCCAGTTGAGCTCTATAAAAATTCTCGGAATGTATAACATAAAAACCAATGTTATTTGTGATTCCTACTGCTTCAACATTTACTGTCAAGATCTTTATGACAGAAGATCTATTTTCTATACTTGACTGTTTCAACAATCTTTCTCCCTTTTTCAATGTTGTGTTCTTTTCTGAGAGGAACTTATTATTTCATCTTGTGATATATTGAGGCTTGCTAGAAATTCAAGTCCAATAGATACATAAAACATCATATTTCCCATCCAAGTATATATACACCCCTTGAGAAATATGACAATGTCTTTCTTTGATATAAAATATCATAAAGATTTTCTCTTTCAATGCTTACTTTAAATAGAATGGTGAAATTTAAATATAGTATGTGCATAGGAAATATGTCAAATGAGAAAGTGGAAATATACTATTTCTTGTAGTATTTCAATTTCTTAAATTTTAAGAATGGTTACTATATTAATATTGAATTGTAAAAAATCATTGTATCTGCATAATTTGTGATACTAATTATTAATTTATTAAGAACATATACTTGTGAGTGATGTCACTTTTGCTAGAATTTGACTAGTGTTATACATTTATAAGCAAAATAAAATGGAGATTGAGGGTTTTTTTCTGTATTACTGGGAATTATGGGAAAATAATTTAAAGGTAATATCTTTACATTTTTATGACATAAAGCAACTACTACAGTCATACAATTTTCTTGACAATTGTATCCATTAATCATTTAAGATAAATAAAACATTCCCTTATTATTATGTTTAATAATTTTTTAAGAAACTTGCTTATATGCTAAAATAAATGTTGTCAAATAATGCCAAAAATTATAACATTTTGAGATAATTACAGCAAGAAATAAAAACTCCTTGTATTATTTTAATTTTAAAGATTTCTAATGTACAAAATAATATTCTGTTTCAAAACACCAGCCCCAATTCAAAGGCAGGTATATTTTCAATTGGAAATTATAAAATCCCAATTTTTTTCTTGATATGTCTATTTAGAGTAATCATGTCTTATTTGACCATAAAGGTGAAAAGAATTTGTTAAAATGATTAGGCAAGCGATAGAATGAGCGAGAGAATAACAGCATAGCAGAAGAAATATCACAAAAAATTATAAAAGAGGAACTTCGCCATATCTAATCAAATTTAGTATACAGATATACAAATATGAAATGCTACCATTAATAGAAATGATGGTAAGAGAAATTAGGCAAATTTATTATGACACCAGACTTTGTGAAATTGATAGTATCTCTCCTAATGCATAGATTTATTGGTTAGTTTGAATATGGTTAATATTTCTCAGGTACCTATCCATTTCTGAGTACATGTACATGTAACAATGCTTAGGTAGATGAAGCAGAATGTGAAATCACATGTGAAAAAACCTAGGTTTTAGATAAAAACAATATTATTAATAATATAGCTATTATTTCTATGCATTGAATTAGTTCTATTTTTTCTAACTAAATTCTTAAAATATAGATTACCATTCCAGACAACTATGGTATATTTTCTTACAAAATAGAACTGACAAAATTACTAAAGGTTTGACACACCATAGTGTTCATGGCCAACAAAGTTATGACTGACAGCCTGCCTAGGACCCTAGGGACAAATCTTTAGAAGAGGAATAGTGTCCAAAGGCAGAGTTCAAGGAAAAGGTCTGGAACACAGCAAGGCTAATACCTCAGAGGGTAACAAAAGCTGCCAAGGCCAAATTAAAATCAATCCATCAGTTTATAGGCAACTCATGTGGCAAATACAAGGCCAGAGTTCTATGATTTTTTTTCCACACAACCAATGAAAAACCATTTTTATAAATTCTACAGAGAGGAGTACTGCATTTTGTGATGGTAACTGACAAGCTGTCAATCTCTCTCTGGTGTTTGAGATGCTCTGTCTCTTTCTATCCCAGGAAGACGTTCCTTTCGTAGAATTACATTTTGTGAGATCACTTCAGTACTCCTTGGAGATTTATTTTTTACAGTCATCTTTAAAAATGCTAATACTATGTGCTGCCATCTACATTGTGTCACACAGTTAGGACTGTATGAAAGATATCATTGGCTTTAACACAAGACTTTGCTTTGGATCACATTTCTACCAGTTACTAAATGAACGACCTTGAACTGTTTAGTGTATACCTTTGAACTTCAATTTTACTATTTCTAAAGTGGTGATGATAATAAACGGCTCACAATATTGCTAAGAAGATTAATTGAAGAAATGGTAAAACATTTAAAGCAAGCACAGCAAAGATAATCAGAAAATACCTGGTCATAATTGTTTTTTCTATTTCAAATTTGAGCAACCTTTTACACTTTACTACCACCATTAAAATGTGTTATAACACATTATTTTCTATAAAATAATATAATATATATTATTATATATAACAATATAATATATAATTATATATAATATATATTATGTATATTTATTTGACAGCTTAGTTCAGAGACTAATATACAACCACCACAATTCATATTGTTGGTGAAAATAAAGATTATAAAGCAGGGATGGTATGTAGCTTTCATCTCAGGTGCTAATGTCAATATATTCTTAATGGTTGTATAGCAGACTGTGTCAATAAAAGTTTTGGAGTTCAGAAAAGAAGACTCATGAAGAATTTCTGATTATATACATGCATACACTGCATAATTAGATTTCATTCAACAATGGACCACATACGTGATGGTAGTCCCATTAGACTATAATAAGGCTGAAAAAATTCTATCAGCTAGTATCTTCATAGCTGTTGTAATGTCAGAGCACACAAACTTTTTTCACGTGTTTGGTGTGATGCTAGTATAAACAAACCTATTCATTGCCAGTCTTGCAAAAATATTTAAAAAGTTAACTATAAAGCAGTTTCAGGCATTACCTTCAGGAGGCACTCCAGAAGAAACTATTGTTATTATAAGAGCTGACATAGCTCCATTGATGTTATTGCCCCTGAAGACCTTCCGGTGGGTCAAAACATGGAATTTGAAAGAATAATATTGATGGTCCTGACCCTCTGAAGGCTTAAGCTAATATGTGTGTTTGTGTCCTAGTTTTTAGCAAAAAATTCAAAACCTTTAAGAAAATTAAAAATAGAATATAAGCTTACACAACAAGAACCTTAAAATAAAATATTTTTGTAAATTTGTATAATGTGTGTTTGAAGTGTTATTACAGAATAGTCAAAATAAAATAATTTAAGTCTGTAAAGTAAAAAAGTTATAGTTAGTGAAGGTTAATTTATTATTGAATAAAAATATTTTTTAAAAAAGATAGTGCGACCGAAGTGTAGCGTGTTCATGAAGTCTACCATAGCTTACAATAACATCTTAGGCCTGCACCTTCACTCACCACTTACTCGCTGACTTACCCAGGGCAACTTCCAGTCTTGCAAGCTCCAGTCACAGTAAGTGCCACTTTCAAGCATACCATTTTTGTCTTTAATGCTACATTTTTAGTGTACTTTTGTATGTTTAGATACACAAATACTTACCTTTGTATTATAATTGCCTACAGTATTCAGTAGAGTAACATGCTATATAGGTTGTAGCCTAGCAGCAAAAGGCTGTACCATATAGCCTAGGTATGTAGTAGGCTGTACCATCTAGGTTCTTGTAAGCACACCTACGATGATCCCACCATCATGAAATTGTCTAAGGACTCATTTCTTAGAACACATTCCCATTGTTAAACAACACGTCTGTAATTGTTCAAAAAGACGATGACACAACTATATGTGTTGACCCAGATGTAGAGAATGTAAATAGAAATTTATTTTTCTTCAATCTAAATGATCTTAATTTCTACTGTTTATAATAGATAACTATGTAAGTGGAGAATTAGCTAAGTCTTGAGGAATCATATAGGCACACAAAGGCAATGTAATCCAAATTTCTCAACCATCAATGTTGATTATTAATATCACCAACAAATCAATCATATATATCTTTTTTGAAACTATAGAAAAAGTTTTTCCACTAGATATCTTTGTACCTTCTCTGGGAAAGAAGAAAAAGAATCCTTAGAACTGTGGTTCTTGAGTTGGTTCTGATCAACAGGAAAATGGTGGGCTTTTAGAACATTAAAGATGCATGATAGCTACCAGGATAACCTGATTCACAAAGTTGGGGTACAGCTTAGGATGTATATTTTTTCAAGACTCCCAAGCAAATTCTCAAACTCAGGCTGGTTAGGAAACATCCCCTTAAAGGTTTAGAGAATATAAAGTTTTAATTATGTAATTGATAGATCAGAAAATATCTGGTCATAATTGTTTTTTCTATTTCAAATTTGAGCAACGTTTTACACCTTACCACCACCATTAAAATGTGTTATAACACATTATTTTCTATAAAATTTATGTATTTATTTATTTATTTATTTATTTTTTTGAGATGGAGTCTCGCTCTGTCGCCCAGGCTGGAGTGCAGTGGCCGGATCTCAGCTCACTGCAAGCTCCGCCTCCCGGGTTCGCGCCATTCTCCTGCCTCAGCCTCCCGAGTAGCTGGGACTACAGGCGCCCGCCACCTCGCCCGGCTAATTTTTTGTATTTTTTAGTAGAGACGGGGTTTCACCGTGTTAGCCAGGATGGTCTCGATCTCCCGACCTCGTGATCCGCCCGTCTCAGCCTGCCAAAGTGCTGGGATTACAGGCTTGAGCCACCACGCCCGGCTGTATTTATTTATTATATTTTATTTCTTAAGTTAATTTTATGGCTGCCTTTAGCCTCGGCTATAGTGATATTGTAAAATATAAATTTGGTCTTAGATACTGTTTCCTGGCATACAATCCCTAAAATCCTTAGAATATCCAAAATTATGTCTTTTTGTATGATAATGAGTTTACTGGTGGTTGGCAGCCTCTAGGTAACTTCAGGAAGGGCTTGTCAACTGAAAGACAAAGCCAAGAATACAGGGTTGGGACTTTGAGACCCACTCTCCAACTTCTGGGGAGGGAAGTGAGGGCTGAAGGTTAAGTTGATTATTAATGGCCACTGGTTTGATCAGTCACACCTAGTAATGAAGCACCCATTAAATCTCCAAAGGACAGGGTTTGGAGAGATTCAGGATAGGTGAACACATGAAGTTTTCTGGAGAGTAGAATATGCCTAGGGAGGTCATAGAAGATGCACACTTTTTCCCACAGTCTTGCTCTATGCAACTCTTTCATCTGCATCCTTTGTAATAGCCTTTATAATAAGCCAGTAAATGAAAGTAAATGTTTTCCTGAGTTGTGCAAGTACCTCTCACAAATTAATGGAACCCAAGAAGAGGGTCATGAGAACCTGAATTTATACACAGTCAGTCAGAAGCATAGGTAAAGCAACCTGAGGATTGGGATTGGTTATAGAAGAGGAGACAGTCTTGTGGGACTGAGCTCCCAACCTACGGGATCTGACACTGTCTTCAGATAGATACTATCACAATTAAACCCCATTAGTGTCTACTGCAGAACTGACTGCTTGCTTGGTGTGTGGGGAAAATCCCCCACATATTTGCTAACAAAAGGTGCCTGTGTTGATTGTTGTTGTAGGGAAGCAGGGGAAAAACACTGTGTTTTTGCCACTCAGAGCTATTCTTTCTCTCTTCTGTTTAATCAATGATATATACAAAAGGTTGGCCCTGTTAATAACAAATTTTAAACTGAATAATCTCAATGTTAACACATTTTAATGTATGTTGTGACAATAAAAATTTGAAATCTAAATTGTTGAAATTTTAAATTACTTTGAGCCTTAAAGGAATGTGATTATGCAGCCGGAGTCATATGACAGTCAGCTGTAAGTTAGGCAGCTATAACCTTTGTTTTCCTGATTATAGATCAGCTTTCTTCCTTATTTACATTGTTTTGTAAAATGTTGTAAATGGCTAAAGGGCACCATGGAAGATTCCTTCCTTCTTCATTGTTCACCTTCATGGTAGATTAACTGTCCTCCTACTTTTCTCAAAGTCACATTGTCTTATAATGAATGTTAAGTACATTATTTTAAATTGGAAAAGAAATGAAAACTAGATATAAAGAAAGGAAAACAAGCTATAACTAATCAAATTGCTGTAACTCATAAATCAGCTGTGTATACACAGTGTTGTAAGCCTACTACATTTTATTGTTTTCTGTCTATATAAGCAAGAACTTAAGGTAGGAGCATTGATTCCATTCCTCTGGAGTCTTTTCTCCAAATGCCGAATTCCAGCTTTTGTTTGACTAAATTTTAAAAAACTGAATTCTGATCCTTTTGAATATTTTAGGTTGACACTAGGATTCAATTGTCTTATTTTTTCTCTTGTTTTGTGACAGGCCAGGTCTCACTAAGGCAGGCCTCCACCATAACAACTGTTTCAGTACTGACTGAGTGGTTAAGTTAAATATTAAAAGCCAGTGCCCTTACACAAAGGCTAGAATATAACAAAGCCCACCAAGAGTTTTGCCTAGGCTTTTCCTGAACCTTAAAGCATGATTAAACAAGCTTATTGGCAGTGTGTAGGAACTCCCCAAACCTTTGTGAATTAGCAGGAGACAAGACAAGAGTAATCAACCGAGTGTCTGGACCCATTTAGATTGAGTATACTTACTGAAGCTCCAGAAGGTCTTCAGGACTCAGATCTTAGTTATAGGTTAAAATAAGTTAATCACTTATATTTTTAGATGAATGCACACGTACACATAGAAATACAGCTTAGAAGGTATATAAGCTCTGGAAAACGTAATTTTCAGTTGGTCTGACAATAATTTTCAGGCCTTCTCTCTGTAACTGGTTACAGAAATAAAAACTGTCTTTCTCCCCAGTTCATCTGCATCTCATTATTGGGCCATGAGAAATAGCAGCCCGGCCCTCAGTTTGGTCCAGGAACAGTGTGATGCCAATATTAACTGAAATTATGATTATTTCAATTAGACTGTATCTTTATTCCAATATTCATTAGAAGTCAGTTATGTTACATTATTATAGAATACATATTATCATTTACTTTTTTCCTTCTGAGACCAAAAGCACTAAAGTTGCATACTCATTTGGCCCAACATTTAAATTTTATTTTTTGAAATGTGTTACATAGTTTAGTTTGAGATTATACAATATTTTTGATGCTACAACCATACATTTTGTGTGTCATTTTAATATTTTAATGCATTCTTCTTGACATTTTCCTGAAAACGGTGAAAATACAATTTTAACAAATGTAGGATTACTATTTTGCAATGTTCCTTCAATGTTTAATTACCTTCGCTTAATACTAGAATTATATTTCCTTATTTTTAAAGATATACACACATATATAATTATAATGACATGTACACATATATAATTATAATAGCATGCACATAAGTATATGTGTGTATATATATATATTTATAAGTAGTCACACACATATAAATAATGTGGATGTCAAGATTATTTGTCCATATTAAATCAATAAGCCACATCCACTGTAGAATAAAGCCATCCTTAAATACCTGATTGATTAATTGATTGAGTTAATGAATAAGTTAATCCTGATAAAAAATTTAAAAGTCCTATGTAAAATATATAAAAAACAAATATATAATCAAGAGTTTATAAATTGTAACAAAACACTTTAATAAGGCTGACTTCCTTGTTATTGATTATACTCATACTTCCATCACCCACCTATCATTCTGGCCTCTTGCACTCTGACCATCTTCAGGTACTTGTATTATTCTGAATTCCTCACACTCTTACCCTACAATCTTTGTTCATGAACATGATGTTTTCTCTAGAACAACATTTACTCATGCCTTCCATGTTGGCCTATAATTTTTCCTGATTTGGCTGTGATATAATGTCCTCTGAGATGCTATCTTTATATTTCTGAGCTGTCTTTAGTGATGCTTCTAAGTGCTTGCAAAACAATTTCTGCATAATTCTGTCATAGAGCATGTCTTCCTTGACCACAGAAGTCTGATTATTTGTCTGTACTTTCCACTAGAAGGTAAGTTACCTTTACTTTACTGTATTTACTGTATTAGTCTGTTCTCATGCGGCTAATAAAGTCATACCTGAGACTTGGTAATTTATAAAGAAAAGAGGTTTTACTGACTCAGAGTTCCACATGGCTGGGGAGGCCTCACAAACCTGGCTGAAGGTGAATGAAGAGTGAAGTCACATCTTACAGGGCAGCAGGCAAGAGAGCTTGCGTAGGAGAACTCCCCTTTATAAAACCATCAGATCTTGTGAGGCTTAATCACTATCATGAGAACAGCATGGGAAAGAACCACTCCCACGATTTAATTACCTCCCACTGGGTCCCTCCCACCACATGTGGGAATTATTGGAGCTACAATTGAAGGTGAGATTTAGGTGGGGACACAGCCAAACCATATCACAACTCCATTAACAAGTAGACAAAAGATACGAATACACGATTTTCCAAAGAACACATAAATGTGGACAAGAAGTATATGAAAAAAAAGCTCAATATGACTATTAGAGAAATGCAAATCATGATCACATGCCATACCAATCAGAATGGCTATTATTAAAAAGTTAAAAAAATCAGATGCTGATAAGATTGCAGATAAAAGGGAACGTGTACACTGTTGGTGGGAGTGTAAATTAGTTCAACCATTATGGAAAGCAGTATGGCAGTTTCTCAAAGAGCTAAAAGCAGAACCGCCATTCAACATAGCAATTCCATTAGTGAGTGTATACCCAGATAAATATATATCACTCTACCATAAAGACAGAAATGTGTATCATTCTACCATAAAGACACATGCATGTGAATGTTCATTGTAGCACTGTTCACAATAGCAAAGACGTAGAATCAACCTAAATCCCATCAGTGGCACACTGGATTATGAAAATGTGGTACATATGCACAATGGAATACTATGCAGGCATAAAAATGAATGAAATCACGTCTTTTGTGAGAACATGGATGGAACTGGAGGCTATTATCCTTAGCAAACTGACACAGGAACAGAAAACCAAATACTGTATACTCTCACTTATAAGTGGGAGCTGCATGATGAAAACTCACGAATCCAAAGAAGGAAACAACAGACACTGTGGTCTAATTGAATGTGGAGGGTTGGAGAAGGGAGAGGAGCAGAAAAGATAACTATTGTGTACTGGGCTTAATACCTGAGTGATGAAGTATTCTGTACAACAAACCCCTGTGCCATGAGTTTATCTATGTAACAAACTCTCGCATATACACTTGAACCTAAAATAAAAGTTCATTTAAAAAGATCAGGCCAGGCGCGGTGGCTCAAGCCTGTAATCCCAGCACTTTGGGAGGCTGAGACGGGCGGATCACGAGGTCAGGAGATCGAGACCATACTGGCTAACCCAGTGAAACCTCGTCTCTACTAAAAAAAATACAAAAATCTAGCCGGGCGAGGTGGCGGGCGCCTGTAGTCCCAGCCACTCCGGAGGCTGAGGCAGGAGAATGGCATAAACCTGGGAGGCGGAGCTTGCAGTGAGCTGAGATCCGGCCACTGCACTCCAGCCTGGGCGACAGAGTGAGACTCCGTCTCAAAAAAAAAAAGATCAATAGTTACAAGTCATGTTGATAGTATGTACACTTGACATAACATGGTATGTTTAGAATAACACTTTACCTCTATGATCTTTGCCCTAAAAATACATTACCCAAATCTAATTATAAGAAAAACATCAGACAAATTTAAATAGAGAAGCATTACACAAAATGTCAATATACCTGACCAATAATCTTCAAATTTATCAAGGTCGTAAAAAACAAAGGAAGTCTAAGAAACTGTCAAAACCAAGCTGAGCCTTTGTAGAAGTGATGACTAAAAGTAATGTGGTAACTTGGATAGGCAACTGGAAAAATTGAGGAAAAAGTACAGTATTTAATTTCTAATAATTTATAAATTATACTTAACATGCTATGGATTAGATCTCCAGAGCTCATTCATCTTATAACTGAAAGTTTGTACACTTTGACTAAAATATCACCATTTTTTTCACTCCCCCAGCCTCTACAACAGCCTTTCTACTCTCATTTCTATGAATACAGCTTCTTTTTATTACACACATAGGTGGCAGGTATGATGATTCGTTTGATTATGGGCATCAACTCATAATGTATCAAAACATCATGTAGTACATCTTAAATATATATAATTTTTATTTGTGAGTTATACTTCCACAAAGTTAGGGGAAGTAATAATGTACTAATGTTTATTTATTAATTGTGAACACTACGTCCTACTAAGATATTAATAATAGGAGAAATTGGGTGTGAAGATAGATTGGATCTTTGCACTATACTTGTAACAATTCTTAATACAATACTTCTTTAAAATCATGTGTATTTGAAAAATCAGAATAGAGATTTGCAAAGAATGATAACTTTATAATATGTGTAAAAGAGACTGAATTTTGAATCAAAGCAATAGAAACATGAAAAGAATGTGATTATGGAGAATAATTTTGCTAGGGCTGGACAAGGGCAGAATACGTGTTATTGATTTTTCTCCTTCCCTATAAATTGATTCTCTAGATTAAGACTTGGACTAGCATATAGCCAATATTGCTTATATTTTTAATATTCTATTTTTTTCTTTTGCTATTTCTTACTTTATCATATATACACTCACACATACCCCTCCACCCCAGCAAAAAAGTTATTAACATGTTTATAACTTTTAGGGCTGGGCATGATGGCTCATGCCTGTAATCCCAGAACTTTGGGAGGTGGGCGGATCACAAGGTCAGGTGTTCGAGACCAGCATGGCCAACATAGTGAAACCCTGTCTCTACTAAAAATACAAAAAATTAGCCTGGTATGGTGGCGGGTGCCTGTAATTCTAGCTACTCTGAAGGCTGAGGCAGAAGAATCGCTTGAACTAGAGAGGTGTAGGTTGTAGTGAGCCAAGATGGTGCCACTGCACACCAGCCTGGGTGACAGTGTGAGACTCTATCTCAAAACAAACAAACAAACAAACAAAACAACAACAAAGAATATGTTTATAACTTTTAAATTTGGGCTTAATTTTCTTATATTTTTCCAATATTTTCAATCTTCTAAAAACTAAAAGTCTTTTTTTTTTTTTTTTTTTTTTTTTTAGACGGAGTCTT
>NW_012116154.1:9047046-9048657 GCF_000951035.1 Colobus angolensis palliatus | reverse complement strand
AATATTACCTAATAAAATACACATGCACACATTTTTATAAAAACAAATAAACCCATGAATAGAGCCATATTTATTTTTAAAAAGCCAATCACACTTTATCTTAAAGGCAATAATAAATTATAATCCAGAGGAGATAGTGTGTAGAAAAAAATATTAACTTTATTTTCTTGTATTTCATTTATTTTTCTTTACAACTACTTTTTTAACAAAAATAGTATGTTAGGTTTTGAGTGATTTTATGCATACATGATTAATGTAGGCAATGTTCCTTTTTTCTGCTTTTATTTTTATGTCTTTTTTCCTATTTTCTGTCAAAGTAGAAACCATGAACTTTTTTTTTTTGCAATGGAACGTCACTCTGTCACCCAGGCTAGAGTGCTGCAACCACCGCCTCCCAGGTTCAAGTGATTATTGTGTCTCAGCCTCCCAAGTAGCTAGCTGAAACTACAGGCATGAACCACCACACCCAGCAATTTTTTTTTTTTTTTTTTTTTAAGTAGAGACCAGGTTTTGCCATGTTTGAGACTGGGCTCGAACTTCTGAACTCAGGTGATTCACCTGTTTGGACCTCCCAAAGGGCTGGGATTACAGGCATGAGTCACCACGCCTGGCCCATCAAGCCGTTTTGGATAAGAAAGTAATATAAGCGCATTTGAGGCTTTCAAAATTTAAAACCATTTGATTTCAAGTTTCAGTTCTTCCATCTTCGCTTGTGCAACCCTGCACAATTCCTTTATTTAATAACTTTAGCTATAACACAGGCATGGAATAATATTAACATGGTAAGTTTATTGTGAGTGTAAAATTAAGCAATGCACAAGCTCTTGAAAATGTGCTTAATCAATATTACCTATAGCTATTTTATTAAAACATTTATTATCATTGATGAGTTTTATCCAAACTGATATCTACAAACAACCATTTGATTGAATTTGGAAGGGAAATTTCTAGTCTCACTCAAAGCTCTTTCAAGGTTTGTCTCTGGTCAACAGCTTGGTTGCAACCCAGTGAGAGATTCTGAACCAGAAATACCCAGAAAAACTTCTCCCACATTTTTGACCCTCAGAAATCGTGTGGGATAATCAGTTTGCATTGTTTAAAGCTGATGTGTTGGAACAAACTATTATGTTGCAATAAATACTTAGTATGTATTTCAGTACCTGTAACTGAGACGCTTTTGAAAGAACACCCTAAAATGTAGGAATAACTTTGAACTCCTTAGTGGACTTGGAGGAGAGACTGTGAAAACAAACAAACAAACAAACAAACAAACAAAAAATGCCTGAGGTATGTTAAGTAAATCGTTAACAGAAACCCAATGTTCTTTCATAAGGTTGTTGGTAATGACCTACAGGTGAATGAGGTGAATCTTATTTAAAACTGGAGGAAAGAGGATTTCTGTTATGTAACAGCAGAAGATTCTCAATACTACTGGTGCAATTATGTGGTGTTTGAGGTTGAATTGTGTCCTACAAAAGATACAAGTTGAACCGCAACACTTAATACCTCAGAATGTGACCATATTTGGAGATAGGGCCTTTAAAGTGGTACTTATGGTTAAGATAGGTAATATGGGTAGCCCCTAATTCAATATGACTTGTGTCCTTATAA
>NW_012116154.1:9013513-9046736 GCF_000951035.1 Colobus angolensis palliatus | reverse complement strand
ACCTGGGAGGCTGAGCTTGCAGTGAGCTGAGATCCAGCCACTGCACTCCAGCCTGGGCAACAGAGCGAGACTCCGTCTCAAAAAAAAAAAAAAAAGAAGAAGAGTTTAAGATAGAGACAGAGACAGAGGCAGGATTATGTGGAGACAACAGAAGACAGCCATCTACAGGCCAAGGAAAGGGGTCTTGCAAGAAACCAATCTTACCAATACCTTGATCTCAGACTTCTAGGCTTCAGGATTATGAAAAAAATAAATTTCTATTGTTTTAAGCCAAAAAAAATCTGTTATAATTTGCTATGGTAGCCTTAGAAACTGGTACATGTAGAAAATAAAAAATGTACCTAAAATGCTGGGTAATTTGCTAAGCTGATTTTCAGCCAGAATATTGAAGGTGACACCTACTTCCTTCTTGTTGCTTATACCAACAGGCAAGATTAAAGAGATAAAGTACGCCAGGCTTAGTGGCTCATGCCTGTAATCTCAGCACTTTGGGAGGCCAAGGCGGGCAGATCACCTGATGTCGGGAGTTCGAGACCAGCCTGAGCAACATGGAGTAACCCCACCTCTGCTAAAAAATACAAAATTAGCCAGGTAGGGTGGTGCATGCCTGTAATTGCAGCTACTTGGGAGGCTGAGGCTGTAGAATTGCTTGAACCCAGGAGGCAGAGGTTACAGTGAGCCAATATCACACCATTGCACTCCAGCCTGGGCACAAGAGCCAAACTCCATCACCAAACAAAAAAAAACAAACAAAAAAAAAAAAAATGTAAAAGAAAGACTGATGAACAAATTGGAAAATTGGAGCCAGAACTCACTGATTTTGAAAATACTCAGCCTCTCCAGAGGGCAACTGATAATAAAACAAATAAGAAATGGTTTCTGAGAAAAGATCAAATTTAGAGCAATGCCAGAAACCCTTGATCTAAAGATAAAGCTGAAGGTAACTGTAAAATTGCAAAGATCTCAGAAAGGTGAAAGATATGCTGTCTATGAAGGTATAACAAGGAACTGAGAGATGCCTCTGGCCAACAGCCAGCAAGGAGCTGTTTTCCTCGGTCCGGCAACCTTCCCGAAGCTGAATTATTCTAATAATGTGAGTTAGTTTATAAATGGATCATCCCTCAATTGAACCTTCATAGGAAACCGCAGCCTCAATCAACAGGTTTACTGCAACCTTGTAAGACACCCTGAGGTATAACCACTCAGTTAAGATTCTCTCAGAGTTCTGAACTCAGAAATTGTGTGAGAGAGTAAATGGTTGTTATTTTAAGCTGCAAAGTTTTGGGATAACAAATTATCCCAGTATAATTTCTTATACTGCAATAGAGAATTAAAATGGTAAGGTTGCTATGAATGAAAAACTAGATAAGGCAAGAAGTCCCTGCCATAGCATATGTGCCCAATCTGTATTATCAATGGCTATTTTAATACTATATATATTATATTTGATAAGATTCTTCATTTATTAGCATGTTACAAAAATATAGAGATAATAGCTTTAATTTTATCAATAGTTCAAGAACTTCTGAATAGATCAGAGCACATGAAATTAACTTCTAGGATAACATTAGACAAGCGATTAACCTATACTTTTAAAAATTGTACCTTTTTTATGGCTGCATAGTATTCCATGGTGTATATGTGCCACATTTTCTTAATCCAGTCTGTCACAGCAGCCATAAAAAAGGATGAGTTTGCGTCCTTTGTAGGGACATGGATGCAGCTGGAAACCATCATTCTTAGCAAACTATCACAAGAAGAGAAAACCAAACACCGCATGTTCTCACTCATAGGTGGGAACTGAACAATGAGATCACTTGGACTCGGGAAGGGCAACATCACACACTGGGGCCTATCATGGGGAGGGGGGAGGGATTGCATTGGGGAGTTATACCTGATATAAATGATGAATTGATGGGTGCTGACGAGTTGATGGGTGCAGCACACCAACATGGCACAAGTATACATATGTAACAAACCTGCACGCTATGCACATGTACCCTAGAACTTAAAGTATAATAAAAAGAAAAAAAGAAACTACAAAAAATAAAAAATAAAATAAAATAAACAGGGATAAACAAACAAAAAAAAATTGTACCTTTTTAAATTTCCTATATTTATTCCTACATGAGTCTTTTTGGTAAGTTTACAGTATCTTACTTTATCCAACCATAAAATGAGAAATAGTTTCCACCTACTCACTTTGCAGGATATTGTGAAAATTAATGAGGTAATATGTGTAAAGCTCTAGAAGCCTTTAAATAGTGCTATAAAAATGAGTATTTTCTCCCAGTGGGTGGGTTCTATCTATTTTTATAAATGGCTTCCAACATAGTGATAGAAGAGATAATGGATGGATAAATAGATAAGTAGGCAGACAAGAGACAAGGTAAGGAACAAGAGAGAAAAAAATAGGATAAATAATAATAGAAATTAATGACTTTGTAGTTTTTACAGAATTATCTTTTTGGCTTACTGACCACATGTATTTTCAAGGATATTCGAACACTTAGTATTTAGCAGCTATCTGATTTCTTCTTGGAAGGGGAAATTAGTTATATCTTCATAATTGAGGCAACACATTATTTTTTCTTCTAATCTATGCACCGTTATTCCTTATAATAAATAAAATCAAATGCAAATAATATAATTTTCTACATTTTATTAGCCCTTTCTTCTCCCCCATGCAATCTATATTTTTCAGAATAACAATGCTTTACTATTTCTATTCTATACAACTGCTTATGTGTATTTAGATACAAGAACATATAGTAGGATGTCACAATGAAAATAATTTCAGGCTGGTGTTCAGTGACACACAAACTACCAAGCAAAAGCATAGGTGACCAGTTATAACAAATTTCCAAAAGGAGAAAGAGACCATCTAAGCAAGATTTTCAAATGTACGATGTGGCAGTCTGTTGTGCGATCTGTAGCTAACTACATCCTGCCCCAAATTCAGTTGAAGAGAGAATTGAACAATCATTAAAGAGCCTAGAAATTTACAGGGAGTTGTTGATGAGCTTTGGGTCTTACCAAAGTCCTTTTAGAGTAGGGATTAAGAAACTTCCTTCTTTTATCAAATCTCATGGGGAAAATAAAGAGTATTTGTATATGTTCATTGGAACTGAGAGAAAACAGTATTTGATACGTGATTCACTCCTTATTGTTTCAAAGGATAAGAAACTAGCTTGACTGTCTTGACACAGTGAAATTCAAAATTAACATCGATTGAAAAATAGCTCCACTCATTATGGTCATGGATTAAGGTTGCATGCTTCTCATTGATATATCGAACCCAAATTATTTAGCCAACATGTTATAAACACCATCTGGAAAATGAAACAAACAAAACAACAACAAAAATTCTTTCCAAATATAGAGGAAGAGGAATACAGTTGAATCCCAGCAAGTTGAGCAAGGATACTTCTAAGTGACCTACCAGAATGTACCAAAGACTGTCACTGCATGTGACAGATCCCTCAGTGAAAAGAGAGGTTTTGTCCAAAGACCATACAAAAGTGCAACCAGAATAAAGGCATCTTCCCTGGCTGCTCTTTATAATATGCCTGCATTTATTACCCTTTCTGACCTCACCACTGTGTCCTAGTGGAATCACAGTGAGAGAAGAAAAGAAGAATATGATGGGGAAAACCGGAAAGAAACTTCCTTTAGATGCTTTCTCTAGAGGCTCTTTAATATTAAAATAGTCCAGGATAGGATCTTCAACTTTTCAGAGTTTTGAACTTCCAAAGTTATGGACATTTTACTAAAATGAGCCTGTGTATTGACCTTAATTCCTGGGAACACTTTTCAGTACCAGAGAACCAAAAGATAAGTCAAGGAATTTGCCTTGAATTTTATCAAAGGGCAAAGAAGAAAATGTCTCCAAAGTAGGCTGAACAGGAAAGGGGAGGAATAAATGAAGTTGCCCTTTGCTGTACTTGAGTCCTGAACGTATATGTATTATGTGTTCTATTTCACATATATCACATATATGTGTTCTATTTTATTATGACCCATTTTATAAATTAGAAAATTAAATACCATCAAAATTAAATCACTTGCAAGGGTTCACATAGCAGGAAATGGGGAAAGCCAGATTAAAAATTATTCTAGCTTCAGAATCCATATTCTTAACTACTATACCATATACTGCATCTCTTTTGCTTAGGTATTTATATATACATTTGTGTATATATACATATATGTAGATATCTGTGTATATATTTTTCATTATTTTTAATTCTTAATAAAAGTTACAGTTATTATAGAGAAATACTGAGTGTTTTAGTTATTCTGTTTTTTATCTTCTGGGTAAGACTTTTCCATAAATTTTATAAATGGGAAATATAATTATCTTCAAGTATTCATGGGATAATGGAGATAGGTGGAAAAGAATAGAGAAACTACAAGTACTAGAACTTAAGTTTACTTCACAACTCTTGGGTGACATTTCAGATTGATTATAATTTCAAAATAAATAAAAGCTTTATGAAAATTCCTTCTTGTTTGTTTTTTCTCATTTTCTTCTCTGTCAATTGATTGGAATTGGATTTACTTTATTTGACCCGATTGCTCAAGATAAATTTAATATACATAGCAATATGCCTCTTTCTTCTGTATTATCAAAAAAGGATAGACATGCTTTTTATATGAATACACCATAATAGAAAGCACTTAGGTGTTTTATGGTTAAAAGAAATTAGGGTCTTCTCATCACTCTTTTGGGCAAGGTTACATAAGAAACTTATTTAAATTAGCTTTAAGATGGTTTTTCTTATATATACTTCACTGTTGGGGTATGATCACAATATTTTTAAATGTTATTATTGTTAATGTATTATTATTTATTAATTTTGAGTGTGGAAAATGGAGAAAAAAATGATGAAAGCAGCATGGTATAGTATTTCAAAGAATGCACTTATAGCTGGATGACCTGACTATGAATTTTGGCTCTACCAGTTTCTACCTTTATGCCCTTGAACAAGTTACTTAGCCTCTTTGCTCTCTAGTTTCTTCTTGCATTCAATAGAGATAATAACAGCAACTAACTCACAGGGCTGTGGTAAGCATTAAATGAGTTTATATGAAGCTCTTAAAACAGCACCTGACACAGAATAAGCAAGAAACAAAAATGTTTGCGAAATAAAAGTGTTACTTATTGGTTTTTGTTTCTTAAAGTTGGACTTACATTTGCAATTTGTTCTTTTTTTGATATAGTCTTAATTTGTAATTCATATTTTATATTTATATTCCCCATAAATCATATTTGTATTTCAGATATTTCATTGAATCATTAACTTAATTTTTATATATTCCACAATACTTTAAAGAAGAATTTTGGACAGCAAAATGAGACTACATGTTCAAAAAACTGAAAGTGTTTTATATAGTTACTTATAAGGACTGTCACACAGAAGAAAAACTAGACCATACTGTTTATGGATTATTCTATTTCTATAGCATTCTAGCAGTATCTAAGAGGAACATTGGTATAAAATCAAGAAGAAGTATATATGAGTGGTACAAGTGAAGCACCAAGGGAGAGGATCAACAAATAATTATTATGTATGAAGCACTAAGACATAGCTGTGTTCTAAAAGGAGCACTTTTAGAGCTGAAGTATGAGATCTGAGAAGGATCAGATTCACAGATGGGTAGAGTAGGATCTACTCTTGGGGAGGACAGAAAGGCCACAACAGGAGTATCTGATGTGGGTCATGTAACCCATCTGTGAATCGAAGGGCTGGAAACTATATAGTAAGCAAACGGACACCCATTTCCTTACTTGGAGTAAAAGGTAGTGCATTTCCTCTTTTCCAATTGATTATTTTCCACTTCCTTAAAGATAATCAACAGGGGTATAAGGTAGGTCTGTGTCTAGAACAATTCATCAGTTTTAGTCACCCGGAAACAGTTTGTTACTTAATAGCTTTCTGGGTTCCACTAGTATTTCTACTATTCAGCATAGAAAGGTTTGTCCAAAGCATTTAAAATCAATAGATCTGGGATTATGTGGCCTTAGATAGCTGGTTGTACATCTTTCCCTAAATCGATCTATGTTACCACATAGTAGTTTTCGTTTAGGACTCGATAACAGTAAAATGTTTGCTATGTGCAAGGGTACTGACGTTCTTATGACCACAGATCATCAGTACTGTTGTTTCATGTAATGCTGAAACTGAAATGATCCATGTTTGCATTGTTAAAAACGATGTGTGAAATATAATGAGTGCTTGGTGTTGAAAACTGCAATGTTTGTTATGAGGGTCAAAAATCTGTCTTGAAGGCAGCTACACTTTGAAGTGGTCTTTGAATACTTTTAATAAATTTATTTTGATAAATAATATTGAAAAGAATCATGAGTGAAAATAAAATATTTAATTTCCACAGTTTCTCATTGTTTGCAAAGTAGGAGACTTTGCAGCAACAGAGCTTTTTGGTATTCTCAGGCTAAGTAGGAATGAAAACTGAATTGTGTTGGTGAAAAGTAATGGTGTATTAGCTTTTTATTGATGTATAAGAAATGACCACACATTTAGCAGTTCAAATGACACACTGTTAATATCTCAAGGATTTCTCAGGATTACAGATAAAGATTAACCGGATTCTCTGCTCAGGGCGGCCTGAAATCAGGGTGACAGATGGGGTTGCAATCTCATCTGAGGCTGAGCCTTATCTGCCAAATGTATTCAGGTTTCTTTGCAGAATTCGGTTCCTTGAAATTGTAAGACTAAGGCCCTTATTTCCCTGCTGGCTATTGGCAGAAGTCACTCTCAGCTCATAGAGGCCACCAGAGTCCTTTTTCACATGGTTCTCTGACAACACGGGAGTTTACAGGTTCAAACTTAGCAAGAGAATCTCTCTTTAGTCTGCAGTGGCACAGTCTTATATTGGGGTAATACAATCATAGGAGTCACTATCTCATTATGTATCATTACATTCACAGATCCCCGCCATGCTCCATGGAGCCATCTAAGAATTCTCCTACCACACATAAGCAGTAGAGGAGACAGTGGCAATTATGGAATCAAATGCCTCTTTCCAAATTTACAGCTGTTACTAAGCCCCAGCCAATTGTTGCCACATGATAATCAATACAGGTTTTCCAACTTTTCAAGTGATGCTGTAAATCCAAAGTTGTATACTGTGTTTTCCAATATTTAAAATAGTGCCAAGCATTCAGCTGTTAGAACCTATAGGGCAGAATAAAGTATAGTACTGCCAATTATAGAAATTTAGTCACACTTCTATGATCTAGAAAGTGTCACAGATCTCAAAAAAATAATAAATAATACAGGAATGTCAAGGAAAAAAACATGAAAATACAAAAACCACATAGCATAAAACAGGAAAAAAATGTGATTACTCTTTGTCCTAGTCAGTTAGGGCTACTGTAATGATATGGTTAGGCTCTGTGTCCCCACTCAAATCTCATTTTAAATTGTAATCCTCATAATTCCCACAGGTCAAGGGCAGGACACAGTGGGAGGTGATTGGATCATGGGTGCCGATTCCCCCATGCTGTTCTTGTGATAGTGAGTGAATTCTCACAAGATCTAATGGTTTTATAAGTGTTTAACAGTTCCTCCTACAGACTCATTCTCTTTCTTGCCTCTTGCCCTGTAAGAAGAGTTACTTTTCCTTCTGCCATGTAAGTTTCGTGAGGCCTTTCCAGCCATGCAGAACTGTGAGTTAATTAGACCTTTTTCCTTTATAAATTACCCATTCTTGGATATCTCCCTATAGCTATGTGAGGATAAACTAATAGACATAGCAAGATACGATAGTGTGAGTGGTTCATAAATGACGGATACTTATTTTTCACAGTTCTCAAAGCTGGAAGTCTAAGATCAGGTTGCCAGCATCGTTGGTGTCCGTTGAGGTTCCTTTCCTGATTGGAAACTGCCCGCTATTCTTGTATTCCTAGAGAGAATCAACGTCTCTCAAGACTTTTACAAGAGCTTTAATTCCATTAATAAGGATTACATTCTCATGATCTCATTTAATCCTAATTTTCTCCCAAAGGCCTCAACTCCTAATATCATCACATTAGGGGTTAAGGTTTCCACATATGAATTTTGGGAGGACACAAACATTCAATTCATTCAACTTTTTCAGTGGAGAGGATGAGTCACGGAATTGTGTTTGAATACTTCATTGAGAAAACAAGAACTGGAACTGGAACCTGACAGGAATAAAATATGGGTCAGCAAACTATACCCCATGGACTAACTCTGGACTAGGAGCTGAAACCATATATATATATACACACACACACATACATACACATATTATATATAACATTTGATACATATACATAAAATATTTATATATATCAATGCAAGTTTCATGACACAAAGCAAGTTTCATAACATTTGAAATATATATAAATATATATATTTACATATATCTAAGCAAGTTTCATGACACACTAAAATTATGTGAAATTTAAATTTCTGTGTTGATTAATAATACGTCATTAGAACAGGGTTACACTTATTTGTTTGTGTGCTGTCTACTACTATTTTCAAGTATATTAGTAGAGTAGAGTTGTTGTGACAGAGACCATACAGACCACTGAAGATATCACCAGATAACGAGAATTTCTTATTATTGGTTGATCACCACTTTGCACTGGTCTCACTGTATCTGTCTCACTGTTAGTACTTCTCCAGATAACATCAATCTTATAGTTTCCCAGTGTCTGAAACTGTACTCACTTTACATTAAATGTACTTCTCCCTCTCCACTTACTGGCAATGGAAGATTAAACATACTAGTTTCTCAAAAGTAGTAGCAACTTTGAATGGCAGCTCTAAGTCTGAGAGATTCTATACAAGGTGACTTGAAGAAAACAATTGTGGGTATCTTCTTTCTGTGGAGACATTTAGATGCAAACAGCAGTGAAAAAAAATGTTCATCTTCCTTCTGGCTACTACGCAGAAATATTTACACTACTGAGTTTTTGTGAAACAGTGACAAATACAGAACATCTGGGAAGTCAAGAGAGCCAGCCTGGGATGTCTAACAGTCAGTATGTCACGCTATAATTCTAACAGAACACACACACACACACACACACACACATTGTTGCTGTTCTTGTCAAATTCTATAAATTTCTTCTATCTGAGTCATAAAAGACCATGATTTCTATAGTTAAATAAAAATATAAATAATGATAGAAATTACTAAACCCATAGCATTTTGGTGTGGGTAAAAATAATATTGAAGAAAAACTTAAAATATCAAAAGAATGTCATCATAGGAAAGAGAAAGTTGTGTATACTTGTTGGGATCTGGATCAGGGGTCAAAATTAATGGATGCTAAAATATTTGAACATAACTAAAATCGATTATCAAATTGAACAATATGTCATTTTCTATCAACTAAATTATCTAATAGTCTGTTAATTGAAGAAAAGTTTCCTCAGTAAAAGTGCTTATATGTAAAAAAAGTTTGTTAAGGCTAACCAAAAATAATTTTTTAATTCTTAAATTTCCATTTCTAATATCTAATTCATTCTTGAAAGGGAAAGACACACACACACATGCACAGACACACACATTTACACACATATACATACCTTTCTTGTTTTAAGAAATTGATGAATGAAGACCCATATTTGGAAATATGAAACTTAAGTTTAAAAATTATTTTAGGCTTATTTTTATGGGCATGGACATGGCTTCAATTAAGTATATGAGTTATTTTTCCATATTAATTTCATTTAAGATTAGATAAATTATCCCACAGGCCTATCAAAAGAAGAAAGATAAACACATAGAAAGATAGTTGTCTTGGTCCATTTTGTGCTGTTATAACAGGATACCACAGCCTAGTTAACTTTTATGAATAGAAATTTGTTGACTCATGATTTTGGCTGGGAAGTCCAAGCTCTGGAAAGGACCTTCTTGTGTCATACCATGGCAGAAGAGTAAAAAGAGGGGAAGAGAGAGGCAAAAGGGGGATGAACTTATCCCTTTATAAGAAAGCCACTCCTTTTATAATAGCATTAATACATTTATGAGGTCAGAGCCCTCATGGCCTATCATCTCTTAAAGATCCCACTTCTTAGTACTCTTTGAATGGTAATTAAATTTCAGCATGAGTTTTGAAGGAGACAAACATTTAAACCATAGCAGTAGTATAAAATTTAATACTTCTCAGCAATAAAAAGTAATGAACTGCTGGTGCATGCAACAGCACAAGTCAAATCCAAAAACATGTTGAGTGAAAGAAGAACCCAGATTCAAAATTAATATATAATGACAGACATTAAAAAATTGTCTTCTCTGGAAGAGGCAGGAGATTTCCATAAAAAAGGATATAAGGAAACTTTTTAGTTGGGCAAAAATATTCTATATCCTGTTACGATTGCACAGGAGGAGTATTTAATTATTAAATAATCTACTGAAAACTGAAGATCACTGCAGATTATTGTGAATATATACATATGAAAAGACTAGAAGAAAAAATAATACAGAGGTTTTCTAGTTAATCATTTTTTCCATTTTTTTGTTATTTTTTGGTATTTTCTTAATTTTGACATGAAGAAGCTAAAATGTTTGTATATTTATAACTATGTATACACACAAATATATTTATAATTATAAATTGAAAAAAATGTTTTATTTATAAAGCACATAATTAATAAGTAAAAGTAAGAAAAGTAAGGTCTTCACAGTTTATTGATAAGATGAAATGAAAGCTCACTAGAAGACATGAGTAGAGAGAAGTGGAAGTACCTGATTATTCCCTACATTAGAATTTTATTTTTTTCTGTTTTCTTGGCTGTTTACTTTTTTGCTTCCTACTACCCCTTTGATCTAATGCCTGAAGTTTTGTTCTGCCCTCTTTTATAGATAGAATCAGAACCAGGTAACAAGGGCTATTGTATAGGTCACTAAAATTATAGCTATTTTGTTCACCAGTATATTTGTAATAGTATAGGATTAAATAAAAAAAAAGAAGAGTTTTTTTTACTATGGAAAACTACGTAAAATATTTAGTTTTGGAGAATTCTTGGGAAAACTGGTTCTGGATTACTGATAATGACCTAATGTTTAAAAATTAAAATATTTAAGAATAAGATCTAATCTGAACTAGAATATATCATAATTTTGTTTGTTTTGAATGGTATGATTCAAAATGTACCTTTGTATGTTTTGGAGATGTGATGGATATATTCTTCTTTTTGAAAATTAATAATAGTCTTCCAATTCATTAACGACTTACATTTGTAAAACCAAAATTATATTTTCTGTAGAGTACAATAGCACGGAAGAAAATGGAATTGTTATTCTTCCTTTAACAACCTGCTAAATATTTTTATTGTAAAGATTATTTATTATATATAATTGTGGTTATGTACACATAAGTAGATCAAGGAGCCAAGACTACTCATTGGGAAACCAAGGATTATATGTCTTACTACAATCAGTTCTTTACTCAAGCTAATCCGTGTACCATATCAAAATTATTCTCCTTCACTGATTCTCCTGGGCCCAACCTATTTTTGTTCACCTACCTGTTGAAAATAAAGCCACCACATTCATTCCACTCACATTTCCCTGTCTTTGATAATCAGCATTCTTAGCCTCTGTGGAGCTAAGGTTTTAGCTTCTGCTTGACCTCTTTGTACCCATAACACCACAGCACTTTGCAATGCAACCCAATCTATGAAGACCAGAGTTTATTTTACCATTTCTCAGACCACACTGCGCAATATATGGTCTTAATTCCCCAGCAGTTACTCAGAAGTGTACATTCTAGAAGTGTGAAGAAGTTAATACTCTATGGGGTGAAAATCATTTAATGGGAAACAGGAGATGACAAGGAACTCTTAAATCAGTTCCTCTTCCATCCTCATTCTGAGAGATTCTGACATGGGACAACAGTCTACAGGGTAATTTTAGAAAACATCCTATCAGAAAGCAACAGGCTGTGATTTTTTGAAATGAAAGTCATCTTCATAAAACACATTTTCTTTCTTGTTGTCTTGGTATTGCCTCACGTAATAAAGCTTAAGTGTTTAACTTTGTTGCAGGCTTTCTTTTCTAAAGAACTTTGGCTAAGACAATTAGCAACAATAAATCAAGACTATAAAGAGATTACATTAAGTCTGTCTTGGCAGCTACTATGACATAAATTGTTGTTTGGGGAGAAATCTATCTATGTGTCAGAGGAGATTGGGCATGATAAGAATAAAACATGGGCGGCCGGGCGCGGTGGTTCAAGCCTGTAATCCCAGCACTTTAGGAGGTCGAGACGGGCGGATCACGAGGTCAGCAGATCGAGACCATCCTGGCTAACATGGTGAAACCCCGTCTCTACTAAAAAATACAAAAAACTAGCCGGGCGAGGTGGCGGGCGCCTGTAATCCCAGCTACTCGGGAGGCTGAGGCAGGAGAATGGCGTGAACCTGGGAGGCGGAGCTTGCAGTGAGCTGAGATCCGGCCACTGCACTCCAGCCTGGGCGACAGAGCAAGACTCCGTCTCAAAAAAAAAAAAAAAAAAAGAATAAAACCTGGGCTTGGGCTTGTTTTTCTCTTTGAGTTATAAAGATACTTAAGCTTCTATCACCACAGTAATCTGAAAATTATATTATTTGTTATTAAAATTACATGATTGACATCGTATCACTTATGTAGTAGTAATGTGCATGTTAGATATTATCATACTCACTTGTGAAAAAACTGGAACAAAATAAAACTGGTTCTGATAGAACTGAAAATTTTTACCAGTTATGCAACCAAGTCTAATTAATGGTATTTAGAAAATATTAATTAAAATATGTAAATATATTAAGTTGATATTTATTTGATATACCCATATTTAAAATAAAGATACAATAAATAACATCAAAGGATTTGGAATGCATTTCCAATTCTCTTCCAAATTTAACTACTAAATAATTATGAGACCTTGAAAAAGTCACTTAACTTCTTTAGATCTCAGTTTTCTCATTAATTAACAAAATAAATGAGTTGAATTATAGAAATCCAATGTCCTCTTCCAATTCTAACAATGCAATAAACAATATTAATTAAGTAGCAATATTTGGGACAGTGTAATCAAACACAGAGCAGCTCATCAAATATAACATTCATATGTCAATGTAGTTGTGTGCTATAAATTTTTTACTGCATTCAGAAATATTTTTAAAAAGATTAAATCAAATGAGATTAATGATTATCATGCTCACTGTAGGTTGCTATGACTATGCTGGGCCAAAGAAAATTAAAACTGAAAATAGGATATAGTCATTAAGTCATTCAAGTATTTGTTGAACACCTATGGTGAGTTAACATCTCATACTTCATGCTGATGACTCAGTAGTTCACCAGAGAAGTGTCCTTGAAGACGGAACTATCATCAAGCCATTCACATATAAATGATTCCAAATGGTGTCAAATGCCTTGAAAAGTTTTCTTCTCTTAAGAAACAAATGAGCTAGAATTATCACAGGTTAAGGGTGGAATTCGTGGTTTGTAAACTAATATGTTGAACAACCAAGCTGCACAAAAGGCAAGGGTTGAGAGAGTTCAAGAGCAACTGTTTGTAGATACTCTCATTCTGTTCACTATCTGTTCTTCATATTTTAGTTTCAAGTCCAGAGACCTTGGGAAAAGCAATAAAATTGTCACATCTTGACTCAGGAATCTGTTGAAATAATCAAATCCAATCATAGATTAGTTAACTTTGTTCCAGACCTGGGTTCCTAACCAGTTAGAATAGATGCAGGTATCTAGATAACATTGGAGAAGTACCTGGACAAGCCCTATCTTACCATAATTTAACCCTTCAGTTGCTGGACAATGCTGTGATCTAGAGTATCCACGAGAAGAGCCAAATAGCCAGGAACTAAGCAGAAAACAGTGAGAGCATTTAACTTTAACATTTCATTCTATAAAAATGGCTAAATCATTTTAAAAACTGGTACTAATAAAACAATTATACATTTTCTGGGATAAAAAGTAATAGGTTGAAAAAAAATATGTTTTATTGTATACCTAATGGCAAGTTGCAAATATACACAGATTGGTGCTGAGTTTGCTCAGGACTTTAACTTTCTTACATATGAGATTCGTTTATTTTTAATAGTCACTAGGTGGCAATTCCGGGGCCAAAACACACAGTATCTGATTATTAGTGTAGTTTTATAATACTTTTAAATTTGCTGTTCATAATGGAAAGACAACATTATCTGGGGAAATTAGCTATATGAACTTTGAAACAAAGCAAAACAAAAAAAACAAAAAAAAAATCCTGCTTTCATAAGGTTGACTGACTATGGAGTCCAAATGCAGATAACTGAATGCGCCTCAAATGCTATTTGACTAATACTCATAATTATGAAAAGCTTCCTACATTTTCCCTTAAATTCTTTTCTTCATGGCTTCTCAACACTTCCTTTTGATCACTAAGAATGCTGTAGCACAGCTGTAGAAAATGTTCGTCTCATTAAAATTTAGCCTACTGCAAGTTCAGAGGATTCTAAGTGTATGTATAATTTTATTTCCACTGGGTGACTTCTGCAATGTGTATGAGCCATTCTCTCTAATGGAAAGTGCAATAGTAAGGTTCTTTAAATACGCATTAATCCTCACAATGCATTCGCAAGTTAGGTAAGCAACATGAAGCGTAGAGCCATAATAAGCATTATCCACATTCAACCACCTTCACAGCCTGCAAACCCAGAAATCACACATCAGGAACAAAGAACATTTGCAAAAGGAATAGCAAAGATACATGTGGTTTATTTCCTTCCTGATTGTCATAGAAAGATGAAACAAAAATATCAAATATATTTTTTAGAAAAAAGAAACAATAAATTAAAATAAAACAACACAACACTGAACTATGATTGTCACATAAGAAAATAGTTGAGAGATAAGGTCTCGCTATGTCACCTAGGCTGATCTCAAATTCCTGGCCTCAAGCAATCCTTCAGCCTCAGCCCCCGGAGAAGCTGGGATTGCAGAAGTGAGCCACCACCCCTGGTTAAAGATACAAAAATATTTAACTTGAGGATATGACTTGTGCAAATGCCTTATTGACTAAACTCCTATTTTTATTATTTAACTGTATATGTGTCTTTATCAATATTCCATCTATGTTTGAAACAGAGTATATCGATTCCAAACATCTTCTATAAGGCTTATAGTGTTTATTCTGTTTCCAAAATGAAGAAAACAAATTATTCACTAAGATAACATTATTTTAGTGAATTTTTGTACTATTAATGCAGATAAGATAGACAAGAATCTTTTCTTCATGGAAGTCATTAAATCCTAAAAGTAATGTTTTGATTGTTGACTTTGGTTTTATTTTTATTAGTGTTTAAGCACTCACTGAAATAATTAATAATGTATCTTAACTTTCTCATTTGGCAAGAATAAGTCAGCACGCCAACAAAAAAATGAAGAAAAGAGGATTTTTTCAACAATAGGGTTGAAGATAGTAAATATTTTTTATAATGATAATATCTACGTATCAGTACTAAATAACAGCTGAATAAGACCTCATTTCTTCTCTTACGTGACAATCATAGTTCAGTGTTGTGTTGTTTTATTTTAATTTATTGTTTCTTTTTCTAAAAAATATATTTGATATTTTTACATAATAGTAATAACAATAGCAATTTTTGTATGTAGTTTTCAGTCATCTTTGTTTCTTAATTGGATTGAATTTTTTGTCACTATGCTTGATAGGGCAAAAATTAGTCATTTAAGTCACAAATCTTCACCTCTAAGCTTCTCATTTTTCAACCATATGGGTTCAATTTGTACAACTACATAATGCCTACACTTAAACAGTAAATCTTAGATTATTTTATCTTGTTTGAGGTGTAATCAATATGTACTGGTATTGTTTAAAGGAATTGTAAATTTGCATTTTAAATTAATCCTCACATGCAACTTTGGAGTTATTACTCCCATACCTTTCTATACTCTCTTCACAAAATTAAAAGTAGGATTCCTCAATAAAATTTTCTATATTTTTTCTATTAGAATGAAATACGTAAATGCTTAAAAAGACAGTATAAAAGATGAGAGTTTAAGAAAAGCTTCACTGCCCTTACCTTGCCCTGGAGTACTGTTCTTGCTGATTCAACAGAACTTCAGTTTTCAAAGACAAACTTTAAATCTCCATCAAATATTTCAAAGACGGAAAATAAGACTTAAAATGTCATTATTTTATAATGAGTCATTGGAATTTTATGCCTACAGCAGAATATGAATTTAAATATCATGATATATGTGAAACTCACTGTTACAGAAAATAAATTCAGAAATATGAATTGAACAAGAAAAATGTGAGTCTTAATATTTCTTAAATTTAATGTCTATTAGCAGATAGATAATTGTTCAGTTGATGTCAATTTTCTCTTACTTTTTCCTTTGTTATGTGGTAGAATTTAAAAACCTTATCAAAATGTTTATAAAGTGATCAATTTTCTTAGTACAGCAGTCAAGCTATTCCAAGTAAGCATAATAAAAAATCACACAACTTTGAACATAATCAGTATGAAATCTATAGTTTTACATATCACAAATTTGTGAACTATTTACATCAAGATGCCTTGTGCTTACATAATCTCTTGAAAATCTTATGAAAACATAATATAATTGTCTATATTTGGTTCAAATTCAGTGTCAGAACAATGTGATATATTGTGACACGCAGAGACTGTGTCTTAACTCTGTGAAACTTAATTTTATATACAGTATTTCTTGAACATTCCCAAGAGCAAAGTGGTCATAGCATCCCCGAAATAACTTGAGAAGAGTCATCAAACCTCAAGTATACAGCTGAATTCAGCACTGAAGTGCTAGAAAACCTAACTGAAACTTGATTAAAGGGGTTGTGTCAAGTGTTGAGCTTGCTGGGTGTTTGTATATCCAGAGGCCTGACCTTGGTTCTCCAAAGACTGTAAACTCAGCAGTACAGCTACTCGGATATTTGTTATTTTCTGAGAAAAGAAACAGTATATTTGAAAACACATGTGGGTTTCCCTGATTCCATACATGTGCAGAATGAGCAGATATGTCAAACAGAGGTGGCTGATTATAGTCCTTTTAGATATGGATTACAAAGCTCTAAGCTGAAGGCCTAAAGTGACCAAGGATCAGCATGCAATCAAATTCCGTTTTAACTAACTAAGGAGCCAGCTTTGTGATAAGCAGGACTTTTTGAACTTGAGATTATTAAAAACAATAGAAACAAAACATACAATATCCAGTGAAAGCCAGGTGATCTAAAATTAATGAGATTAAGCCATAAGTTTAAAAATGATAAAATTTAGCAAAACATTGTGATATTGTGGAAAAGATATTGTAAGACAAAATTTACACAGATTTGAGCAGGCAAATAAAAGTAGAAAATACATAAGACAGAATATGCCCAGCATTTCTTTGAAAATGACAAAAAATTATGTGCAGGATTCTCTATTTAATAAATGTTAATGGGAAAACTAGCTAGCCATTTGTATAAAACAGAAACTGGACCCCTTCCTTACAACTTATACAAAAATTAACTCAAGATAGATTAAAGACTTAAGCATAAAATCTAAAACCATGAAAAACCTAGAAGAAAACCTAGGCAATGCCATTCAGAACATAGGCATGGGTAAAGACTTCATGACGAAAACACCAAAAGCAATTGCAACAAAAGCCAAAATTGACAAATTGAATCTAATTAAACTAAAGAGCTTCTGCACAGCAAAAGAAACTCTCATCAGCGTGAACAGGCAACCTACAGAATGGGAGAAAATTTTTTGTAATCTATCCATCTGACAAAGGGCCAATATCCAGAATCTACAAAGAACTTAAACAAACTTACAAGAAAAAATACATAACTCCATCAACAAGTGGACAAAGAATATGAACTTCTCAAAAGAAGACATTTATGTGGCCAAAAAACATATGAAAAAAAGCTCATCATCACTGGTCGTTAGAGAAATGCAAATCAAAACCACAATGAGATACCATCTCATGCCACTTAGAATGGCAGTCCTTAAAAAGTCAGGAAACAACAGATAGATGCTGGAGCGGATGTGGAGAAATAGAAATGCTTTTATACTGTTGGTGGGAGTGTAAATTTGTTCAACCATTGTGGAAGACAGTGTGGTGATTCCTCAAGGATCTAGAACCAGAAACACCATTTGACCCAGCAATCCCATTACTGGGTATATACCCAAAGGATTACAAATCATTTTACTCTAAAGACACGTGCACATGTGTGTTTATTATAGCACTATTTACAGTAGCTAGGACTTGGAACCAACCCAAATCCCATCAATGATAGACTGGATAAAGAAAATGTAGCACATATACACCATGGAATACTATATAGCCATGAAAAGAATGAGTTCATGTCCTTTGCAGGGGCATGGATGAAGCTGGAAACCATCAACCTCAGCAAACTAACACAAGAAGAGAAAAACAAACACCGCATGTTCTCACTCATAAGTGGGAGTTGAATAATGAGAATACATGGAAACAGGGAGGGGAACATCACATACTGGGGCCTGTTAGGGGGTGGTGATAAGGGGAACGATAGTATTAGGACAAATATCTAATGTATGCAGGGCTTAAATCCTAAATGATGTGTTCATTGGGGCAGCAAACCACCATGGTACATGTATACCTATTTAACAAACCTGCACGTTCGTTCAGTGCATGTATCCCAGAACTTAAAGTAAAATAAAATAACATAAAAAATAAAAAATGAATAAACTTTCAAAAGTACCATATTAAAAAATATATGTGCAAAACCTTGGAGAATTTTGACTGTCAAGCTTATTTGGGACTTTAATTCTGTTTAAATAAGCGCTATTTGAATTCATATTTTGTTTTCTATTCAAATTTGTCTTTCACTGTGCTACCAACATTCTTTGAATATTCCCACCTCTGGACCTTAGCACCCACCATTCATCTCTTGGTAAAAATCAAACACTTTCTGTCAGTTTACTGTCTTTTCTTAAGGTTTACTTCAAAACTGTTAATCATATGAAGCTCCAACCACTCCAAGTCAGCAGAAATCCATTGCTTTGAAAATGTCAGTTGTTACTCCATACCCTCTGTCTGGAACTTTTTTTCTTTTTTCTTGTATTATTATTTTAATTTTTAAATTAATTTATTTTTATTAGTATACTTTAAGTTCTAGGGTATATCTGTACAACATGCACATGTTACATATGTACACATGCGCCATGTTGGTGTACTGCACCCATTAACTCGTCATTTACATTAGGTATATCTCCTAATGCTATCCCTCCCCCCTCCTCCTACCCCACAACAGGCCCTGGTGTGTGATGTTCCCCTTCCTGTGTCCAGGTGGTTTCATTGTTCAATTCCCACATATGAGTGAGAACACGTGGTATTTGTTTTTTTGTCCTTGCTACAGTTTGCTCTGAATGATGGCTTCCAGTTTCATCCGCATCCCTACAAAGGACATGAACTCATCTTTTTTATGGCTGCACAGTATTCCATGGTGTATATATGCCACATTTTTTAAATCCAGTCTATCATTGATGGACATCTGGGTTGGTTCCAAGTCTTTGCTATTGTGAATAGTGCCGCAATAAACATACGTGTCCATGTGTCTTTATAGCAAAATGATTTACAATCCTTTGGGTATATACCCAGTAATGGGATAGCTGGCTCAAATGGTATTTCTAGTTCTAGATCCTTGAGGAATTGCCACACTGTTTTCTACAATGGTTGAACTAGTTTACAGTCCCACCAACAGTGTAAAAGTGTTCCTCTTTCTCCACTTCCTCTCCAACACCTGTTGTTTTCTGACTTTTTAATGATCGCCATTCTAACTGGTGTGAGATGATCATTGCCGTTTTGATTTGCATTCCTCTGATGGCCAGTGATGATGAGCATTTTTTCATGCGTCTGTTGGCTGCACAAATGTTTTCTTTTAAGAACTTTTTTCTTATCCCATCTGAATTGCTACTTATCTGTGTACGTTTGAGTTTAGTATCGGACATGTTTAAGGTGTTTAGATGACACTCAGCTGAAGAAGATGTCAGCAGACAAAGGGTATGAAACTCCAGAAGCTGTTTAGAGTCAGAAGTACCTCTCTGTGGCTCATATTCATAGTCCAAATGGAAACTGTGTGCCTGAGTTAGACTGCAAGGAAATAAATTCAGAAAAAGGCAGCAGAAGATTCATACTATCTTTCAAAAAAGATTTCTCTGGTATGGTAATACATGGCATAAGATTGCAAGAAGTTCAGGTCATGAGAGCTATTGGAAATCTTGCCTCAATGACCAGAGCCTTTAGTCATTAGCCATGTGGATGTCCTGCCATCATATGGGGCAGGGAAATGAACTGATAAACTCATCTGGGAAAGCAGAACACTGCAGATATTTCATCCTCAAAAGTTAATTTGTTTAAGTGTCAACCAGGGCATGAAATATGATTTACTCTTACTTTATAATAGAGGATTGAGGAAGCCAACTTCTCAGTTCCCAGATGAGAAAATAAACAGTGACAGGATTTTGCCCATGAATTCTGCTTGTGGAAGTTTCTTTTCCTACTCCCCTTCTTCATCTTTCTCCTCCTCTTCCTCCTCCTCCCCTTCTTCTTCTTTGTCACCCCCTCTTCAAACTGGGATCAATACAGGATGAAGGCTGTTTCTCCAGTTTCACTTAGAGTTTTGAAAGAATTTGAAGAACAGGACTTAACTAACAGAGGCTATGAAAACCAATGCAAGTAATGTGTGTTGATCACTTAAAATTACGTAGAAAATAATAAGGGGGTTAAACAATGTTTCTGGCAACTGCCTTTCTCATAAAGCATGACCTTTTAATTTGTTCCCTATATTAAAACATGTTGAGAAATTGAGAGTCTGGCCAGTGGCAAGGCAACCCTCTCAGCCAAACATTCTCCTCAAATACCCACTCACATAACCAAATTGACAAGGATATCAGGCCCCATGATATGCCCAAGTGAAGACATAAAAGGACTGGGCAAAATGTGAAGCATAATAATATCAATAAATCTTGTCTTTTTCTAAGTGTTATTTTATTGGCACTTTACTTATATGATCTATAATGCTTATAATGAAGTGTTGAGAAAGATAGTACTATGAATTGATGGATAAGAAAACCACAACTCTGGAGGTTAATTAAATTGTTGGAGGTCATATATTGGGTAATTAGCAGGACTTGAATTTGAACCCAGGTGAAGAAATATATTTCACCCGACTCCAAACCAGGCAATATAAAACATCAAAAATGCTGACCCTGTAAAATCCTTTGATCCAGCCTTAAAGGAATCTTTTCTAATGTTGTTCCTGGATTTTTATCTTTACCTCTAAATCGGGGAATAAGCAGACGCTTACCCAGGTGATCCAGAAAACAAGGATGGGATGAGAAGTACACTAAAACCAGAAGTGAGGATTTTGAGGTAAATGGATGGAGTCAGAGAAGCCGTGTTAACACGCAGCATACTGAGATATGAAGGGACTGCAAAGCTGCCCCTCCAGTGGGGATATTCCTGACGCTTACTATCAATTGCAATCTCCAGGCACATATTCCTCACTTCCGGCGGTTCTGTCTGTTTGCTTATTTCCTACATTATTACTGAGTGTATTCATTTCCTATGACTGCTGTAACAAATTACAACAAACTTGGTGAAGAAATGTATTCTCTTGCAGTTCCAGAGGACAGAAATCCTAATCAATATCACCAGAATGGTTAAAATCAAGGTGTTGGCAAGGCCGTGTTCTCTCCAGGGACTATTCCTTGTGGCTTCCAGCTTCTGGTGGCTGCCTCCGCAGTCCTGGGCTTCCAGTTGCATTACTCTAATTTCTACCTCTGTCTTCACATCACCTTCTTGTCTGTGCATTTGTTTTTCTTTGTTGCTCTCATAAGGAGAAACGTTGTATGGCATTAAGGCTCACCACAATATTCAAGGAAAAACTATTTTTCTCAAGATGCTTATTTTATTCATAAAGTACAGGGTAATTTTAGAAAACATCCTGCCAGAAAGCAACAGGCTATGATTTTTTGGGAATGAAAACCATCTTTATAAAATAATTTTCTTTCTTGTTGTCTTGACATTGTCTCACACAATAAAGCTTAAGTGTTTAACTTTGTTGCAGGCTTTCTGTTGTAAAGAAATAAAAAAAATTTGTAAAGAAATTCATAAAATAAGAATCTTGAGAAGAAGAGTTTTTCCTTGACTATCATGGTGATCCTTAATGCCACACAACGTTTTGCCTTCAGAAAGCAACAAAGAAAAAACAAATATACAGATGAGAAGGTGATTTTAAAAAGATAACTTCATGTCCTTTGCAGGGTCATGGATGAAGCTGGAAACCATCATTCTCAGCAAATTGACACAAGAAAAGAAAACCAAACACCGCATGTTCTCACTCATAAGTGGGAGTTGAACAATAAGAACACATGGACACTGGGAAGGGAACATCACACACTAGGGTCTGTTGGAGGGTGGAGGGCAATGGGAGGGACAGCATTAGAGAAATACCTAATGTAGATGATGGGTTGCTGGGTGCAGCAAACCAACATGGCACACGTATACCAATGTAACAAACCTGAACGTTCAGCACATGTATCCCAGAACTTAAAGTATAATAAAAAATTTTCTTTAAGATTCTTATTTTCATCATATTGTTTCCCATATAAGGTAATTTTCACAAGTTCCCAGGATTAGAACATAAATATATATTTTGGGAGGACATCATTCATTCCACTATAGTTACCATATGACAAATGAGTACTTGATCAGTATAATTTGAATAATATTGAATGATATGAATAATATATGATTTAACTATACCTTTTAGGCACCTATGACATTCTTTTCATTTAAAAATATGATAGTAGTCCATGACTGGGCACAGATATTTGGAATAAAATGTTATAATTTAGGTATAAGTTCATCAGGAAACAGGAGTCAGAGGTGGAAGGACTTACGCCTTTTTCGAACTACAGTTCTCCTCTGAGACCCAATCCTTTCTATGAAAAAAGGAAATAGTGCTTTGAGTATGTGTACATTATCCAATAATAAATGGCAAGATATTTACAAATAATATCCTGTTAAATGAGTCTCAAATAAGAGTAAGCACTTTGTGTGGTTTGGGTGGAAAAAAAAAAAAAAAACCTTACAAAATAATAGGTAACTAAATAACTTAATTATTACATGTATCACGGAATGAAAATACTCTCAGCAACCATTAAGAAATATCAAGTTTAAAAGTTTCCCAATGTATTCCCCTCCCCAGATCAAAAATTCATAAATAGTTCATAAAAATACTATTTTCTACATTTGTCAAGAATTTAAAAGAATCATTTTTCTAACACTTATGTTTTTCTAAAATAGTTTTCACCTTTCAAAGTAATTGCTATTCCTTTTTTTTTTTGCCTGAATTCAGCAGGTAGTTTGACACAGACATATCAGTGATGAGAAAAGATGGTGAGCAAAAGCAATGGAATTCTCAGAGCTTTGCTGCTGGGAGAGCATAGCTTTGTGGAAGGGAAAAACACAAGAAATTAACATCTGCAACTCCAAGCTAGAATAATGATTACAAAAGTTTACAGGGGGAAATTATGTAGACTACATCGACAATGCCAACTTGGGAGAATATTTCATAAAAGTTAATTCAGATCCAACACAGAACAAAGGTAGAAAGAGCTGATTGCAGAAGCAGCACAAGTCTGACACTTTTTCCACATGTATATAAAAGGTTTCACAGAAATTTAGCTGATCTTATTATTTTGGTTAATAAGTTCTCGATTTTTTGAAGTGTTACAAGACATTTTAAATTAAAGTTGTTTTATTTTAGAATCTTAGAAGAAATGCTCTAAAAACTTATGTCTTTTCCAATTTTTCATGGTAAAGGGAGTAAAAATGTGATCTGTTTAAGCTGTAATGATGAGAAACTACAAGGACAAATGTAGGCTCTCTTCTTTTGACATATTTTTACTCTCTCTCAAAATATTAATTACTGCACATATTTTGTCACATGTACATACCTATGAAGTAGGATCTTGAGTTCAGTATATTTGGAGGCATAAGATGTCAAGTTATTCAGTCACTATTTTTTTCTCTGCTGACAATCTATTGTGAATATCTATGAAGGTACATTCTGTGTGCTGTGTTCTGGCGTGGAAATAATCATCTAGCACATATAGTGCACTAATGTATGTTCTAAGCCCTTTATATGTATTAACTGACTTAATATTCAAACATTCCTATGAATTATGTTTATACTATTTTATGGATGAGAAAACTGAGACATGTAGGTTTATTAGAGAAAAAAAATACCGCTTTATAAAAATTGGTAACCAATGTTCACTGTAAGACCCAGTTGATCTTTGCTAATGCTGTAACTTCAATGAGGATTCAAGTTGGTTTCAGATATTTTTAAAACTAATTAATGTAATATCAGAACTGACTCTTCTGCACTATATAATTTGAATACATCATTGCTAGTGCCAGCTTGACTCTTGAACTTAATTTTGCATTAATAGAAATCTTGCAGTTTATATCTTAACTCTAATAAGAATGAATAGTCATTTATGTGATTTCTCGTAAGCAAATTAGTCAAGTTCCGATAGCACGGATGGAGTGAGTACCTTTTCATATGCGTGGGATACATTGTGTATATAGATATAAATATTATATCTACATCTGTATCTAGATATCTAGACAGGAAGAGATAAAAATAGAGACAGAGGCACAATGAGATCAAGAAAGATATGATTCTTGAGCATTTATATCAAAATTTATTTTCGCCCAAAGCAAGCAGTGAAATTATTTGGTTGTTGATTAAGAAGTCAGGTAAGGCCAGGCATGGTGCCTCATGCCTGTAATCCCAGTACTTTGGGAGGCTGAAGCCGGTGTATCATGAGGTCAAGAGATTGAGACTATCCTAGTCAAGATAACGAAACCTTGTCCCTACTAAAAATATAAAAATTTGCTGGGCATGGTGGGACCCTATTGTAGTGACAGCTACTTGGGAGGCTGAGGCAGGAGAATCACTTGAATCCGGGAGGCGGAGGTTGCTGTGAACCGAGATCGCACTACTGCACTCCAGCCTGGCAACAGAGAACGACTCCATCTCAAAAAAAAAAAAAAAAAAAATCAAGTAAGACTAAGACTTTAAAAACAAGTGATTCATATATGCTTCATTTTCCTTCATTAATGTATAAGCACTTATCTGATAATCTTTTGAAAAGGAGTCAAGTATTTGATGTTGAGTCACAAAGTCCTTTATAAATCGTACCCATAAAACATAATATATAATTTGAATTTGATTCTCATAAAGTAGAATAGGAATGTAAAATATAGAAAAAAAATTATAAAAATTTGACATGCTTTTCAAATATTTATAGCATTATACAGTTTTGCATTTTAAGCTCAAATTTTAATTTTCTTTTTGGCAATTGGTTTTTATTAAATATTTCTAAAACATTCAATCTAGTTTTTAATTAAAATGGTAGTTGTTTTCATTTATCTTTTCATGTTTTATGTATTTACATAAGATTTATCTAAAGAACTTATTTATAATAAAAAAGTAATTAACTGGAGCTGGCATTTATAGATTTGGGATAAACACCATAGCTCTTGGTCAGATGATGGTAGTAGAAATGATCACATATATTGAATTGTAAACTATGGCTACAAATATTTAGCTTGAAGACATTTCTTCTTCACAGGAAATGAAGAACCTGAGTTAATTTGGTGAGTCTGTTCTGTATCATCCGATTTTAGTTGCATCTATCCTCTGTAATTGTAGTCTTTACAGTGTAAATAGTCATAAAGAGAAATGGGAAACTGTAGTTTCCAAACACAAAGGTATATAAAGTTATATTTTAAAAGAGATAACTATTTCATAAGTTAACATTCCTGAAAATCATAAGAAAAGGATACAGAAAAATATTCATTACAAATTCTAGGTCCTTGCAACTTATTGGTGCTCAGAATTTTAAATGATTGGTTTAGCTATTTCCCGATATAATTAAAATAAAAATTTTCCATAATAAGTAATATGGTAATAAAAAAATGAACAAAGCCTATAAATAGGATATAGAATTAGGAAGTATATTTTTTTAACATTTCCAATAAACTAAATAACCTAGAGAAATAGGAAAAACTAGAATCATACAGAAAGCACAGTTTAGTACCAAAAAATATGTGCTCTGGAGTCAGACTGCCTGAGTTCAAGGTTAAAAGCATCAGCTGTAAGCATATGAGAAGATGCTCAATATCCTAATCAAAGAAATGCCAATAAAAACCACACACACACACACACTAGGATGGCTACTACTAAACCCAGAAAATAACAAGTATTGGTGAGAAGGTGGACAAATTAGAACCCTTGTGCGCTGGTAGTAAAATTGTAAAATGATGCAACCACTGTGGAAAGTAGTAAGGAGGTTCCTCAAAAATTAAAAATACAACTACCATATTATGCAGTAAGTCTAGTTCTGGGTATATATCCAAAAGAATTGAAAGCAGGTTCTCAAAAAGATATTTGCCAAGAAGCAGAACCAACCCAAATATCCATGCATGGATAGGTGGATAAACACAGTGCGATACATAAATATCATGAAATATTACACTGTCTCAAAAAAGGAGATCCTGTCATATTCTACAGCATGGACAAACTTTGAGGACATTATGTTAAGTAAAATAAGCCAGTCACAAAAAGGTATATACTGGAGGGTTCCACTTATATAAGGGATCTAAAGTAGTAAAATTTGTAGAAACAGAAAGGAAAGTGTTGGTAACTAGGTACTGGGGGAATAAAAAAAAGGTGGAGTTATTTAATGGATATAGAATTTTAGTTTGGCAAGATGAAAAAGTTTTGTTTCACAACAATGTGAATATATTTAAGACTAGTGAACTGTACATTAATAAATGGTTAAAATGATAGATTTTATGTTACATGCTTTTTATCATATGTGCCCACACCTACACACAAACACAACAATAGCAACTTATTAATTAGCCAGATAACTATGGTTGAGATACATAACCTCCCTCAGTCTCAATTTTTTTATCTATTAATGGTGACTATAGTAATAGATATGGCATACATTTATTAAGTTGAAGAAATAAGATAAACATAAAAGACTTCACACAAAGAGAAGTATAGGCAAAAAGCAAATAAATAAATAATACTTCATTGGTTTATAATAGAATTCAAACGAATTTAGTTAGAAAACAATGGGTACAATAATTAACTTCTGTGCCTGCATATATTGTTTTAGTTTCAGTATGAGAAGGCAATGAATCTCAAAAAATTTCTGAGGAATGTTTTTTAATAGCGATTTCAATTATGAAATTGAGATCTTGATTTCTACCATAATTTATTCTGGCCTCTGGACACCCTGATCAGCCTCTGACATTTTTTTTCTTAATAATAAAATGATGTTTGGACTGAAGGCTTTACCAGTCTTTGGTGAAATAATTAGAAGCAAATGGGCAATGGTTTTCAGGTTAACCTTGGATTTAATCAGCCTTGGTAATGGCCTCATTAGAATAAGAGCAAAATTCATAGGAAAAAAAAGGATGTGGGAGGTGGGTGAGCGTTTAAATGTAGAAACAAAAACAAAAAAAAAGAAACTGGTTAGAAAGCCAAAATTTTACTTATGTAATTTGCTCATCTTCTCACCTGATGTTTTTATCTTTTAATTTTTTATCTCTCTCATTATAGCCCCATCAGGGAGCACGGCATGCTTCATTGCTTGATGCTATTAAAACTTAAGTTAAGAAAATTTAAATCTCTTCCATCTGTATTGTTCTCCTTTCCTGTCCAGAGTACAAGGTGTGTCGGTATATGAAGACAGTGTTTTCTCTCTCTCTTTCTCTCTCTCTGTGTCTGTGTGTGTGTGTGTGCATGCACGTGCCTTCATGCATAGAGTTTTTAAGGATCAAATTGTTTACTACATCTGGCCTCCATTCTATAAACGACACAACTGAGAATAAATTATGAATGAATTTATATCTCTTTAAATATTTGGAAATTGATTGGGAAGGCAATTCACTGGAGAAGAGGAAAGTCCCTTAGGAATCACTCCCATTTACCTGGTGGCTTCATTTCTCAGATCATTTGAGATGCTAATTACAAATTGTTTTTGATTGTGCTGATGACCCAGATAGTGACATTGTGGAAAGAAATCACCATTTGAATATATTTCTGCTCTAATGAAGGTTACATACTCAGGGACCCAGAGCAAGAAATAAATAGAGCAATAAACAGGCTGCTTCTCTTTGTTTTCCTTAGTATTTATAGCAAAACTATACATACAATTTATAGTATATATGTTTTATATATAATACTATTTATTGTTTATATGTAGTGTGTGAATATATATTTAAATATATAAATATATGTACAATTATTTACTATTATGACTCTTCAAGTAGATTTTCATAGATTACAAATACCTTGCTTGCTGAGATAAAGATACTTAAAGATGCTCCTCATAATAACTATTTTGTTTTCAGATCAAAAGGATGACACCGCTGCATCTAATGAGATTTTGATTTTTTTTTTTTTTTCCTTTGAGGCAAGGTTGTGCTCTGTTTCCAAGGCTGGAGTGCAGAGGTGCAATTATGGCTTACTGCAGCCTTTTACTCCTGGGCTCTAGGTATTCTCCCTCCTCAGCCTGCTGAGTAGCTGGGACTACTGGTGTATGTAGCTAATTTTAAAAAATCTCTCTTTTTTTTTTTTTTTTTTTTTGCAGAGGTTGGGTCTTTCTATGTTATCTAGGATGGTCTTCAACTCTTCAGCTCAATTGTCCCGCCTGCCTCTGCCTCCCAAGGTGCTGGGATTACAGGTGTGAGCCACCACGCTCAGCCATGTTTTGATTTTTCTATGGTTAATTTATATATTACTCTTTCAGTTTAATCAGCCTCAGTTTGCTCACTAAAAAATCAGTTTACTGTTAAAATTCCTAAAACAGAGCTGTAGTATCCCACTGAAGTCCCCACATATGACTGTCTGATTTGAACTTAAAGGGAAACTTGAGTTGTGAGATATCTTATTTATGAACAAAAACCTCCAGTTGTGAAATAAGTATTTGATAGTTTTTTTTTCCCCTGATTTCTCCATCATTTCCAGTTATCATTTACTCACAGAAGCAACTACCTAGTCATCTAATATCCTTGATACCCAATGTGGTAGTCTAATGTGTTCCTGCTTTCAAACATGAGAAGAAACATTTCAAAACCAACAATAGGTAAGCAGATGTCCAATAAATCCTTTAGACCATTGGGCTTAGGAAGAAAGAAGCCTCATCCCCACTTCCCTTCCATCATTTTAATATGGGTGAACAAAGGAACAAAAGCTCAGCAGCTGACAGTACTCTCATGTCTCTCCAACTCAGTGAAATCACACATTTTCCAGGTTTCCTGGCTGTGCATTAATGAGGGAATTGTCAGAGGGAAAGAAAGAGTGAGTTCATGGTTCTCAGTTCCATATGTCAATTCTTCAGCTACCAACCCACTGTATTATGGCTTCTAGAAAATATGCTCCATTCATTAATAAATGGTAATTTAGGGAATATTTATATTTTTACTATATTATCATATAGATCCTCCCCAGCAATATTCATTTAGATTTGGGGCCTGGAATTGCTTCTCTAATATTGTCCAACAGCTTCTTCTCTTCTCAAACGCAGACATATGTTGGCAACAAGCCACCTCTAATTATTTCTCATTACTTTCCCTCTTCTTTTAACATGTTCTTACTGTGTGGAGTTTTGCCAATTGCTGACAAAAGCCAAATGGAAAAAAAGAGGAAGATGCTTTGATGGGTAATCTGTTTCAGCTGCGCAGTAGCACCACTCTATGCTCTACTGGAATCTGCTTCTTGCCAAAGATCGTACCTGCTGCCTGCAATGTTAAACACAGGAAACCTGCTGCTGCTGTTGCTTTTGCTGTCGCTGACTCTGGTGGCCATGGATGTGCCTCAAGAGGAGAAAGGCAAGGAAAAGATACGCCTATTTATTTAAGTGCACACATAAAGAGAAAATTTCTCCATCAGTTTCTGAGCTCTGCAAATCTTAAGCTGTTATTAGTGAAACAAAAAATCAATTGACTTTCATTCATTCAATGAGACATATTGAATAATTTCTGTATGAATAACACCAGATTAGTCACTTGAAGATGAACTGCCCTAAATGTTGTCTAAGTGTCACTTCTGCTGCAAAAAATTTTATAATATGATAGAGAGGATAAAAGGTAAATATTGATGGTAAAAAATGGTGATGACAATGACAATAATGGATAAAAGACGTGTATATGCAGGAGTTAAAAAAAAAAAAAAGAAATCAGTTCCTTGACAGTGTTTGAATAAACTATGAAATAGATTGAACTTGATCTAGATGTTGAAGCATAACGAGATTGAGAGAGAGAGAGAGAGAGAGAGAGAGAATATGCAAAATTTGAAGAAAAAAGAAATCAGTTCCGAGACAGTATTTGACAAAACTGTGAAATAGATTGAATTTGATCTAGATCTTGTAGGATAACTAGATATGAGAGAGAGAGAGAGAGTGAGAGAGAGAGAAAGAGAGAGAGAGAGAGAGAATTGAGAGAATACTTGGCCAATGAAAGAGAATGAAGGTGGATTCATAGACATTATATTAAACCTAATCACAATCTAATATGATATAAAGGATACTTTTGGAAAATATCCTTTATATCATACTACCAGAATACTACTGGAAAAGTAAGTAGGGACCAGATGAGAGAGAGAGAGAGAGAGAGTGAGAGAGAGAGAAAGAGAGAGAGAGAGAGAGAGAGAGAGAATTGAGAGGATACTTGGCCAATGAAAGAGAATGAAGGTGGATTCATAGACATTATATTAAACCTAATCACAATCTAATATGATATAAAGGATACTTTTGGAAAATATCCTTTATATCATACTACCAGAATACTACTGGAAAAGTAAGTAGGGACCAGATGAGAGAGAGAGAGAGAGAGAGTGAGAGAGAGAGAAAGAGAGAGAGAGAGAGAGAGAGAGAGAATTGAGAGGATACTTGGCCAATGAAAGAGAATGAAGGTGGATTCATAGACATTATATTAAACCTAATCACAATCTAATATGATATAAAGGATACTTTTGGAAAATATCCTTTATATCATACTACCAGAATACTACTGGAAAAGTAAGTAGGGACCAGATTATAAAATATGGCTAATAAAATACCAAGCAGCAAGAATTTTATGTAGAATGCATAGAAGCTTTTATAAGCAAAAAATAATGCACATTTTTCACTGGGAACCTGATGAGGAAACACTTGGATATGTGACACACTCTTAGCTGATTTAGGGCTACAAGAGGAAAGTGTATGTAACCTCATTAGTCATGATGATGACACTGGGAAAAATAAGGGTAAGTCAGATTTCAGACTAGAGAATTATCTAGGGTCTGCCAACTGCTTGGATGGGAGAATCAGAAAAGAATAAAAAATAAAAATTTTGTGTCCTACTAAAAGACAAAATCATACTCTACAAACTCAAATAGAGAAGAGCACCTCTGTGTGCACACCCCACACAAATATTCCTTTTGTTGTGATGCAATGTTCAGAATGTTCAGGGAATTCTAAATATTTTCTGCATTATAGGTAATTTAAAAAGCTATGCAATCTTCCTTCTGTTGTCTGATCCAAAAAAATTGTACGGGAATTCTATGATCCTACCTGTGAGTCTGTGTGGGATCAGGGTCAGGACCCCTTCTCAAAAACTCGCCAGCACAAAAATTCTTTTCTTTGCCATTTATCCCTTACCTTCTAATTTGTGTAAACAAAACACGTTAAAAATAACTTTAAGTGTACAAAAAAAGGAGACAGGCAAAAGAGCTCTGAATAAACATTTTCTAGATTTTTTTTCTTTATTCTTAGACATCTTTGTTGAAGGAAAGGTCAAAAGTTTCAATGCATCATGGTCTAGTTACCAAATTGTGTGGTAGGTAATTAGAATTTGGAAGGCAAGTAGGATTGGGGAGTAGTTGGTGAGCAAGGTTAACTGAGCATAAGGAGCCTACTTTTAAAATCTGAATAGCTCTTGTAGAAGCAAAAATTTTGGCTAGGTCATTCTTTGTACATTTTTCCTTCCGGATTTTTACCTTCAACCTGCTACCACAGTTCTTTCACTGGTAACAGGAAGCATGAAAATGATATACTGCAGCATTAGCAAGAAGGCTCAAAATGTGGCCAGTTAAATTATTTGTGGTGCACCAGGTGTCCTTGCATGGTTTGGAGACAATCTGCCTCAGGGTCTAATCTCACAGTCTTTCATCTAAAGTCGGCACAGAAGAACTGTTCATAATGGGATATCAGTCGGAATTTTCTTATTAGTGATGAAATAAACCAGAACTGGGACTCAAATCATTTCATGTGCAGTATGTTCTTTCCTCTTTCATATTGTCTACAGTCTGAGGATATGTCCTTGACTGTTTGCTTTTTTCAAGAAAAAGAGGTTTAGTGACTTGATATTCTTTTTCACTGATTTTCCGAAAGCAGAAAATGATACAAATTTATTACAACAATTATTTTTAAATAATATCAGATCCAAATTACATAAGAGTTAATAAAAGCAAAACTATTGCATGTCAATTCAATTTATTGGAAGGAAATTGCGAATAAATATGAAACATGTTGAAAAGAAATGAGATAAATAAATCTATTGTAAAATTACAGAAAATACATTATATTTTAGCATCTTTCTGATATCATAAAAATGCAATTATGTTTCTTAAGACTTGCAAAGATAATTCAAATCATCTTTTGCAGCTTACGTATTTTTCTCATTTACTTGCATTTCTATGTATTCATTTTTTTAACAGATGTTTTAAGTGTTTTCAATATGTAACAAAGGCAGTGTTCTAGGTTCTGGGGAACAAGATGGATAGGGACTGGGTCTGGAGGTGCCCTGACAAAATAGAAAAACTGGTCAGGGAGAGAGATATTTACATAAATAATTGCTGGGCCAAGCACGGTGGTTCATGCCTGTAATCCCAGCACTTTGAAAGGTTGAGGCAGGTAGATCACTTGAGGTCAGAAGTTCGAGACCACCCTGGCCAACAAGTCGAAACCCTGTCTCTACTAAAAATACAGAAATTAACCAGGCATGGTGCCGGGTGCCTGTAATCCCAGCTACTCTGCAGCCTGAGGCAGGAGAATCGCTTGAACCCGGGAGGCAGAGGTTGCCGTGAGCC
>NW_012116154.1:9011105-9013088 GCF_000951035.1 Colobus angolensis palliatus | reverse complement strand
TTGCAATCACAGTATGCAGAAAGCATACTGGTAGTCAAAAGAGGTAGTATTTTTGCCTTAGGCCAGAAAAAGAACAACAATAACAACAAAATGGTTTCCAGAGAATATGCTTAGGTTGTATTTTGAAAGGTAATTAAGAAATCGTTAAACAAAATGAATTCTAGGCAATCGGAAGAGCCTACCCAATATGGAGGTAGGGAGAGGTGGCATGAGGAGCTTATGATGTGTGTTAGTGCTTGCTTCTGGGTAAAGTACAGTTAGCAGTGTTGGTTGATTATCATTTTACTGCTTATTATTGCTTGCATATAGCGTTTCATTGCCCTCTAAACAGTGTTTGGTTAGATATTTATAAAACAGTAAATTCAACAAAAACAAAAATGAAAACAAAACACACCTGAAAATGGATGATGTCACCATCACTAAAAAAAAAAATTGTGAGTACCTGGTAGGTGTATGTATTTAGAGGGTACTGAGATATTTTGATGTAGACATATAATACATAACAACCACATCAGGGTAGACAGGAAATCCATCACCTCAACCATTTATCATTTCTTTGTATTACAAAATTTCCAATTATGCTCCTCTAGTTATTTTAAAATGTATAGTTATTATTGACTGTAATCAATTTATTGTGCTATCAAATGTTAGATTTTACTCATTCTCTCTATGTTTCTATGCCCATTAACCATCCTCACTCACCTCCTTTCTCAGCCTCCAATAGTCATCATTCTCTCTATCTTGATGAATGAGTTAAATTGTTTTAAATTTTTTTAGCTCCCATAAACAAGTGAAAATGTATGAAGTTTATTTCAGTTAACATAATGTTATTTCTGTGCCTGGTTTACTTCACTTAATATAACATCTTTCAGTTCTATCACTGTTGTGGCAAATGACAGGTTCTCATATTTTTATGGCTGAACAGAACTCTATTGTATATATGTACCATATTTTCTTTATCAATTTGTCTGCTGATGGACACTTAGTGTTCTTCAAAATCTTGGTTTTGTAAATAGTGCTGCAATAAACATGGGCATGCAGCTATCTCTTTGATATACCTGTTTCCTTTCTTTTGGGAATATACTCAGCAGTGGCATTGCGGTATCATATGGTAGTTCTATTTTTAGTTTTTCAAGGAAGCTCCATACTGTTCTCCATAGAGGCTTTACTAACTTACATTCCCACCAACAGCATATGAGGGTTCCCTTTTCTCCACATCCTTGGTAGCATTTCTTATTGCCTGTCTTTTGTGTGAAAGTCTGATTCCCTGTCTGTGATGAGAAGTACATGGCCATCAACGACCTCCTTATAGTTGAGAGAAACTGATTTTGAAATCATTTTGCTACTTTTCTTTACTTGTTTTATCATTGTAAATAAAAATGATTGAATCATACAACACTTTTGAAAATCCAAGTTCAGGACACTACACAGTTCATGAAGTGCCCATGTTCTTATATTTTCAAATTATGAGGAAAAGAACATATTTTATTCTTCTCTTTAGGGTAACAAATGTAGTAACAACAGAAGTACCCTTAAGTTTACTTGGACAATTCTATTGTCTGCGTTCTGTCCTAAGATATGTCTACTTCAAATTAGGAAAGAAACTTGAAGAATTGTTAATGTCTTTTATATAGTACCACTTATGTGTGTATTTGGTATAAGTGAGAGTGCGTGTTTGCATGTGTTTAAGTAGAAATGTGTTTCCTTTGTCTTGGCTAGAAAAATTAGGCAGCCTAGTTAATTGCTTTGAGTGTACTTAGATATGAATAAAAGGGATTTCAGTTCACTTTTAGGGTGATTACGCACAACATAAAAAATATTCTGGTTGATGAGGCATGGTGCATGCCTATAATCCCAGCACCTTAGGAGGCTAAGGCAGGCCGACCACTTGAAGACAGGAGTTTGAGACCAGCCTGGGCAATATGGTGAAAACCTGTCTCTACAAAAGGAAAAAAAAAGTACACACACACACACACACACACA
>NW_012116154.1:8947697-9011055 GCF_000951035.1 Colobus angolensis palliatus | reverse complement strand
GGTGCATGCCTATAATCCCAGCACCTTAGGAGGCTAAGGCAGGCCGACCACTTGAAGACAGGAGTTTGAGACCAGCCTGGGCAATATGGTGAAAATCTCTACAAAAGGAAAAAAAAAAAACACACACACACACACACACACACACAATAGCCAGGTGTGGTGGCATTCACCTGTAGTCCCAGACATTTTCAAGGCTGAAGTAGGAGGATCAGCTAAGCCTGGGGGGTCAAGGCTGCAATGAGCTGTGGTCACACCACTGCACTACAGCCTGGGCAACAGAGACAGATCCTGTCAAAAAAAAAAAAAAACAAAATAAAAAACAAAAAAAAAAGGTCAAGGGAAAACAATATAACTATTATTTTTGTGAAAAAGATCATGTTTGCACATGGTAACAGGAAAATCAATGTATTGACATGCAATATCAAGAGATTATTTATCTCAGGGAAGTTACGGCATTTAATTTGGCAAAATTGACTTTGCATTTTTAGCTAATACATTGAGTGTAAACTCAACTCCATGATTGTTAATTTTCTGCTGTATAATTCATAGTTCATGATATGATTTGGCTGTGTCTCCACCCAAATCTCATCTTGAATTGTAATCTCCATAATCCCCACAGTCTTTGGAAAGACGTAATGGGAGGTTGATCATGGGAACACTTCCTCTATCTGTTCTTGTGATAGTGAGTTAATTCTCACAAGATCTGATGGTTTTACACGGGGCACTTCCCCTTTTGCTCCTTGCTCTTCTCCCTCTTGCAACCATGTGTAAAAGGTCCTTGTTTCTCCTTTGTCTTCTGCCATGATTTAGTTTCCTGAGGCTTCCTCAGCCATGTGGAACTGTGAGTCAGTTAAACCTCTTTCCTTTATAAATTACACAGTCTCGGTTATTTCTTTATACCAGTGTGAAAATGGAATAATATACTAAATTGGTACCAAGAGAGTGGGGCACTGCTATTAAAATAATCTGAAAATGTGGAAGTGACTTTGGAACTGAGTAACAGGTGAGATTGGAATAGTTTGGAGGCCTCAGAAGAAGATGGGAAGATGTGGAAAAGTTTGGAGCTTCCTAGAGACTTGTTGAATGATTTTGACCAAAATGCTCATAGTGATGTGAACAATGAAGTCCACGCTGAGGTGGTCTCAGATGAGGATAAGAAACTTATTGGGAACTGAAGCAAAGGTCACTCTTGCTATGTTTTAACAAAGAGATTGGTGGCATTTGACCCCTGCCCTAGAGATTTGTAAAACTTGAACTTGAGAGAGATGATTTAGGTTCTCTGGCAGAAGAAATCTCTAAGCAGCAAAGTGTTCAAGAGTTGATCTGGGTGCTCCTAAAAATGTTCAGTTATGGCCGGACATGATGGCTCACGCCTGTAATCCCAGCACTTTGGGAGTGTGAGGTGGGTAGATTATGAGGTCAGGAGATTGAGACCATCCTGGCTAACATGATGAAACCCCGCCTCTAGTAAAAATACAAAAAAAAAAATTAGCCGGGCATGGTGGTGGGTTCCTTGTAGGCCCAGCTACTTGGGAGTCTGAGGCAGAAGAATGGTGTCAAACCAGGAAGCAGAGCTTGCAGTGAGCCAAGATCGCACCATTACACTCCAACCTGCGTGACAGAGCAAGACTCTATCCAAAAAAAAAAAAAAAAAAAAAGTTCTGTTATATGAATTCACAAAGAGATGGTTTAAAATTAGAACTTATGTCTAAAAGGAAAGCAGAGCATAAAAGTTTGCAGCCTGACTATGAGATAGATAAGAAAAATCATTTTCTGGGGAGAAATTAAAGCCAGCTGCAGAAATTTGCATAAGTAATGAGCCAAATGTTAATTGCCAAGACAATGGAGAAAATATCTCCATGGCATGTCAGAGATCTTCATGGCAGCCCCCCCCATCACAGTCCTGGAGGCCAAGGAAGAAAAAATGCTTTTGTGGGCCCAACACAGGGCCTGGCTGCTTTGTTCAGTCTTGGGACTTGGTGCTCTGCATCCCAACTATGGCTAAAAGGGGCCAAGATACAGCTCAGGCCATTGCTTCAGAGGGTGCAAGCCCCAAGCCTTGGTGGCTTCCAATTGGTGTTGGGTCTGTGGATGCAGAGAAGTCAAGAATTAAGATTTGGAGACCTCCGCCTAGATTTCAGAGGATGTATGTAAATGCCTGGATATCCAGGCAAAAATCTGCAAAAATCCGGGGCCCTCATGGAGAACCTCTGCTAGGGCGGTGCGGTAGGGAAATGTGGGGTTGGAGCCCATACACAGAATCCCCACTGGGGTACTGCCTAGTGGAGCTATGAGAAGAAGGACTCCATTCTCCAGATCCCAGAATGGTAGATCCACCCACAGCTTAGATGGTGCAAATGAGAAAGGTGCTGACACTCAACACCAGCCTGTGAAAGCAGCTGAGAGGGAGGCTGTACCCTGCTAAGCCGCAGGGACACAGATGTGAAAGTCCATGGGAGCCCACCCCTTGTACCACATAACATGGATATGAGACATGGAGTCAAAAAAGATTATTTGTTTAATGACTGCCCCCTGGTTTTCGGACTTGCATGGAGCCTGTAGCCCCTTTGTTTTGTCCAATTCTCCATTTTGAATTGGAGCATTTATTCAATGCTTGTACTACCATCGTACCTTGGAAGTAACTCACTTGCTTTTGATTTTACTGGCTTGTAGGTAGAACGGACTTGCCTTGTCTCAGATGAGACTTTGAACTCAGACTTTTGGGTTAATGCTAGAATAAGCTAAGAATTGTTGACTTGGAAAGGTATGACTGTGTTTTGAAATGTGAGAACATGACATTTGGGAGGGTACAGGGGCATACTGATATGATTTTGCTGTGTACCCACCCAAATCTCATTTTGAATTGTAATTCCTATAATCCCCACTTGTCTAGAGAGAGATGTTGTGGGAGGTAATCGGATCATGAGGGCAGTTTTCCTCATGCTGTTCTCATGATAGCGAGTGAGTTATCATGAGATCTGATGGTTTTATGAGGGGCTCTTCCTCCTTTACTACTCATTCTTCTCTCTTCTGCTGCTATGTGAAGAAGGTCCTTGCTTCCCCTTTGCCTTCTGCCATGACTGTACGTTTCCTGGGGCCTCCCCAGCCATTTATAACTGTGAGTCAATTAAACCACTTTTCTTTATAAGTTATCCAGTCTAGGTTATGTCTTTACAGCAGTGTGAAAACAGAATAATAGAGTTCCCAATGTAATAGCCTTCATCTATAAGTACTTAATTTATGTTTAATTGATATAATATTTTTATCAATACAAAATTTATGTTTAATTGATATAGTAATTTATCAATACAAAGTCAAATCTATTCTAAGCAACATTATAAAGCCTAGCTTTGGCACTCTCAACTATATTGACTTTTTACAGCATTTACCATCAAGATAATTATACAAGCACTAAGCTTAACATTTGTCACATAAGTAAAGGAATGATAATAAGATTTATTTTATATTTTGTGACCTACTAGAGTTCTTGGACCTAAAAGATGAATGGATGACCCCAATTTAGGTGTTTGATTAGATTACACAGAAGACTGTAGCTCCTCTTCTTGGCTAACCTCACTGAATATAGTAATATAATCAAAAGTAGGATTCCTAGAATAGCTACGGAAAAGGAGCCTTAGGAAATGAGAAACAGGCTTTGCATTTAGGCAAGAGAGGAACACTGAAAACAAGTCCACATTAAGATTATCAGGACTAATAGGAGACTACTCTGTCAGAGAAGCTGCTCATTTACTGGAATCAGTTGAGTTATTGATAATAGATTTTACAATAATCACAAAATGTTTTTGATTTATCCTTAGCCATACAATTAAAAAATAAATTTTAAAATAATTTTGAAAAACATAAACTTTGCAGTTTAAAAAAAATAAATAAAGCAAACAAAAAATGTTCTGTTCCAATAGTCAACTACCATGAGATCTTCTATAAGTTATTTTATATATCTAAAACTCCTTTGAAAATAGTAATAACAATAAATTTCTTATTAAGTTTCTCAGACTATATTTAATAAGGTACGCAAGGCACTTAATAGAGTGCCTACAAAAAAATGCTCAATATATGATAGCTACCGATTTTTAAAAAAATTTTGCTAGTCTTGAATTTCAATTTACTTTAAAGGTTAAGTAAATACTATTATCCAGATTATAAACTCTTGAGATTAGAAGAATTTTAAATTCTACAATGTATTATCTATAATCTGTGAGTAATCAGCTAATCCTTTTTATCCCTGAAATACAATATATATTAAAGAAACATCTAGAAATAGGGTCTAGATACATGATCAGCTCATTACGTCTTAATTCTTACCTTTTCATTTACTTTAGTACTTTCTCAACAATCTCAAGATCTCCACATTGTAAGCATATCTATGATTAAAGATAGAACCTAAGTGTTTTAATCCTTATGTAGTTGTGTTTATAATAAGGGCTCTTTGTTTCTGTACCTTCTCTTCGGAAATCGGTTTTACTTACGTTCTATATGTGATTCCTATCATCACACTTTTACTGTAAGCTTTCTTTCAGCCTACTCTAATCTCAAAAAAAGCCAATTGTTCCAAAACTTTTCTTTTCTCTTATGAAGGCTGCATGCCAATGTACCTGTTTTTGTGTTTTTATTTGTGACCAAAAAAAAAAATGAATAAGGTTCAGTCATGATTACGTTATGTTCTCACTCCCAGTTATACCATTCATATTCCATTTCTTGATTCATAGGGATAATAGTCAGGATCCAGTCAGGAGACACAATCCACTCCAGTTATACTAACAGAAAAGTGAAGGAACTGTTAACTAGGTATTGGAGAACTGGAAAGGTATAAAGGTGCATACTATAATGTTACAGAGGTAGTAATTACAGAAACTAGGACAGAAGAAAGACAGGGAAGAGGTTTTCATGATATTATTACTTATTATTATTATTGAGATGGAGTTTCACTCTTGTTGCCCAGGCTGGAGTGCAATGGTGAGATCTCGACACACCACAATCTCTGCTTCTGGGGTTCAAGCGATTCTCCTGCCTCAGCCTCCAGAATAGCTGGGGCTACAGGCATGCGCCACGACACCCAGCTAATTTTTTTTTATTTTCAGTGGAGATGGGGTTTCTCCATGTTGGTCAGGCTGGTCTCGCACTCCCGACTTCAGTTGATCTGCCCGCCTCGGCCTCCCAAAGTGCTGGGGTTACAGGCATGAGCCGCCATGCCCGCCGAGGTTTTCACTGTTAAGGATTGGAGGAGGGACCTTGCAGAACAGGGATTCAGAGCTCTCTGGGGAGGAGCACTGCAAACTCAGGTAGGATCTCGAATTTCACATGTTCAAATATAGGATCTATGGAGCTATGACCCTTCCAGACCACTGGGGAGGAGGAACTGGCTGGCTGGCTGCTAGCTTCCAAGAGGGAGTGAGATAAGGCTGATTCTGGAAGCATATGGAAAACCGCAAACTGAAATTAGATGCTATTGCTGTAACAAAAGATCCTGCCAGGTTGAAGAAGCATGGCTGAGAATTGAAGCCAGCAGAAGCAAGTCCCCACTTCTAGACTTCCAGTCCCTTGCCACTACCCCTGCTTCATGGAACCTAACAGCTGGAAATGAAGAAATGTAGTTTGTGGTACCCCAGTTCTACATCTCAAAAGAGAAGAGTGGGTTTGAAAATAAGAGACAATAAAACAAGAGGTTCTGAAATATGTAGAAGCACAAGAGAATGCCGTTTTATTAAAGTCTATGGTATAGATGTTTTCTTATAACAGCATTCCCGAACTTTACTACCTTCTAAACAAAAGCAATAATAGAACGGTAAATTATTTTATCTGATGATTTCAGTTGTCCTTAATAACTAAAGCATGATTACTCCAAATGCTGATTGACAGTATATTCAGAAGCCGTTTAAGAGGATAGAAATACATATTCAACCAGCAAAAGGTCAATTTCATTTTTTGTGCTTGTTTGTTTTTGAGACAGGGTTTTGCTTTTTTTGCCCAGGGTGGAGTACAGTGGCATCATCTCAGCTCACCAAAACCTCTGCCTCCCAGGTTCAAGTGATGCTCCTGCCTCAGCCTCCCAAGTAGCTGGGATTACAGGCATGCACCACTACGCCTGGCTAACTGTGTGTTTTTAGTAGAGATGGGGTTTCTCCATGTTGGTCAGGCTGGTCTTGAACTCCTGACCTCAGGAGATCCACTCGCCTCAGCTTCCCAAATTGCTGGGATTACAGGCATAAGCCACCGCACCTGGCCCAAAAGGCCAATTTGAATTTGAAAAAATATACAATCATAGAACTAAAATACCTAACTCATTGATAAAATAGATTTCACTTTAAACAAGAGAAATAATAGACATAATTTTTCTCACGAACTCATGCATTTCTATAGATTTTATTTTGTTTAGATGCTACTTTTGGCTATAGAAAATTAGAATATTTCAATATAAAAATGCATAAAGAAACAGCATTTTAGTAAGGTATCATTATGTTACATTTTCAAACTTGTATTAAGGAACATATCATATTTTCAAAATATGCAAGAAATTTGCATATAATTCTGTATTTCTTTTAGTATTATAATTGTATATCTATTTTTACCTAATGAAATGCTCTTGGAAGGGAGACTAAATACACAGAAATTCATATATGCAGTTCATAACTGACAATAAGTAAAAATGAATTGAATATTTGAGACTATCTTTGTGATAGTACCAGAATCTAAATCAGTTTGATTCTAGCATGCTTATAAGGAAATATTATTAAAATTTAATCTTACTTGGAAAACTATGAGCATGTTATGCTTCAGGCACTGCACCTAAAAATCATTTAGAATTTATATCTCCCCATCTGCTGTATATTAAAATTGACTTAATGCATCTTATTGCATTTTGTTGCATTTGATACTTACCCTTCTCCTCATCTGACATAAATACCAGTTTCTTAACATTTTAAATAGAATTTGTTTTTTCTCAAGAGTGAGCATTTCTTATTACACATTTCATTCTTTCAAATCACTGAGAAAAGAAAGGGACTTGCTAAATTTCTGGAGCAGGTATCCAAACAAACCGGAAAGTTTATTTTAAAAAGTTGTGATAAAGGATTTTAAATAGAAATGGTAGTACAGAATGGCTATGCTATCATCTAAATTCAGCTAGACCCCACTCAAGTGCCAGAAGAGCAGGAGAGATTAATAACTTGTACACCAGCATATTTTATTCATGGTTATAGCCACTACACTTTTAAAATCTGAAATTCAGAGACTATAAATCTCTAAAGATGTGATAAATGTAAAAGGTGGAGAAAATAGGCCAGAGTTCTAGAATGATGTCTTGACATTCACAGGTGCTCCTGTGGCATCACATATGAGAAGCCATATGTCATATTCTCTTTAGACAGTGAAGACTTCTTTTCACCTTGTAATTACTTATATACATTAAATAAATAATGTCCTCTTCTGCTTTTCAGGCTGACATTCTTCTTCCTCTTTGAATGAGTAGCTTAGAAATGACATAATAAAATTCATCCCTAGTTTATTAAGGCAAGATGGTTAAGAGTCATTCCCTCTTCCACAAGAAGCTTGGGGCCAAGCTTAACCCTGCAAATGCCCATGTAGATTTCATTGTCATCACCAAACTGGTGTTAGTTACACTCCTGCATATAGTTGTGAGGTACACTCACTGGAAGCTATTATAAGCCAGAATCTTATACCAACAATTGCAAGGACTTGGAAACAGTAAGTTTAACTAAAAGAGTGTGCCGTATTATCTGTTGTGTGAGCAGCTGCAACTAGTTCTAAGCCTGAGGAGAATGATGTCTCACCTCTTGGAAGAATAGAACTACATTCTTCTCTCTTTGCTGCCGGGCATACTTCTATGTGGTTCTCTCTTGGGAAAGCCCTACCCAGCCAATCTTACTTACTATTTAGAACTCTAAAGTGAATTGTGAACTTGAGTTTTGTCTTTCAGAATATAAAACAGACTTAGAAGAACAGATGAAAATAGTGAGCAAGAAATAGAATTGCCCTTAATAACTGGTGTGAAGGTTCTGTTTAAAAGCCTGTGACTACCTTTCAACCCTGGTTGATCCCCAAAACACAACATATTTTAGTCCACATATTTATCTACCATCTAAGAAATTTATGAGCCCACTTTAGGACATTGTATGAGTCAGGGTTCTCTAGAGAGACAGGACTAATAGGATAAATGTATATACGAAAGAGAGTTTATTAAGGAGTATTGGCTCACACAGTCACTAGGTGAAGTCCCACAGTAGGCCGTCTGCAATCCTAGGAGCAAGGAAGCCAGTCCGAGTCCCAAAGCTGAAGAACTTGGAGTTCAATGTTCAAGGGCAGGAAGCATCCAGCCTGGGAGAAAAATGTAGGCCAGAAGATTAAAGGAGTCTAGTCTTTTCGTGTTTTTCCGCCTGCTTTTATTCTGGCCACACTACCAGCTGGTTAGATGGTGCCCATCCGGATTGAAGGTGGTTCTGCCTTTCCCAGTCCACTGACACAAATGTTAATCTCCTTTGGCAATACTCGCACAGACAAACCCAGGAACAATACTTTGCATCCTTCAATCCAATCAAGTCGACACTCAATATTAACCATTACAGGCATAAATGGGAAAATTGGCCATATCAACCGAAGCTTTATTAGGTCCACTGTCTGCTGTTCTCTTAGTGCACTTTCCTAGATTTGGCAGTAAACTAGTTGTCAGGTTATCTAGGATAGCCTTGGCTGTGACAACTGAAGAAACTTAGTGCACAGGCATGTGCCTCAACATACAGTACACTAGGCCAGCCATGTCCTAGCAGCTGTGGTGAGGAGCAAAAGTGAGAGTCCAAACTTTGCAACAGGAAAAGCCTAAACACATATATCTATTTTAAGCTTCTATATGTTTGCTAAGACTCCATTAGACCAAATGAATCATATGGCATGACCAGTGTCAGAGTTGGAGAAGACTACAACATTTCATGGCAAAGGATGGAGATACAGAGAAGTCATTAATTGAGGTTATTCATGTGATTATTCTACCTTCACCAGTGATTCTGATTATTATATACATATAATGTACTCATCAGTTCAAAATTCTCCTCGAATAGCACTTTACTATTTCTACCACTGTCTTCTTCACCCTAAAATAGTATCTGCAGACACCACAGGAAGACTATTCTGAATATTGTAAGATTAATAAACCATTAATTTGCTTTCCTACAGATTAACATTAAGCTTCTCAGTCTTCTGCTTATGAAGAAGACATGCATTTACTACAACGGAGGTCAACTTCAGCGATTTTCTTTCCTGACAATTCTGGTTCCTTTCTTAAAAAACAAAAACAAACAAATAAACAAAAGATATGCAGCTACATTTGAATTGAAAAAGGTACTATGTTTCAGCATTAGTAATAGCCATTAAATTCACTGATGGTCCTATCTACCCACAATTTGGGGTATATAATAGTTATTTCATGAGCTATTTTGAGTGAATAAATAGTGTTTAACCTCTCAGATCTGTAATTCTAAGCAGACATACTTCATATATGTGAAATAATTGGGAACTTCAAGAGTCAGTGTACTTGAGAAGAGTAGAATATTATGAACATACTGGTGGCTCAGTGATCAAACTAGGAAAGAGAAATGATATAGATGTTGGAAGAGAATTTGTGTGTATGTTGTCACTGTATGTTCCTGAGTTTTAAAAATAATTAAAATGGTTTAGGAAAAATAAGTAAAGCAAAGGCACATCTATATTGTGTTAGGTAAAACATATGTTTAGTTTTAATTTATTTGTGTCAATTTATGTGTTTAATGCTGCTATTATAAAATGTACGTTCACATACGTGGCTTACATTATATTGATTGAACATCATTGATCTATATATTTAGAGGCGATTTCTTTTTAGTTCTTATGATGTTTATGATAAACTTGTTTGCATTTAAAATAGATGTGTCAACTTGGGTTTTTAATGCTGCTACTATAAAATGTAAGTTTACATACATGGCTTACATTATATTGAGAGAGTTCTTTTTCCAGGTAATCAGGATAATTTTTGTATCTCAAGATTAGCTGAGGGACAATCTGCAACCCTAATACTCTTTTACCATGTAATCTGACATATTTGCACTTTCCAGAACTTAGGACATAGAGATTTTTGGGCAGTCATTATTGTACCAGTCACATCATGATATTACTTGCGTAAATCCATATGAATACAAATCTATAAACAAGTAAAGTCAACATATTTATTTTCTATCCTTCCAAAAGCATTCTCTTCAAAACAAGTTTATTGGAATGAACATATGAAAAATATCCTACCATAACCCTGAAAACTGAGTACATATGGAGTATAACAACATGAAAGAAAAGAGATTATGTGTGCTATAGACTAAAATTGTCTGTACCACGAAAGATATTTTGAGATCCTGGGTGTATAATAATATATTAGTTCAAGCAGTGACAACTTTATACTTCCTATGTATGTGAGGCCTCTTTAAAAATTATTTTACTGTTTTCTATAGTAAATAATTTTCAGAAATGTATTCTTAATCTGAATCTTCGACATGCTCTCACATTCTCCCCCTACAACTTTTTTTTTTTTCAAATTAATTAAATCACAGTTTTTAAGACCTACTGTCTGGTTTTATTGATTAGAGTAATGGACACTGGCAGCACAGTGGTGAATCAGTGTTCTATCTTCCCTGTTATCGTTTTTTCCTCTTTCGTTTAATCTGTGTCATGGAGATTTCTATACAGGTGTTACATTTTCTAAAAGTGGAAGAAGTGATTTGCCCTTGCTCTTCTTCCTGTTCACTTTTTAGTGACATAATCTTATCATTTTTTCAATTCACACTGAAGCTATAATACTTGTTAATTATCTGGAGTTAACGCAAATATTTAAAATAGAGCTAATAATAACGTGACACTTGATAATTTTAGAATGCCAGAATACATTTTATGGCATGTAATCTTTCCAGTTTTCAGAAAAACTATTTTTACTAAATAGTAACAGTACAGTAGTCACCTTTTATCTGTGCAGGATATATTCTAAGAACCCCAGTGGTTGCCTGAAAGCATGAAGAGAACTGAATCTTATATATACTTTTTTTTCTATACATACATACCTATAGTGAAGTTTAATTTACAAATTAGGCACAGTAAGAGAGCAACAATAACAAATAATAAAATAGAATGACTAAGTCAAATAAGGGTTACTTGAACACAAGCACTGAGGTGCCACAGCAGTCTGTCTCATAACGGAAATGGCAACTCAGTGGCTAATGTAGACAGCGTTAATGCACTGCACAAAGGGTGGGTTCACAACCCTGGTGGGATGGCAGGAGATTTCCTCGTGATATTGAGAATAGGATGCAATTTAAAATTTTGAATTGTTTATTTCTAAAATTCTCCACTTCATATTTTTGGGCCACAATTGACAGTAGGTAACTGAAACCGTGGAAAATGAAACCACAGATAAGAGGGGACCATTGAGTCATAATAATGACAACAGGTAAAATTTGTTTGACACTCACATATGCTATTAATCTTACATAATAGATTATTTCAGTTATTATATAATTTTAAAAACAAGTGCTTAAGATTTAAGTATTAAGTCATTATCCCACAATCACATAAGGAGTAAATGACAGAACCAAGATTTGAACAAAAACAGTATGACTTGGCAATGGATGTTCTTAGCAGGTACACCATACTGCAAGTTGTATAGTATATTAATTTACTAGGGCTGGTATAAGAAAGTACCAAAGACAGTGTGGTTTAAATAACACAATTGTAATTTCTCATAATTCTGGAGGCTGGAAGTCCAAGATAAAGATGTCAGCAAGATTGATTTTATTCTGCAACCCTGTCATTGGTCCATACATGGTCACCTTCTCCCTTGGTCTTCACGTGGTCTTCCCTTTCTGCATATCTTATTTCTAATCTGCTCTTCTTAGGAGGACACCAGCTGTATGATTTATGGTCTACCCATATGATCTCATTTTACCTAAATAACCTCCTTAGAAACCAAATCTCCAAATACAGCCATATTCTATGGTACTGTGGGTTAAGACTTCAATATATAAATTGGGGGACGGGTGGGCACAATTAATCTCATAATATATAATTCCTTAGACCAAAGGGGAAAAAAAGATTCATTATTGTCCAGTGTTAAATATCGATGAAAAGAGTTAAACTCTTTAATATATATACATAGTATAAAATACAAAAATGTGTGTGTGTGTGTGTGCGTGTATCTGTTTGTTTGTTTGTTTTTGTTTTTTTGAGATGGAGTCTGGCTCTGTTGCCCAGACTGGAGTGCAGTGGCTCAATCTTGGTTCACTGCAACCTCCACCTCCTGGGTTCAAGTGATCCTTCCGCCTCAGCCTCCCAAGTAGCTGGGACTACAGGCATGCACTACCATGCTCAGCTAATTTTTGTATATGTAATAGAGATGGGGTTTCACCAGTTTGGCCAGGCTGGTCTTGAACTCTTGGCCTCAAGTGAACCGCTCACCTTGGCCTCCCAAAGTTCTGTGATTACAGGTGTGAGCCACCATGCCCGGCCTCTGTGCTATGTTTGAAGATATTTATTCTGAGCCAAATATAAGTTACCATGGCTAGTGACACAGCCCTGAAGAGGTCCTGAGAACATGTGCCCAAGGTGGTTAGGGTGCAGCTTGGTTTTGTACATTTTAGGAAGGTGTGAGACATCGATCAGTCACATTTAAGGTATATATTGATTTTGTCCAGAAAGGCAGGACAACTCAAAGAAGGGGCTTCCAGGCTATAGGTAAATTTAAGCATTTTCTGGTTGACAATTGGTTGAGTTTGATAGAAAGGAAATGTTCAGGTTAAGATAAAAGATTGTGGAGACCAAGGTTCTTTTGAAGTCTTACAGTGGCTGCCCTTAAAGACAATAGATGACAAATGTTTCCTATTTAGACCTTGAAAAGTTTCTAGACTTTTAAATTATCTCTTCAGGATTGGGAGGGCCTGGAAGAAAAAGATCTAGTTATGTTAGTAGAGATCCTTTACAGATGTAAATTTTCACCCACGAAGGACAGCTTCACAGGATCATTTCAAAATATGGCAAAAAAATATGTTCGGGTAAAATATTTTGACTTTCTTCTTTGTCATTTTATGTTATGCTAGAGTCAGATTGGAAAGTAAGTCACAATATATTGGGTTAATTAAAACCCATCTGATGAGAATTTATGGTTTGTAGGGCATGACTCTCCAGATCTCTTTGATAGAGATTTAGACAAGATTTAAAAATCAGAGCTTAGTCCTCACAAAGAAGGTAAAATTTCTCAAACTGAGTCCAGTAGACATAATTCTTCCAACACAGCACGAGTGGCTGAATTGAGTTTGGAAAGAAGTAGTTAGTAGCAGGATAGAGAGAAGAAAGATAATAAAAATTCATGGACGCTAATACGCTAAGTGTAAATAAAATCTCTGAAGTTTAGTAACATAGGGATCATGAGATTTGTGATTGGACTACTGATGGTAATACTGTCAGAAAAGATTTCACTAAGAGGGAGAGAATCAACTGACTCTAAGAAGCTCAGCCTAAAGTTTTTTTTGTTAAGAAACACTCAACAGAGCATGCATAGGAACAGAGGAAGTGGGCAGCAGGGGTGAGCACTGTCATTGGAGCTTTCAAAGTTAAAACAAAGAAGATCATGGAGATGGAGGCTGAGGGCATTGTCCTGCTGACCCACAGAGCTTCCTCTTGACCCTCTCCCAGGGTCAGCAAAGTGCCAGTTTCTGTGTGGTCCGCATCCATGAAATCTTTGAATTAAGACTGTGTTCTGCTGATAATTCCTCCCATCAATCTTCAAATGACACTTAAAAGCTTTTTAGATTTTTGTAAGTGTCCCATGTTTCTTATCTATGCTTTCCCTGCTTGCTGTTACTTTAATGATGTAGTAGCAGTGCTATTACCCCTAAGGCCTGTTTGTGCTGAAGAGCTTCTATTAAAGATTCCTTCTTTCTCAACCTCCCACCTTTCAATTCAAATTTCTACAGGGACAAAGCTGTATGGATACCCTTCCCTCAAAGATTTCTTGAAAAAACAAGGGGCTGATGTAACATTATTGAATTTAAGCATCTAGAATAAAATTATCATTAATTAACATCAACTAATCATTAATATCAATGAATTAAAATTTGTAATTAACTGTAAATTATTGGACATTTTAATGTAAAAATAAACTGGATTAAAAAAATTTAAGAAACACTCCATCTCTAATATAAATTTAAAAACATTAGGACAAATTTAAGAGGCATAATATCCTCACCTCTTGTTGAGTTCCTGTGAGCAAAGTATATTGCCAGATATTGAATGAAGACAGCGTGAATGAATGTATAGAGCAAGGGCAAGATTCCATGTTCTAAAACTATTAGAATACCTCTCTGGACTCCCCATCTAATTGAGGACAATTTTGCTGATAATATTAAAGATAGAACTTCTATTTAGGAATGTTTCATTGTAAGGAATACCCCAGGTGTTCTGTCCTGTGTTGCTTTTTCTTTTTATCTAAACATTCATCCTGGATTGGCTACAAATATTCTGTATTCTGATAACTCAAAAATAATATCTCCACCTCTGGCTACTCCTCCTGATTCAAGATTTACATATCCAATTGTCAATCTGATATAAACAGTTGGAAGGCTAGTAAACATCTCAAAATTAAAATAAGCAATGGAGAACTGCTGATTATCTTGTCTAAATCTATCTGCTAAGTTTTATTTATTACAGCAAATGACAGCCATTCGTCCAGTTGTCTAATTCAAAAATCTAGATTATAGCTTTTATTCCTCTACTTCATTTTATTCCCATGTGTAATTTATCACCATGTCTATCCCCCAAACAATTTTCCAAATTCCATTATATCTCTTTGTCTATAGTGTAAAAGAAAAATTGCACCTGGTCAGTTAAACAGACTACACATTATTCAAGACTATGAGAATAAAGGTGTATTATGTTTGCTTTCCATTATTCTTAAGAAGGTTAATGGTACTCAGCCATCTGTATTTACTAATTGTCTCTTATCAAAACTAGGATCTTACCCTCCCATAGAGACAAGAGTCTTGTCTTTCTTGATGATTACATTTCAAAAGATGACTCTCAACTCCTTGAAAAAGATATTTCAGAGTTGTAGATGATTTGCATCTTAAAGAGGCATAAAAAGAATTTACAATTCCAGGTTTTCTAAAGTAAGTGTTTTAAGAAAAGGGAGTAGAGACCTATAGTCAGAAAGAAGCATGACTAAAATTTAGTCAAGCTCAGGGGAAGTTAAGACCATCTTGGTAAATTCTGAGTACTCTAACAGAAGGCACAGTCACCCTTTGCTATAACTACTGAAATGTCTTTGTAAATCATTTTCCTTTTTTCTGTTCTGTCTTTCCTATTTACTACAGATAAATAAAATTAGATTTTTTTCTGTTTAGAATTTATTACTAAGAATATAATAAAATATGTATGGTAATATTTACACTTAATCACTAAGTAAGTTTAAATTAAGTTTATACACATGCAAATAAAATTATGTCAATCTCAGGCTTAAAATCCTCCTGATGATTCTCATGGCATGTAGAGTAAAATACAAACTGCTTATGCATATTCACTAAGCCCTAAATGATCTGTTTGTCTCTGTGTTTCTTGGTCACCTATTATACACACTTTCTTTACCTCAAGCATGCCAAAGTATTCCCATGTTTTGGCCTTTAAATTAGCTCTCAGCTTGGTTTGCGGTGTTCTTCTTGTACAAGTTTTTAAATTATTCTTTCTCCTCTCCAAACCCATCCTTTTGTGCCCTCCTGTGCTCTTCCATGTAGTTACTGACCTGGGCCAATGCAGGCTACATTTCTCTTTTGCTAGGTAGACCCCTGTTCTGTTTTTGACAATAGCAAATACTATATGGATACTAGAATGATGGAGAAAAAAACCTTATTAGTGTTGGCTTCCTATTCATATCAGCTGTCGCTTCAGAGTGGACCTAAAACCTAGTGTTTTGGTAACAATTTAAGTTTGTTGTTTTTACTCTCCAATTTATAGCTTCTTTTCACATTGACAAATCCAGCTTTTTTCCTTTCTGTAATAGCCAGAACTTTTAGGAATGATCTTGGTTGTTTGTTGAATGATGTCCTCCAAAAAGTTATATAGAAGTCCTAACCCCTGGTGCTTATATAGTCTTATATGGAAAGAGAGTCCTTGTAGATGTAATTAAGATGCCATTTAAAATAAAGTCACTCTGACATAGGGTTTGTGAACCTGTTCCTAGACCACACTGAGGATCCAGCTGCTATTTCTCGTGGCCCAACAACGAGATGAAGATGAACTGGGGAGGAAGAGAGTTTTAATTTCTATAACCAGTTATAGGGAGAAGGCCCAGAAATTATGGTCAGATCAACTCAAACTTACAAAGTTTTCTAGATCTTATATACCTACTAAGCTATATGTCTATGTATATTTAAGTGTACATTTATCTAAATACATAAACGATTAACTTATTTTAATCTATAACTAAGGTCTGAGTCCTGAAGACCTTCTTTTGGAGTCTCAGTATGTTTACTTAATCCAAATGGGTCTAAGTGGTAGGGTGATTACCCTTATCTTATCTCCTGCTAAATCATGCAGGTTTGGGGAGTTCCTTCAAGACCTCCAATATACTTGTTTGTGGAGGCCTGAGGAGTCTCTTTAGATCCCCAGTAAAACTTGTTTAATCCTAAATGGATCCTGTTAAGAATTCCTTCATTATTTTGTTATGCTTTAAGGCCCAGAAAAGGCCTAGGCAAAACTCTTGATGGACTTTTGTTACATTCCAGCCTTGGTATAAGGGCACTAGCTTTTTCAGCTTTTAATGTTTAATGCAACCACGCGGTCAGTTCTGAAATAGTTGTGATGGAGGCCTGCATTAGTGAAACCTGTCCTGCCACAAACCCAGAAAATCTGAGACAGGTCCTAGTTAATTTAGAAAGTTTGTTTTGCCAAACTTGAGGATGCACCCATGACACAGTCTCAGGAAGTCCTGTGACATGTGCCCAAGGTGGTCTGGGCATGGCTTGGTTTCATACATTTTAGGGAGACATGAGGAAACTATCAATATATGAAGAAGTACATTGGTTCGGTCTGGAAAGGTGGAACAACTTGAAACAAAGAAAGGAAGACTCAAAGTCATGAGGGAGCTTCTAGGTCACAGATAGTTAAGACATATTCATTTGTGTTACTTGTTAGCCTTTCCAAAGGAGGCAATCAGATATGCATCTATCTCAGTGAGCAGATGAATAACTTTGAATAGATTGGGAGGCAGGTTTGCAGTAAGCCGTTTCCAGCTTGAGTTTTCCTTAGTGATTTTGGGGTCCCAAGATATTTTCCTTTCACAGGTGGGACCTTAATGCAATTTGACTACTGTCCCCATAAAAAGAGGGAAAAAAACACAGCAGAAGATACACACAGAGAAGAGAACATCGAGTGAAGACACAGACAGAGGGAAGATAGCCATGTGATGATGAAGAAATTGCAGTTATGCAGCTACAAACCACCTAACACCAAGGATTTCCACCAACTCCAGAAAGAGACTCTAAGGGTAGCCATGAAACAGATTTTCTCTTATAACTGAAATGCAGGTTCAGTTGATTGCAGCTGGTGGAGTTGATTTAACAAGAGTGAGGTCAGGTGTAAAGCAAGTGACTTTTTAAAAAAGCTATTATTATTTTTTCTAATTTTATATTTTTTTAATTTTTATTTTATGATCGGGGAACATGTTTTTTATACAGGTAAACTCATGTCATGGGAGTTCATTGCACAGATTATTTCATCACCCAGGTATTAAGCCCAGTACCAGATAGTTATCTTTTCTGTTCCTCTTACTCCTCTCACTTCCACACCCAGACTCCAATGTCTATTGTTTTCTTCTTTGTGTTCATAACTTCTCATCATTTAGCTCCCATATGTAAGTGAGAATATGTATTTGTTTTTCTGTCCCTACATCAGTTTGTTGAGGATAATAGCCTCCAGCTTCATTCATGTTCCTGCAAAAGACATGATCTTGTTCTTTCTCATGGCTGCATAGTTCTTTTTATGGTGTATATGTACCACACTTTCTTTATCCAATGTGTCATTGATGGGCATTTAGGTTGATTCCATGTCTTTACTATTGTGAATAGTGCTGCAATGAACATTCGTGTGAATGTGTCTTTATGGTAGAATGATTTATATTCCTCTGAGTATAGTAATATAGTATACATACTCTATATATACTACAGAGTATATATACTATAGAGTATATATGCTCTCTCTATATACTACAGAGTATATATACTCTATATATACTACAGAGTGTGTATACTATATATACTCAGAGGAATATGTTATGTATAATATATATTATATAATAATATACAATAACATGTATAATATATAAATATATATAATATATATATAATAATGACATATGCTGGTGAGGTTGTAGAGAATAGGGAACACTTATACATTGCTGGTGAGAGAGTAAACTAGTTCAACCCTGTGAAAAGGAGTGTAGTGATTCCTCAAAGAGCTAAAAGCAGAACTACCATTCGACCTAGCAATTCCATTACTGGGTGTATATGTGTATATATATGGATATACATGCATATATATACACACATACACACATATGTACCCATATATATATATACACATATATATCCATATATATACACATATATGTATACATATACAGCCATATACATACACACACACATATATATAAACATATATATACACACCCATATATATACATATATATACACACAAACATATATACACACGCACACACACACACCATATATATATACACACACACCCAGTAATGGAATTGCTAGGTTGAATGGTAGTTCTGCTTTTAGCTCTTTGAGGGATCACCACACTCCTTTCCACATGGTTGAACTAACTTACTCTCTCAGCAAGAGTATATAAGTGTTCCCTATTCTCTACAACCTCACCAGCATCTGTTATTTTTTGACTTCTTAATAATAGCCATTCTGACTGGTGTGAAATGGTATCTTATCGTAGTGTTGATTTGCACTTTTCTAATGATCAGTGATACTGAACTTTTTTTTCATATGTTTTTTGGCTGCATATGTCTTCTTTCAAAAGTGTCTGTTCATGTCCTTTGCCCACTTTTTAATGGGGTCATTTGTTTTTCTGTTATAAATATGTTTAAACTCTTTGTAGATGTTGGATATTAGACCTTTGTCAGATGCATAGCTGCAAAAATTTTATCCTGTTCTGTAGGCTGTTTACTCTGTTGATAGTTTATTTTGCAGTGCAGAAGCTCTTACATTTAATTAGATCCCACTTGTCAATTTTTGCTATTGTTTTGATTGCTTTTGGGGTCCTTGTCATAAAATCCATGACTGTTCCAAGGTCCAGGATGGTAATGCCTCAATTGTCTTCCAGGATTTTTATAGTTTGGAGTTTTACATTTAAGTCTTTAATCCATCCTGAATTGATTTTTTTATACGGCATAAGAAAGTGGTCCAGGTTCAATCAAATGGCTAACCAGTTATCCCAGCACCATTTATTAAATAGGGAGTCTTTTCTCCATTGCTTGTTTTTGTCAGCTTTGTCAAAGATCAAGCGGTTGTAGGTGTGCAGCCTTATTTCTGGATGCTCTATTCTGTTCCATTGGTCTATGTGCCTGTTTTGTACGAGGACCAGGCTGTTTTGGTTACCATAGCCATGTTGTATAGTTTGAAGTCGGGAACATGATGCCTCCAGCTTTGTTCTTTTTTTCTTAGGATTTCCTTGGCTATTTGGGCTTCATTTTGGTTCCATATGAACTTAAAAATACTTTTTTTCTAGTTCTGTGAAGAATGTCATTGGTAGTTTGATAGGAATAGCATTGAAGCTGGAAATTGCTTTGGGCAATGTAGTCATCTGAATGATATTGATTCTTCCTCTCCATTAGTATGGGATGTTTTTTTCCATTTGTTTGTGTTTTCTTGGATTTCTTTGAGCAGTGTTTTTTAATACTCATTATAGAGATCATTTCCCTCCTTGGTTAGCTGTTTAGGGGAAGAAATACAGGCTTTCTGTCATAAGGGTACTGCTTCACTTTTGGAGCAGAGAGCAGGCAGTTCTATAAAGATTCTTGGCATAAGTGGAATGAAGAGGAGGACGTGAGCAGGTACAGGCTGCATGCTCACTTTGGTGCCTTATCTGCCAGGGAGTCAAGTTGGCATCTTCGAGTCGAGGGCAGAACTAGGTTATAAAGGTTGCTGAAATTCTCCAGGAGAGAGTTTCATAGCAGACATATTTTGGGGTGTAAATTGACTGTTGTCTCTTAAGGCAAACTCCTGGTGGGTGAGGGTTTTGCTCTGGAGCTTCTAAGCACATAATCAGATGAACTTGTTCTGTAAGGAGTGTCTGATGAAAGGGAGATAAAAGGTTATGATTGCATTTCTAAAGGGCTAAGTAGGAAGGAGGGGGTGGAGGAAATGGAGGAAAGAGAAAAAATAATTTAAAAATCTCATTCTCTTTTTCTTGGAAAAATGAGGGTACTTGTTTACATTCTCAGACACTTTCAGTAAGAACTGTAGGTTCCTGAATGTTCCTGAAAATGCTCTGATGGCTTGCTGAAAAATCAACTCACAAAGGGCAGTTTAATAGGAGGAAAGGTACAACAATGGACTTAACTGGTATACAAGGTAATCTCCGGAAAGTAGACCCAAGGCCTCAATCAAGTACAGAAGTGTACATGCCATCTTGAAGTTACAGAAAATAGGCGGGTTCAGAGCATGGCAAAAACAACAGTTTATGATGGTAAACCAGGTTAGAGTGGGAAGACAGGTTACGAGAGGAGGAGAAGAGGAGGCTTGGCTAGGAAGTTCATCTTGTTATGTAGATGAAACCTCACAGATAGAAGTCCTCAGAAAGTACTGATAGTAAATGTTTCTTTCAGATTTTTGAAGGTGTCAGACTTAGTTAATCTCTCCTAGATCCAGACAAGAGAAGGCCTGCTGTATTAATGTAGATTCTCTACAGATGCAAATTTCCCCCACAAAAGGCAGCTTTGCACAGCTACTTTAGTCTGCTGGACCTGTGGCAGCCATCTCAAAATACATAAAAATACATTTGGGGTCAAATATTTTGATTTCCTTCAGAAATGTTGTCCAACACCTAAATTTTGAACTTCTTGTGTGCACAACTGTGTGAGAAAAAAAAAATTTGTTAGCTTAAACTATTCAGGTTTTGGTACTTTGGTATTTTTGCTACAGCCCTTTAAAACAAATACAGTCCCTATGAGTCTGCCCTATAGTTCATAAACTCATAAATGTGGTATTACTCCTGTGATTGTGTTATGTTATATATGGCATAGTTAGTCTTAAAAACGAAAGATGGTCTGGGCATTCCTAATTGAAAAACAGAAATATTTAGAAGCAGGGAAATTCTTCTGTCTGGTGGCTGAGGGAGGAATGCAGAAGGAGAAATCAAAAGGACTCAAAGAATAAGAAGGATTTCGTACGCCATTGCCGGCTTAAAGATAGAGGGGGGCAAGTGATAAGGAATGCAGGGGATATTCAGAAGCTAAAAGCAGTCCCTAGTTCAAAGCCATCAAAGAAATGGGGGTTTCGGATCTACAGCCAGAGGAAATGGATTCTACAGCACTGATGAACTCGAAGAGACTCTTACCCAGATCCTCCAGATAAGAATCTAGCTGGAGTATATTTTGATTTTAGCCTTGTGAGAACCTGAGGAGAAAATGTAGCTGAGCTTGCCCAGATTTCTGATTTACAAGACTGTGGAAAAAGACATGAGTGTTGTTTTAAGCTGCAAGTTCGCGGTAGTTTGTTATGAGGAAAGACAAAACTGATATATTCCCTTCCAAGGTACCAGGGACATCCATCTTGTCCTCAGGGGTCTGAGTACAAGCTCTGACAGTTCCTTCCTCTAAGCTCCTGTGTACCAACGCCAGCTATGCAGTGCTCTGTCAGCTCTGTGGGTGCTTCCTCCAACTTCCAGTTTCTGAGTGTCCCCATTTTTCCCTTGTTTCCTCTATCCTGAAGAGTGGTAGTTGTGTTTTTGAAATTATATTTTCTATGTTAGCTCAATATTTTCTTTATGATTTTACTGAATGTATCTTGGCAAAAATTACAACAGTGAAAAAAATCTGACCTAACCCACTCCATTTGCTCCTAACCTCTAAACTGCTCTGTTCATTCCTGCTGTTAGACAGAGCTAACTATAGGAGGGAATTTGTAGTTTATAGTTTTTTGTTTTTGTTTGTTTGTTGAGACACAGTCTCATCCTATTGCCCAGGCTGGAGTGCAGTGGCCTGATAATGGCTCACTGTAGCCTCAACATCTTGGGCTCAAGAGATCCCCCGAACTTAGCCTTCTGAGTAGTTGGGACTACAGGCACACAGAATCTTGCCTGTCTCAAAATCCTGGGCTCAAGCAATCTGCCGGCTCCTGCCTCCCAGGGTGCTGGGATTGCTGGAGTGAGTCTTCATGCTCAGCCCAGTTTATAATTTAACTTTAAAAACAAAGATGATAATAGCCTTTCTCTAAAACAAACCCCTTCATGCTTAGGAACCAGACAGGGACCAGGCTGCCTTTGTGAAACCAACAAACTACCTACAAGATTGGAAATTATGGCTCAGGAGTCATGCAGCCAGAGGTTATAAGATTCCTAACCTTCCTAATTCCTCTTATGGATAACATAACAGTTGCAAAACTTAAGATTGGTGCTGCAGGTATTTTTTTTAGATCCTGCATTCTGATGGACAAGCTAGTACCACCCCGATGGGTAAACTTGCCCATCCTGTCTTATGGCCCCCACCCAGAAACTAAGTACAGGAAGACAAGCTCTGCCTCCCTATGATTCTTCCCTGATCTGCCCAGTCAGCACTCCCCATTTCCCAGCACCCTGACAGCTGAACTATCTTTAAAACCTCTGGTCTCTGAATTTTCAGGGAGGCTAATTTGAGTAATAATAAAACTCGGTCTCTCATTTAGCTGTTCTATGTGTATTAAACTCTTTCTCTACTGCAATTCTCCTGTCTTAATAAATCGGCTCTATCTGGGCAACAGGCAAGATGAACCTATCAAATGGTTACATTACTATCCATGAATGCCTATTTAACCAATTCCTTTTATTAAATTATTTCTGTTAAAATAAAGATTGCTGTTTCTGTGTGCCTGCTTGGATCCTGATACACCCTAAGCCCCATATAGATGGATTCTTTTTATCATCCCCTCTGATAAAAGTATTACCTAATCTACAGTAACAACCCAGTCACTCTCTGCAATAGCACCTACAGTGAGGTTATTAGTAGGTTATTCTCTATGGAATATTTTGCTGGTCTGTTCTCTTGGTTGATTGGTTTTATCATCACTATCTTTTCACAAGAATGAAGGCTATGCTCTAGCAGAAATGCTGTTGCTTGTGTGTATGCAAACTGTAATTAATGGTAGTGAGGGCGAAGTGATAATTATGTTTCAAAATCTTAACAAAAATTTTGGGTAGATCAGATTCAGCTTCTCTAACAGGGTTAGATCTTCTGAAAAATCAACTTAAATCTCAAGGCAGGCAAAAATATGGGGTCAAATAGTAAATCCTGAATTTATCTAGCTTAGCATTTATGAAAATGTGTCTTAAATAATAGTTTCTGAAATTACGGGTATAATATATTCATTTAGCAATTCAGAATGCACATTGTTTAGCATGTATTAAATAATATAAGAAGTCTCATATTAAAAATTTTTTAATTAAAAAGCTTTTGTTCCTTACTTTGGTTCAGCCTCTTCAAAAATAGAACCGCTTTTAAAGTAAAACATTGGAATTGGAGAAAAATAATATTATACATTTTTATGACTACTAATAAATAGCCTCTCAAAAATTTGTATAAGTGCAAAATAAATTCGTACTTATACAAACAGTGCTTGTTCTTAGAATACAATGTATAACAGAGCATGGATCAGATAGACTACATAATTGCTTGGAAGATAATTCTATCTGAAGCAATTCAATTTTTTTTTCTTACTTCAATCTAATAAGCTTGATAAGTATAAAATCTTCATTTCTCTATGGGTTGCAAAGACACAGCCTTAACTGACTCTTTATATAATCATCACCAAGTAATTATATTCCAGCTGGATGCTTTGTGACTCTCCTTTGACCACAAATTAGTTTGCACAAAATGACACAAGTCATATTGTGTGGCAGCTTTTATTACTGCCAGTCACTGACATGTAGCTGAGAACAATGAATATATTTTGAACAAGAATTGTGCTGTTATCTGGAAGGCCAAATGAAAACCTGCCCCGCCACAAATGTTTAAATGATTATTTTAGACATTTTTTTCTTGACTTCCCCTCTTTTCTCCATAGTAATGTAGTTAATTACCTGCAGCACTGTTACATGTATTATGTGCTCATAAAATATTTTTCTTCCCATTTTTCTCCCCTTGATTAAGTACACTTTACGTATGAAGTGTCAATAATTAAATTAATAGCTCCAGGCTGGGGATCATCATACTGAGCCCTTTCCTTACTTCAGATGTTACAAGACCAATTTGAGTACTTTACAAGACATTGGAGAATAAAGGAAGCAACTAATACTCTTCAAGATTATCACAGGTGAAAAACGCCCCGAAACCTCAACTCTGCTTTTCAAAACAAACAACTAATATTCTTCAAGATTATCATAGGCAAAAAGGTCCTGAAACCTCAAGTTTGCTTTTCAAAACCAGATATTTTATAAGCTCTGTTTTTCTTGTATAGAAAAAAAAAAATCAACTAGTAATCTTTTTATCAATACAAGTTCTCAATTATATATTCTGACATAGTAAAAACAAATTAATCATCTTCCAAATAACTATTTAAATATCATATCATGGAAAAGAAAACATAAGAGCAAATTGTATTTCTAAAAAACTTGCTCAAATTAAGAAAATAATAAGCAAAAGCAACAAATGACAAGGATGTGGGTATAAGCACATAGCAAGTGCCAATAACAAAGCAATTAAATAAGTAAGCACAAAACTTTTTAGAATTATTACATTGAATTTAGATAGTAAGTTTTCATATCAATTATCTTACTGTTTGATGATATAAAAAAGTAAATTTCTTTTTTACTTAAGTGCATATTCAATAAAACACAGCTTACTGAAAACATTGGTGGAAATGAAGGATATGTATAATTTGAAAGTCAAACAAATTAAATAATGTTAAATAATACAATACACACATGAGAAAATGCAAAGTCAACTTTAAAATCACATAATCATAACATCAAACTAATATTTATGTGAAGAATAACATTGAATAAATGACAAAGATTTGCATTAGCATCATATTTAGTGTAGACATGTAGAAATTAAAAATTAGGAAAAGTAAATGCCATATGGAATCAAAAGATGAATAAAGAATTCCATTGCTGTAATTGTAAGTAAAAGTTCACTGTTGTTCTCTATATCCTCAACATAAAAAGGAAAAATAAAAAGTATGCTCTGAATATTTAATATATTTTTGTAACTCTGCACAGTCTTTGCTAAACTGGGGTTCACAAATAATGATGGATTTGTAAATGTATGTTAAATACTTTACCTCTGCATTTGAAAATAATAATTTATAAAAAGATACTTTATCATACTATCTTTTTTGTTTTTCTTATAAAATTATTATTTTTCAAACCTCAAGGTCTGGTATAATAGAACATACTGATGAAGACTATATTCCACTTTTATCTTTCCAAGTTAAAGTTTCCTTTTTCACTTCTTATATAGAACTCTGGACATGACTGCATGTTTCTTATAATCTGTATGTATTAATTTCTTTCCTTCTTTTTCTTATTTTTAAAAATTATTTGTTCCTTTTATTCCTTGATGCTATGACTCTTCTATACTTTTAAAACTTTTCTGCAAATGCATTACTTCTCTAAGTCATATAATGAGACAAATTTAACTTCCAGCTCTGTCACTGAATTAGTAAGAGGATGCGAGTAAAAGAATGCGGATATTCCGTGCCCTAGAATTAGAAAGAGACCTTTTATTTTCTGCAACATTTTGGACCCCCTGATGTTCAGAGAGTAAGAATTTAAGAAGACAATAAAGGAGTTAATTGCAATAGTCAAGATGGGAAGTGATTAAAACATTTAATGGAACCATTTCATGATTGTATTCATTGTCACAGCACTGCTAAGTCTTACAAGCATCGTTTGTAAGACATGCATGAACAATAAAAATGCATGGTTCAATATTTTATTTTAATTGCTTCCAATTTTAGTTTTTAAAAATATAACCACATGATGATTTGTAATGTATGGCATACATACTCTTGTCTTGTCTTCAAAATTGTCTGTCCTGTGACTGCTCATTCTCTCTATTTGTACCTCACATTGACCAAGTTATAAGTTCATGGTAAACCAATAAATACATAAATGAATTATATCAAAACATTTCATGTGTAAGGGAAAGGAAAAAAGGGAACATTTAATCAAATAGTTGAATAAAATCAAGGGAAAAGTTATGCAAGTAAACTGGGGAAAGAACTATAAGACCCTATGTTAATTCTGCTCAGAAGAACTTCGAGTAAAACATATTTTTAAAGTCCTATTAAGATGGTATTGACTTTTTAATATTCACCTCATTAATATTATTCTGAATGTGTACACGATGTTTTCTATGTCAGAGATAGAATTCTTACTCCTTTGAGTATATAAGTGTGCCAGTTCCCCCTTGTTCAAGGACTTATCTTTATTGTCACACAGTGAAAGCTAATGGGAATTTTTCCTATGTGAGTATCCAGACACTCCAGAGGTAAGGGATAAGGAAAAATGATTATTCCCCTGCTTTTAAAGAAAAATACAACTTTCTCCCTCTGCTCCTGAAATGGTCTCCTCTTTACTCCAGCCATCTCCAGGAGTCAGACAGCCCCGTGTGTCTTTCATTTTCTGACCTGAAGATGGTTTTCAGTTCTGGAGTTTCCTTTCTTTTCACAATTAAATTCCTAGAGAAAGAATGCCCCAGTGTCCCAGGCACCTCGGTGATTAACTGAGGGATTAAGTCCAGAATGTAACCATTTGACTTTCTGGGGAAGATAAGTTTGATAACCTGTTTGGAGCAGAGCAATTAATTAGAAAAATGGCCGCACTATTATTCCAATGATAGGGAAAATGTTAATAAGAGAATTGAAAGCAAGCTTTCTCTATCTTTATATCATGTGTGTTTCTGTGGATTAGAAAGGTGGAGCTTTTTACAGGAAGATTGAGAAAAAAAAAGTTTTTTTCTCCAGATGGTCATTTCAATTCAATGCAAAAACTATGGCTAAATTTCTGCAACAGCCGCTATGACCAATTTTCAGGGGCATAAAACAAAGTATTTGCCTTCGAGGTGTCTATAATTTCATAGCACCCTTGAAGAAAAAAAAAATTCCAATACAAGACTGAACACACATACTTTAACAAAAATAAGTTTATACAACTGCATTTTGAAATTTAATAGCAGGAAGATATAACATCAATTTGTAATGAACAGAAAATATTTGAAAAAAGTGATATTTGACATGGATCTTAAAATATTCCATAAAATTCAGGAAGGCAAATTTTCTAAAAGGGGTACATTCTAGATACAGCAATCTACATCGATAAATAAATTTTGTAAGAAATCATAGTATAATACCATTTATATTATCTTGCTTTTACCTTTACTGGTCCAATTAACCTCCTGTTTTTTATTCAATTTACTTAATTAATCACAGTATATATTGTATGGACACACAGTATGATATAAAACAAACAGAATAAGTGAACAGAGTGATGTATTACATAGGATGATTAAAGATGCTTATTTGCTAGGGTGTCATTGACTATATGATGAAAATTCTAAATTAAAACATTGAGAAAGCTATCTAACTAACAAAGAAGAGGGTAACAGTGTACACACACACTGGAGAGTTCACATATATTAGTACAGGGGCAAAGAGGGATCGCTTCTGCTCTACCCCCTGAAAATGAACTAACAATGAGCAGACTAACAGGAGGAAAAGACAAGTTTATTAATGTGCACATGGACATGGAGTCCTGCAAATATGAGACTCAGAGAAGAGTCAGATGACTGACATTTTTACACCCTACAGAAATGAATACAAGCTTGAAGCACGGCAACAGGTTGTGGGAGGGAAGGAGGAGGAAAGACAAGGTGAGCAAAGAATGTCTTATTATGCATATGAAAATCTCCCAGGTAATCTCTGAGCTTCCCTAAGAGAGAAGAAATGGTAGCCAAGTTTCTGTCAGACCTTTAAAAGTGTCAGACTTTTAGTTGTTGTTTTTGTTTGTTTGTTTGTTTTGTTTTTCTGCCTGTGAGTTAATCCTTCCTAGATCCAGAAAAGGAAGATAAGGGAGTCCTCAGAGAAAGCCTGTTTGTATCCACTGTTGGTTTCCCTAATGTAGATTTCCCCTGCAGATGCAAATCCCTACAAAAGATAGCTTTATAGGGCTATTCCTGCATTTGCAGCAACTCTGAATAGCCATCTTGAAATATGCCAAAGAAGTATATTTTGGGTTGGCATATTCTGGTTTCTTTCACAAGTAAGCTCTTTTCTGAATAGTGAAAAAAAAGCCAGCTTTTGAACAAACATGATATGCACTCTGATAAATCTATGCTGAAATAGATAGTGATAGGCTGTTTTTTCAACAGCTTTATTAAGATATAATTCACATATACTACAATTCACCCATTTAAAATGTATAATTCAGTTTTTTTTGTATTTCACAAAGTTGTACCTTATCATCACAATCAAATATAGGACATTTTATTATCCCCAAAACAAATCTTGTCCCGCTTAGTCAGCAGTCCCCATCCTTCTCTGCTCTAGGCAATCGCTGATCTATGATCTGTCTTCATAGAATTGCCTTTTCTGAATACATTCTGTAAGTGGAATTATACAAGAAGTTGCCCTTCTCAACTGGCTTCCTTCACTTAGCACAATGCTTTTAAGGTTAATTCATGTTGTAGTATATAATGGTATTTCATTTCTCTTCCTTGATGAATAATATTTCATTGTCTGGATATACTACATTTTATTTATTCATTAATCAGTAGATGGGCATTTGGACTATTTTAACCTATTGGTTATTACATATAATGCTGCTTTAAACATTAATTTATAAGTTTTTGTGTGAAAATATGTTTTCACTATGCAGCAATATACCTTGGAGTGGAATGATGGATCACATGGTAACTCTATGTTTAATTTTTTGAGAAACTGCCAGACTATTATTTAATGTAAAGCTTTTACCACTCTACATTCCCACAAGCAATCTATGAGGGTTCCAATTCCTCTATATCCTCAATCACATGTGGAATAAATTGTTGTTTTGATTATAGCCATCCTATTGGGTATGGAGTGGTTGCTTGTTGCTTTGATTTGTATCTGCCTCTTGGACAGTGATCTTAACCATCTTTCATGTGCTTATTGACAATTTATGTATTATCTTTGGAGAAATCTCTATTTTGATCCTTTGACTATTTTTATTTTTAATTAAAATTTAGTTTAGTTTTGTTTTATTGTGGTGAAAACATTTAAAATGAGGTCTACTGTCTTACAATTTTTGGTGTATAATACATTATTGTGGACTCCAGGTACAATGTTATATAGCAGACCTCCAGAGCTTATTCATCTTACTTGATTAAAAATAGATGCTCATTGATTACTAACTCTAAAATTCTTCCTCCCTAACCCCTGAAAACCACTCTCTGATTCTATGAATTTGAATATTTTAGAAACTCATATAAATTGAATCATTCAGTGTTTGTCTTTCTGTCACCGGGTTATTTCACTTAGCATAATATCCTCAAAGTTCATCCATGTTGTTGCATATTACAGAATTCCTTTTTTATGTATGAATAGTATTTCATTGTATGTGCATACTACTTTTTATATAGCATCTATCAATGAATATTTAGGCTGTTGAACATCTTGGCTATTTCGAATATTGCGGCAGCAAACATAGGAGTGCTAGTATCTCTTCAAAATCCAAACATTAATTCTTTTGAGTAAGTACCTAGAAGTGACAGTCCTGGATCATATGGCAGATCTATATTTAATTTTAAAATACAAACAGAAAACATCATATTCTTTTTCATAGTAGTGAAAAATGTTGCATTTCCACAAGCAGTGTGCAAGGATTCTAATATTTCCACAATCTCACCAACACTTGTCTTTTGTTTCTTTTCTATTAGTAGCCATCCTGATAGGTGTGAGGTGATATATCATTGTGGTTTTTATTTGTCTTATTTTGTGGTTAGTAATGTTGAACATCTTTTTATATTCTTGCTTTATATACTTCTTTGGAGAATTGCCTATTCAAGTTCTGTGCCCATTTTAAAATCAGATTATTTAGGGGTATTTGTTTGTTTGCTTGTTTCGCTATTGAGATGTGTTTGTTATAAATTTTGGGAATCAATCCCTTATTAGATACATGGTTTGCAAATATTTCTGAATAGGGATCCTTTCCACTCTTTTTTTAAGTTTTTTTTTTTTTTAGTTTGATGACATTTTATTTGTTTATTTTTGTTTTCATTGCCTGTGCTTTTAGGGTCATATTTATAAAATTATTGCTCAGAGCAATGTCATGAAGCTATTCCCCTATGTTTATTATACAAGTTTTATAATATGGGTTATTATGTTTAACTTTTCAATTTATTTTGAACTGATTTTTGTGTATGATGAAAGGATCTAATTTCATTCTTTTAAAAGTGGATATTCAGCTTTTCAAACATCCTTTGTTGAAGGTGTTCTCCTTTTTCCATTGTACATTCTTGCTTCCTTCTTGAAGATCAATTGACTGTATATGTATAGATCTATTTCAGTGTTCTCTATTTTATTCCATTGGTCTATGGGTTTGATTTTATGCTAATACCTTACTCTTTTGATTACTTTAGCTTTTTTTTTTTTTTCTTTTGAAATGCTGTCTCGCTCTGTCGCCCAGGCTGGAGTGCAGTGGCGTGATCTCAGCTCACTGCAACCTCCGCCTTCTGGGTTCACGCCGTTCTCATTCTCCCACCTCAGCCTCGTGAGTAGCTGGGACTACAGGCGCCAGCCACCACTCCTGGCCCTAATTTCGTTTTTGTATTTTTAGTAGAGACGGGATTTCACCGTGTTAGCCAGGAAGGTCTCAATCTCCTGACCTCGTGATCCACTTGCCTCTCCCTCCCAAAGTGCTGGGATTACAGGTGTGAGCCACTGTACTTTAGCTTTTGGATATACTGTGAAATCAAGAAGTGTGATGATTTCAGCTTTGTTCTTTCTCCAGATTGATTTATATTTATATTTTTTTTACAGTTCCTTGTGAATTTTAAATAATTCTTTTCTACTTTTTTTTTTTTGAGACGGAGTTTCACTCTTACTGCCTAGGCTGGAGTGCAATGGTGGGATCTTGGCTCACCCAGTCCTCTGCCTCCCAGGTTCAAGGGATTCTGCTCCCTCAGTCTCCCAAGTAGGTGGGATTACAGACATGTGCCACCACACCCAGCTAATTTTGTATTTTTAGTAGAGAGAGGGCTCCTCCATGTTGGTCAGCTTGGTCTCGAACTCCTGACCTCAGGCGATCCACCTGCCTCTGCTTCCCAAAGTGCTGGGATTACAGGCGTGAGCCACCACGCCTGGCCTCTACTGTCTTTAAAATGCCATTGGAATTTTGATAGGGACTGTATAAAATCTGTGGATCACTGTGGGTAGAATGAATATCATTAATATTAATTCTTCTAATCCTTGAACATTGGATTTTTTTCATTTTTTTGTGCCCTATTTAATGTCTTTCATCAATGTTTTGCAGTTTTTAATATACATTTTTTTCATCTTACTTAAGTTTATTTTGAGGTATTTTAGCTTATTTGATTGTAAATTAAATTGTTTTCCTAATTTCCTTTTCAGGTCATTGTTAGTGTGTAGAAATACAACTCATTATTTTATGTTATTTTTGTATCTTGCAACTTTATTGAATAATTTATTAGTCCTAAATTCAAGCCACATAGTAATTCCATTACATGAAACTATCATACTGCTCCAATTATTTCTTTATTGGTGAATATCTAGGTTGGTTTTAGTATTTTTTTCCAGTCAAAAAATGCTGCAACAAATATTATACCTATAATTCCACACATGTGTATAGAAAACATTCACACATATCTATAGGAAATATTCCTAAAAGTTGAATTAGTAGGTTCAAAGGCATGCACATTTTAAATTTAAATGTACTAGTTTAAAATGAAAAACACATCACATTAACAAAATGTCATTATTTAACTATGTAAAACAAAACAAATATAAATTATTCTTTTTGCTTATTCATATAAATTTTTATTTTACTTTCCTAATAAATATGTTTCTGGTATAAAATTCTCTAGCAATATTAAATCTTATTAAAGTTACATGTTTTAAGATTGTTTAAAGATTTCAATACTTGTTTAAGATTTCAAATCCCAAACTCTTATGACTTTTACAAGCTGTTCAGGAAAGAAAAGTTTATGATCATCTTCACTTTTCTGGAAAATGCATATTTTCATCTCCTTTAAAATATGTGAATACTGAGCTCTGATAAAGTCTTTAAGAAACCTGTTCAAATGTATTTAATCTGGCACTTGTCAAATGTGTTTGACAATTATTAACATGCTTTTAAAAAGTGTTCCTTGGGACATGTGTGCTAATACTAGAAAATGAAATATGTTAGACCATTTTCTAATTTTAATTTGAAACTTATTTCTCCTTAACCACTGGGCACACAAATGTGCAAATATGTCCTGTCCTCAAGGCTTAACAGATATTTTCAAATTCAAAACAAAGGGAGGGCACAGTGGCTCACACCTACAATGCTAGCCCTTTGGGAGACTGAGGTGGGGGGATCACCTGAGCTTAGGAGTTGGAGATCAGTCTGGCCAACAGCAAAACCCCATCTCTACTAAAAATACAAAATTAGCCGAGTGTGGTGGTGCATTCTTGTAATCCCAGCTACTCAGAAGGCTGAGGCAGGAGAATGGCTTGAACCCAGGAGGCGGAGGTTGCAATGAGCTGAGATCACACCACTGCACTCCATCCAGTCTGGGTGATAAGTGAGACTCCATCAAAAAAACAGCAACAACAAAAAAAAAATTCAAAGGAAAACCTTTTCTCCTATGTTCATAAAGATAAGAACTCAATTTAAAGCCAAATAAACCAAAATAACCTCATGTTTATTAAATAATATTTGTTGATTCTAAGTATCTGTGTATTTTCTAACTTTAGCTTTGTGATTTTTTTCCCAATAATAATAATTACTATTATTCAGTGGTACATGAAAACAAAATCACAGGTTTTATACACATAAAATCCATTGTCATTTAATTATTATTATGCAAGAGGGAGCTCAGTAATAAGATTGAGTGTATATTGTCTTCTGCTTAATTATGGAGGAAGAATATCATGGATGTCTGTTGTTGGAATTCAGGGACCCCAAACAGAGGGACCGGCTGAAGTCGCAGCAGCAGAACATAAATTGTGAAGATTCCATGGACATTTATTAGTTCCCCAAATTAATATTTTCATAATTTCTTACACCTGTCTTTACCGCAATCTCTGAACATAAATTGTGAAGATTTCATGGACATTCATCACTTCCCCAATCAATACTCTTATCATTTCCTATGCTTGTCTTTAATCTCTTAATCCTATTATCTTCCTAAACTGAGGATGTATGTTGCCTCAGGACCCTGTGATGATTGTGTTATCTGCACAGATTGTTTGTAAAGCATGTGTGTTTGAACAATATGAAATCTGGGCACCTTGAAAAGAACAGGATAACAGCAATTTTCAGGGAACAAGGGAGCTAACCATAAAGTATGACTGCCTGCAGTGCCGGGCAGAACAGAATCATATTTTTCTTCTTTCAGAAAGCAACTAGGGGAATATCACTGAATTTTTTTCTCAGCAAGGAATAACCCTGGGAAAACAAATGCATTCCTATGGAGAGGTCTATAAAATGGCCACTCTGGGAGTGTCTGTCTTATGCAGTTGTAGATAAGGGATGAAGTACGCCCTGGGCTCCTGCAGCCCCCCTCAGGCTTGCTAGGATTAGGAAATTCCAGCCTGGCAAATTCTAGTCAGACCAGTTCTTTGCTCTTGAACCGTTTCCTGTTAAGATGTTTATCAATGACAATGTGTGCACAGTGGGACATGGAACCTCATTAGTAATTCTAATTTTGCCCTGACCTTGTGATCTTGCTCTACCCCCATTTGCTTTGTGATATTTTATTGCCTTTGAAGCATGTGACCTCTGTGACCCACACCCTATTTGTACACTCCCTCCCCTTTGAAAATCACTAATAAAACCTCACTGATTTTGCAACTCAGGTGGGCATCACGGAATCTGCCGACATGTGGTGTCACCCCCGGAAAACCAGCTGTGAAGTTTCTTTCTTTTGGGTTCTTTCTTTTTGTTTCTCAGACTGGCCAACACTTAGGGAAAATAGAAAAGAACTTACTTTGAAATATTGGGGACTGGTTCCCCTGATAGATGTCAGACATATTGTACAAAGAGATGAAAAGTAGTAGCATTTGGGACAATCCATTATCAAAGCCAATTCAACATTTTAGTAAATGGAGTGCTCCTAAGAAAAACATTTAAAATGTATTTTATAATATTTTTCTGAATATTTATTGGGTACTATAATAGCTCATCATCAAGATATAAATTAAAATTTTCTTGGGAAAAAAAGAATTATGAGTTTTTATAAGAATTAATATTAATGAAAGAAGTGATAATGTTACTTCCCTGTAAGGACATATCATCAACAGGCAATTCAGTTAAGGCCCTGCTTCTAGACAGGAATGTGAAACAGACCATATCTCTTCACTGAACACATCAAAACTAGATGACTTACTGTAATACTGGGAAAGAAGGTAAGAAAGTGGTTCCAGAGAACCAGAGAATAGAAGCAAAGGCATTTTAAAGAAGGAGGGGACTGGTATTTGAGCAATGCAGTAAAAAGATTTTGGGTGAAACAATAACCAGGAAACACTTTATGGTTTTGTAGTTACTTTGCAGAGAAGAAAATCACAAGATAACTGACATTAATATTGAGTATAGGATCATATGAATGAGTATGCCCAACTGTCCATCATTTTCACAAATTTCAGTATAAGAAGAAATGGAATTTCATTGAAGAAAGAGGGACTAAGATTTTATTGAAGACAGAATGAATTGATAGCAGGTTTGAAAACTTGGTATATGTTGCTAGGGACATTGTGCAACTAAGTGCAGCAGTCTGTATGTGATAGAGAAGTTTAGAAAAAGAGAAATTACTTTGCATTGGAGCAAGCAAGGAAGACTTTGCATGGGCCTTCTAATGTGAACTGAATTGTGTACTAAAGGATTATCTGAGAGTATTACTGAAATCAGAATTATTAGGAAGGAAATAAAACAAGAAAATATTTAGAACTTATACTAATATTAATCTATCAGTTTTATATCTGAATAACTTTCAGCAATTTTTATGCACCAAGCATTGTTTTAAATACTTTGTGTATATTAACTTATTTAATTCTCACAAAAGTGTTCTGAAGTTAGTCAGGTCTTATATTATCATCACTTTGAAAATGAGAAAACTTAAACACAAGAGGCAATCGTAGATTGACTGACTATGTCATAGGGCTACTAAGTCAATGAAGTCAGTTTTAAACACTGGTAGTTTGGTTTCAGAGACCAAGGCCTTAACCACAATGTGTTCTCTTTCCCAAAATCGCACATGCCCACATCCGCCTACCAAATTTGATATTCCAACTCCAGAATATAGAGTTTCCTTCATGATAATTTCCAATTTAAGAATGTCGTTGTCATTCAATGAATATAATTACTTTAAATAATGAAAGACACACACTTTTTACTGTTTTTTTTAAAGAATCTCTCATAAAAGTTCTTCAGAGATTAAAAAGCAACTGAAACTGAATTCAAACTTTTACTCTTACAGCAAAAGCAGTAAGATTATTAAAAGAAGGATAAAAGTGACATGAACATGTTTCTTTCTTTACCACTTTCTTTTCTCCCATACATACAAGTATGCTTTTGGCTCTAAGTATGTTTGCAAGTGTATATTTATGTGCGTGTGTATGTATATGTATGTGTGTGTGTATGTGTATGTGTGTGTAGTTAGTTTAGAAATACTTTACTTTTTCTTTACTTATTTTTAAACTATAGACCCATAGCTTCCATGATCACTTAGCTTTCAGTTTGTCATACAAACTCAATTTAACCCCTTGGAGTCCAGTTAATATATGACACTCAAAAAAATGATATTACAGTTGACGTTGTACCTGATCATGTAAATGAATGGTACAGAGTGAGACAGCATTTATTGACTATTTGATACTGACACACATTATATTTGGACTCAATAGAAACTTCCTTGACTGTGTATCTTGACATGGTTATTTGATTTTGCCTTTTAGCTTTAGTTTTTGTGTGCTGCTATAACAAAATTCCTGAAACTGGGTGATTTACAAAGAATATTAATTTATTGGCTCATGGTTCTGGAGACTGAGAAGTCCAACAGTATAGAGCTGGCATCTTGTGAGGACCTTCTTACTGTGTCATTCCATGGTGGAAGATGGAAGGTCAAGAGAGGGTGAGAGTGAGAGAGGACAAGAGGAAGGCATACTCACTTTTAAAATAAACCCACTCCTGGGATAATGTACTTACTTCTATGATAATGAGATTGATTCATACATGAGGATGGATCCCTCATGACCTACACACCTCCCATTAAGATCCACTTCTCAACACTGTTGCACTGGGGATTAAGTTTAAAACACATTAAATCTGGGAGACATATTCAAAACACAGCAAGTGCTATAGTTAGATTTTTGCTTCAAGATTAATAGAAAAACATAGTGCTTCCAATAAACCATTTGGATTATTATTTCTCTGTTTGCCTTAAATTTACATTTGAAAATTTCATTTAACATAAAGAAAGTTCTGTCAAATATAAACAAGCCTGAAAACTAAAGGTTCAGTGGTGAATATGAAGAACAGTTTACACAAAGACACTTTATCATAGATATACTTGAAGGCCTCTGACTAATCTCCTCCAATATAATCACTAAAATAATGCTCTTTTTTTTATTAAGATCCTCGATTTGAAGTCACATCTTCGTCATTGGGGCAGACTCTTTAAAAAGAAAATACTTACTTAACTCTTCATTCCGGTTGATTGCAGAATTCCCTAGTGGAAGGAAAATAGGTAGTTTGAAGAGTGCATTGACTTGTGCAGATGAAATGGCATCTTAATAGTCTGAAGAGTTAATATGCTCTCCTAACACCCTCCTGCTGCAAATTGGCTCTAGGATGCCCTGGTGACCTAAATAAGTCCATATTCAAGTGCATCCTTTAACACCTAGTGAGAAAAGGAGTACTTTTAGCCACTGAAGAAAATTTAAAGCTAGACTGCCTCATTGTCTAAATGATCCTCAAGGGCAAACTTGACAATTTTGAAAGCTGCACTAAGTAGAAAATCTTACAGAAAAACCCCCTAGGGGTCTGAAGGAGTTAATGCTCAAGTTTCTGATAAGGTCCAATCCTTTTATTTATGTTCAGAAACTCACAGAACTTCTGCTTCTAGGTCAAAATACACAAGGGAGGTCAGTAACAGTGGCCAAGGAGGTATTAGGTAAAGAAAGAGGGATGAGAGCAAAAAGGGCTGGGTCCCTTTCAGTATCATCATCAAGTCTGAAGTTCTTTAAAGTATTAAAATTTGGTGACTTATGCATGTTGGTGCTCCAGAGACTTTCAACTTCTGACCTAAAATATTTTGACATTGGAGTGGAGGAAACAAGTTTTTTTCTGTTGAAACGTCTGCAAATGAAGCCAGCAGTTCTGTTGATGCTACAGCTTATTAAAGATGCAAATTTAAAATATCAAAAAGCATAGAAATTTGCTTAACCTTTTACCAAGTGTAAATCTTTAATCTGATCGTAATATGAACTTCGTTGATTTGCTTTAAGTTTAATAACACGCTGAACCTCAGAGGTGTTAATAGTACCTTTAGTGGTCAAGTATTGCATTTTAGAATTGATAGAAAAAGGTTAATTTGAAATCCAGTCAGGAAAGTATATTATACTGCACAACATATATCTGCTTTAGTGAAGAACCGACAAACTGCAAATGCCTCAGAGGAAAAATTCTACTGAATTAAAAGCAAGATTAATGTACTTGGAAATGAATTTGCATTCAACTATAAAACAGTGCCATTATGGCAATTTTTCAGTGTAACCAGTCATTTCTGAGATTTCTGTTACTAAATTAAAAGGTTATGTAATGCAAAATAAAATTGAGGAAATTTAAGTTAAAAACACAAATTCAACGGAAAGTTTTATTTATAAGTACTAACTCTTGCTTAGTATTTTATTGTTGGCTTATTTTGAAGTTTTTTTTTGTTTGTTTTCATATTATAATACACTTAAATTAGCTATGATATATTAAAAAGTAAAAGTATGCCATGTAAGAAAATAACTACTACTATAGCCTTTAGACTATGATTTAATTTAGTCATTTTAGAAGTAACATTGATAAAAACAATACAATATCTAAATGTCAAGAAAAAAAGGCAGTCTTTCATGCTTGAACAGGCCATTCTTTTCATCTTCCTTTTATTGGACTCACAAAACACGGCATAATTACTTGAAGTTATCTGCATATCAGAAAAAGTAGTTTAAGATCACTTTATCACATGCCAAACCACAGTCTATCTTTGACAATGTAAATTCACCACTGAATATAAGGAATGATGGTTCATTACCTTAAAAAATACCTGTCAGAATTACTAGTCACTGGCACCAGATTTCTTAGTGAAATAAAACCTGAAATACTTTTGGCACATTCTTCATTTCTTTACCTAGTCTAAGGCATAGTCCTTATTGATCTAAAAATAAATAGAACATATGTAAGGTTAAGTCTTGACTGTGATAACAGGGTAAACAGGTTAGTGAACAATTGTGTCAGTGAACATTTACAGATATCAAAAGTTAATTTTCTTAACATCTGACACTATATCAAAGATGGCTGGTTTTGATAAACATTATTGGCACATATGACGTCCATCTTTAAAACTGTAATTTGACTCCCCTTCCCAATTTTCAAAAATACTTTTAATCATTTTTTAACTCAATTCTTCCAGTAGTAAGAGCATAATATAATCATTACATTACTGTATCCATAGCCCCAGGATAATATCTAGTGGCTTAGATGATTAATTTTGTAAACATTACTCCTGAAATTTAAATAGATTCCATATTTTTACAATCAAGCGTTTGTTTACTCATATTATCATATAAAATATTTTATATTTTAGTGAATGTATACTTAATTCAATTCTGGTTTTCAATTGCAAATGAATTCAATTTGTGAACATTTTATTTCTGCAGATTTACACAGTTGTTTGCTGTTTGCGGTAATAAAGAATTCTGTTAATAACAAAATGTTATTTTCTGAAATCCCTCTGAAGAGCATTGAACAAATTTCTGCAGGAAACTTGGTTCCAGCTGGAAATTATTTTGCTCCCATATATGGAAATAGATTCAAATGCTGTAGTAATTTTACACTTCTCCATCACCATCCATTTTTCATACAGCACCTGGAGCAGTCTTTTTTTAAAAACTAAGTAAGTTGGATTAGTTCATTCCACATATCAAAACTTTCAAAAATGGCCTCTGATTCTGCTTATAATCCAATGCAAAATCTTTGGCACACACTCTGTGGCCTAAAATCCTATTTTTCATGACTATATTTTGGGAGTTATTTTCAGCACTATTTTCTTTAGCTTATTGAATAAAATCCATACTGGTCTTTAATATTTACAACATGTCAGGCTTTATGGAACATCTACATGTACTATTTATTTTTTCCACTTAAATTGTTAAATTCTTTCCCAATATCCTTCTATTCTTGATCTGTTACATTGCTACTTATCCATAGGTCTCCTTTCTTTCTTCACACCCCTGCCATCATAATCACCACAGTCATCATCATAAATAAATTTTTTTTGGTTAAATCCGTTCACAGCACTGTTAAGTTTCTCTGTAGAAAGACAGAGAATGGTGTATTTTTCCTTTATTAAGCATAGAGATATATGCAATTCTATTTTAATTTAGGGTTTTGCTGTGTATATTATACTTTTAATAGATTTAACACTGTATAAATGTAATGAAGAATATTGATAAGAAAGAAAAAAAGCCCACACAAAAACTTGAGAATATGACTTAAGGACTACAGTGAATAATTTCCCTCTCCCAGCACATTAACATTATATTATTAAAGACCTGTTTGCTGTAATTACTTTAACACAGTAAATCATGTTCATCTTTCAACAAAAGATTACAAGGCATATTAAAATATATAAAATACAGTTTAAAGACACTGAACAAGTATCATAACCAGAGTCAGACATGGCAGAAATGTTGGAATTATCAAACAGAGAATTTTCTGAAACTATCATTAATATGCAAGGGCTTTAGTAAGATAAATAAAGAGAACATGCAATAATGACAGCTATTGTAAATGGAGGAATGGAAATTCTAAGAAAGAATTTAAAAGAAATGCTAAAGACAAAAACATTGTTACAGAAATGAAGAAGGCCTTTGATCAACTCATTAGCAGACTAGACATAGCAGAGGAAAGTGTCTCTGACCTTGAGGATACGACAATAGAAACTTTCAAAACTGAAAAGCAAAGAGGAGAAAGAGAAAAAAAATACTGATAAAGTATGTAACAACTACAAAATGTTGTATGATGAAGTATATAACAACTACAAAAAGAGAAAAAAGAAAAGAAGCAACATTTGAAGCAACAGAAAGAATTTTCTCAATGTAATACCAGGCACAAAACCACAGATGCAAGAACCTATTCTGTTTAATAAATATTACAATACTGTCTTTATGCAAATACGTGCCTTTATGCATATGTTAAAAACCATGTATGTGCAATACCAAGAATGAACCTCAGTGTGAACTATGGACTTTGGGTGATAACCCTGTAACAATGTGGGTTCATTCACTGTAACAGATACGCCACTCTGGTGGAGGATCCTTAGTGAGAAAGGTTGTACATGTGTGTGGGGATATGGATTTATGGAAACCAATTTTGCTGTGAAATAAAAAATAAACATTACTAATTAAAAAAAACCCCTCACTTTACCACAATGTCCTTTTTAAGATCAACAAAAAAGTTACTTTTTAAGTACTTCCTTTAGTAAAGAACAGCACTGAGTAGTATCAGTAAGAGGATCCCTAATCTGCAACACGCCAATGCAAAAAAATATAAAATAAAGGCAAACAATAGTAGATACTAAGCAGATCCTGAAAGCAAGGTATTTCAAGTGGCCCAAACATGATAAAGAAATTGGTGAAATAATATATAGCAGTGGAACTATAGAAATACAAATGAATTAAGTGATAAATCTCCTGGAGAACTGTTTATATTAAAAAAAAAAGTTACTCAAACTTTGTGGCTTCATAGGTAAAATTTAAAAAAAAGGAAACAAAATGATCTCCAACTACCTGTCAGGACCTAAAACTGTAAAATCTTAAGCAAGTCTTCCTAAAAACCTACTAAGTTCTCAAGGATATGAGATATAATAGAAATATAAAAGTGTAAGATAAATACGGAAAGATAGTTCACAGAATACAATTTTTAAAGGAAATAAGATATGTGAAGCCTAGGTTGAAAGAAAAAGGATGAAAGAGAGAAAGGCTTAGAAAAAAGATGAAATAATGCCCTTAGACAATGATACATGGAAAGGTAGATAGAGACAAGGCACATAGAGAAAAGGGAAAGAAGAAAAATTAGAGAACAGTTCTGCTAAAGGTCAATTTAACCTTCACATCAAAGTTTAACTCAATTTCCTGGATACATTTTGAGGTCAGTAATGTCTTATTAACTTAGTTTTCTCTGACTGCAGCTAGAATCTAAATGTGATTCTTATGAGTACAGAGCACGGACGGTGTGTAACTGGCTCACAGGTCTTCGAAGGTTTAAGGTCACACTCAGCCAGCGATTGCCACCGCAATCTCATCAGACTCGGGGGACAAGCGTATGCCTAAATAAAGTCTCGTGTGTTTGGTACGTTAGATAGGCTGCGAAGAAGCCTCTTATTCATAACAATTCCCCCTGCATTCTCAGCTCATCAGGACAGGATACTTCAGGGAGAGCAACTGTGGTTTATGAGAAGGCATTCTAGCCTAAAAATTTCAAGTTCAAGTCACAACTTAACTGCTTATTAGCATGTGACTTTGTCTGAGTTGCCTGACTTCCAAGAGCCTAAGTTCCCACACCTGTGAAAAGCAGTTATAGCTCACATGATTTTGTAAGTATTTAGAAAAGGTGATAATGGTGCAAGTACTTTACTGTTCAATTTAAGTATACTTCATTAATCATCTCAGTTGAGCTAGCAACTATGACCATTCCACGCAATATTAAATGTATCCTGCCCAGAAAAGATAAGGATTGACATTAACTCAATGTTTTGTTGGTACCATCCACATGTAACACATTCCACATGAATTAACACATTTCATTCTTACAACAAGTCAATGAACCGAATTCTATTGCTACCTCTAGTTTACTAAAGGGGATAAATAAGGAGTTCACAAAAGAGATGCTGAGGCATGATTGGTTTATACAATGGCATGCCCAAGGTGACACTACCGGTAGGAATTTATGCCATTAGAATTTCACTGAAGCAGTCCAACTTCATAGATTTTTTCCTTGTCTGCAATTCTATACATTATCTCGATATACTGCAAAAAAAAATTGTATTTTTTTCTTTCAAAATACTGTTCATACAAGTTCCATACTTTTAAAACATGGAGATTTATGCTAAAAACATATTCAAAAGATAAAAATCTGTCCCATTTTGGTTTAAATCAGCTTAATGTATCAAATGATTTACGTAAATGAAATGGAGCTACTAAAAATGAGGTTAATACCTGGGTCATCTGTCCCAAAATGTATGCATACTATGAAGATTATCCAATTGGAGTCATTTCTTAGAAGTCTTATTTTCATGGAAAGTCACTTTAGTAATGAATTGATTTAGGCAGCCACATTCATGATTTTGTCAGAAATTTGTAAATTCGCTGATGTCTGAAATCATACATTCTAAGCTTATTTCTTCAGCTGAAATCTACATTCCTTAAGTGCAAATAAGTTCGAAGAAGTACAGCATGTGGAAGTTGAATAGTCATGCATGCTTACAGAATTCCTTCAGCAACTCTGCTCATAGCAGGTTTTGAAGGTGTGATAAGCTGACTAATTTGGGGTGTCAGGCTGTGCAGGAGATGAACACATATCATTAGTGTGATATACAGCCTGTGAGCCTAGAGACTGGTGACAACAACAATGCACATTCCCTGCTTTCCAGTTTTGCTGACTGCCTGCTTTGCCCTCATTGCTTTGTAATCCACGCCGGGAGATGATAAGTCCAATGGAAATTGAAGTGTTTTAGAAACATTTAGAAATAAACCTCAAACACTTGTTTAGAGAAGCCAAGTGATTTAAGTGAGATGTGACAATGGATGAAAAACTGACTGTTAAAAGTGGTATCATTCGCCTATCAGAGCCATTGAAAGATTACTTTCATCTTAGGAAGCTGCATTCTCAAATTGAGTCCTGGGATCAAGGTGGTTAAATCCTAGTTTGCCAGTTCAGTTCCAAATGCAAGAAGATGACATGATACAGATATAACTCAATTAAGTTTCAAGATGAACTCCTTCAGTTGTATTTATTATTATATATTGATTCAACATTATATATTATATATATTCAGCATATATATAAAGCTCCTATATTATATAGTCATATATTAAAATATATATATTTGGTAACCATATATATTACATGTCTATGAGTATAATCATATATAATAATACTGTCATATATATTATGTATAACTATAATGTATTCAGATTTGCAAGCTATCAAAAGTTCCAAATCGATTTGCACTGTGACCAAAAAGTAGCCTCAAACTGTGGGACAAAAGATGAAATAGAGAAAATGGAAAAAATAATTATTTCAATCCACCTAAGAAAATGTAATCCTTTTCATATGTACACACATATAGATACATATTAGCAAAAAATTAAATTTTTGCCCTATTTTCTTAGTTTGGCTGAAAAAAATACTCTTTTCATTTCCGTTGTATTTCATCATTTAACCCACAATTTTGGGCTACTTTTTGATCACGGGGCAAATCTATTTGGTACTTTTGATAATTTGGCAAATCTGAACATACTACTTACACTATATTTCTTCCGTACTAACTCAACCAGGCACATCGGAAAACTATCTCAAAATTGCCCATCCTGAAAAGCTGTACAAACTGCAGCAAATGCTGTCAATTTTATAACTAGTGAAAAGTGAAATGAGCACTAAGAGGGTGGCAAGATATAAAATGATGGAAAAACCTCACTGCTGTGTCATTTCTTCCATAATAGCATCAACTCTAGTTATGTGCAGTGTAATTATATTCACTATAAATTGTTGACCTTCATATCTTCTTTCTCTCTCCAGTGCAAGCCTTGTCTGAGAGCCAATTGTTGAATTTGTTTTCCATGGCTTTGTAACCCTATTGAGTAATGGTCAAATACAAAGTTGCAGCTCTGTGAGAGGTGGTAGTGCCTGTGGACTTATATGATGACCCATAAATGGTCTTAGCAGCAGCCGATGTCTATACATAATGAAGGTAAATTTAGACAATGTAACTGACACTATTTTGTAAAATTGGTCTAAAAAGAGCCTCTGCTTGTAACACCAAGAAATAGTTTTTGGTCTAGAAGATTTAAAATTAGATACTAACATAGCCATTCAGGTGACAGATGATGATTTGATTTCCTACTGTAAGTCAAGCAGTGTGCCCAGCACTAGCAACAAATAAGAAAAAAGTTATCTGACCTTAGACAGTTTTAGTTTCATAGAAGGACACAGATATTAAATACAAAACATGAAAATGTATACCTTGGTATTCTCACTATTTTATTTATTTTTGTTTCTTATATGCACTGTACTTTCAAGAGATTCTTTGTATAACACAATTCTGCTCTTTTTGGCTAAATAACAACAGCCCTTTGATTCTTCTACGTGTTTGTATTAAGTATTTAGAATGAAAAGCAAAGTATATTTCAAAAATTACTGAAAAATTTATGCACTCTTTCTAAATCACCATTTTTTTTCTTGGACCATTCATTTTATTGACATAAACTCATTCAATTTTAAAAATAAAAGCTTTGAAGTATAATCTACATGCAAACACATATGATCTAAACATAAAAGTTCAATTGATATTGACAAATATATGCCACAACAATCAAGATATACAAAGTTTTTGTCATCCTGAAATGTTCTTTCATGTTTCCCTGTAGTAAGTCCCTCACATTGTCAGTTTTGGGGAAACACTGGTCTGTATTTTGCTACTATAGATTAATTTTGCCATTCTTAGAATTACATATAAATGGAATCATCCAGGCAGTACTTGGTGGCAATTGACATTTTTCACTCAGCCTAATATTTTTGAGATCCATTCGTGTTAGTGAATCAGTAGTTCATTCCTAATTATCTTTGAGCAGTAAATCAAGTTGTGATAAGATACAATCTGTTTATCTTTTTACCTATTGATGCACATTTGGGATGTTTCTAATTTCTGGATATTTTTAAAGAAAGCTGTCTTAAATATTTTGTACAAGTATTTGTACTGACATATTTTTGAATTTTTGGGGCAAATAACTAGAAACAGAATTAGTGGATTATATGTTAAGTGTATGTTTATAAGAAATTTCCAGGCTATTTTCTAAAGTCATTGTAATCTTTTATATTCCCACAAACAACTAATGAAAATGTCAATACTAGGTATTTTCAGTCTTTTAATGTTAAACATTATAGTGAGTGTTTAGTAGTATCTCATTGTTGTTCCAATAGTAGTATTTCATTGTAGTTTTAATTTGCATTTTACTAATGATGAATTATTGAATATATTTTCAGTTGCTTATTGGACATTCATTTATCTTGTATTGGGAAGTATGTCTTCAAATATTTGACCTATTTTTAATTGAATTTGTTGTCATTTTATTACTGACAACATAAAATATATGTATGTTTTTTTTTAAAAAACGTATATTTGTTTATCCAACGGTCACAAAACTCATAACTGGCAATGAAGTGAAGGACCCTTTATACCCAGTTGACTACGAAATTTTGTCAGCTTCTTCTATAATGATCCTCATGGGTTTCCCTCAAGTTCCATTATTTAGCATGTGATAACCTTACCTTTCCTCTTGCTAAAGCCATGCCTCTATCAGTATCATGATCCTATCTTTACCAGGAAAGCTGCACCTGGTTTGAGATCTTACACTACTTTCCAGCTATGTAGTTATGTCACAGTTTCATGGATGCTGGCAGTAAAAATGAGACTCTAGAGTCAGTCAAATAAATGTATTACTCACAGCAATAGTAGTAACCAGAGCATCAGATTTTTCTTGTGTTGGTTCCCTAAACTCCAATACTCACAGAAAAACATGAAGAGGGCTACATGATAGCTATATTACAGGCAAGGGAAACTGATACTATGTAATTGAATATTTTATAATGTAAGTTAGCATGTCTACCTTTGCTCCAGAGGAAGATACTATCTTTATTAAAACTGGAAAATAAGTAAACTAGCCTTCCACTTCAGAGGGAGATACTATTTTTCAAGGCTGATTGCTGCATAAACATTTCTGTAAAGATAGTCACAAAAAAGGCAGTCAGTGCTTCTGTGTGTAAAACATTCCAACATGTGAGAGATCCAGAAAGAATGATCTCTCATCATAAAGTATGAATACTAATTAGCAAAATTTCAAATCAGAATGAGAAATAATTAGTATATCTATTAGGCATTATACCTAAAATCACATGATGATAATAATAACATTCATTTAAAAATATCTATTAGTCAACTAGTACGTGCTGAGCATTGTTATAAATGTTTCAGGTTGCAACAGATATTTGAAAAAATTTGTTTTTCAATGTTGTCTTTAGACTTAGACAAGAGGATTGGGTTTCTTAGGAGTCTCCACATATTACAAAGAAATAAAAATAAATATATTAAAAAAGAAATGGTTGACTTTTTTTTGAGTAGGAATCTGGAGCTTACATCTGGTACAGAAAACACTTATGACTCTAAACAGCTACTCTCATCACTAACAATGATTAGGCCTCCGTGAAATAGTTCTTCCTAGCTCTATCCCTGTATTCTCAAATGAAACAGTGTGATATGGTTTGACTGTGTCCCCACCCAAATATCATCTTCAATTGTAGCTTCCATAATTCCCAGACGTCATGGGAGGGATCCAGTGGGAGGTAATTGAATCATGAGGGCATGTCTTTCCCATGCTGTTTTCATGATAGTGAATAAGTCTCACAAGATCTGATGGTTTTATAAAGGGGAGTTCCCCTGCACATGCTCCATTGCCTGCTGCCATGTAAGACATGACTTTGCTCCTCCTTCACCTTCCACTATGATTGTGAAGCCTCCCCAGACATGTGGAACTGGGAGTCAATTAAACCTTTTTGCTTTATAAATGACCAAGTCTCAGATATGTCTTTATTAGCAGTGTGAGAACGGACTAATACAAGGTGACTCTCCAAAACCTATGAAGTTCTTTGAATTATGTTACTCTTAATTCGGATGATGCACACTGTTTCAGAGTGTAGGAAGGATTAAGTGAATGAACTTATATCATAAAAAGAGAAATTATTGAATGCACTTATTCTTATGTAACTTTAAAATCACCTTCTAGTAGTGGTAAACATCTTTTGTTTTTCCTTTTCCTTTCCCGCCGCCCTTCTTCTCTTTGTGTTTTATTCATGGTTCCAGAGGGTAATAACAAGTGAACTTGACATTTACAATTTCACATGATGCCGAGAAATAACAACAAGTCATGATCTTAAATGTGTATTCATAGTTTTTTCTAGACAAAATATTGGTGAAACATTATGCCAAATCTCTTTACATTGTCAGCCAGAGAGATATTGAACGAGTATTGTGAATAATTTTATTTTTAAAATATTCAATAAGATTCCTTTAAACTTTCAAAAATATGTAAAACAATTTAGTTTATGTAGTTTCCTTGAAAGCTGGAACTATTCTAATTATATTTTGGTTTTAAATCTAACATAATCTTTCAAAATTTTGGAGTAAAATCACTTTGAGAACATCTAATCATTTGTAATATTTTGATGTCAACATTCTAATTTGCCTCTGTTTTATGATAATTACATATTTGTCTTCTTTGAACAGAATTATTTTTATACTTTTGCATCATCACTTTCCATTGATTATAAAGTATTTGATATTTAATGTGCTCAATTTCTGACATAAAAATAAAAGCAAGAAAAAATAATATGCACAGAATAAAAGCATACAATTTTATGAATTTATTATGTTTTTATTTTATTACCCATTCAAACACCACTAGCAAAACAGCAAAACACTCATATGTGGACAAAAATTATTAAATTCAGCCTTATTTTGCATTTTTAACTTTAAAACTATTTAAAATATCTATTTAGCTATTAAAACTATTTAAAAATAGCTTTACACATTTATGTGTAAATTCTCAAGGAAAGAGGATAGATGTCTTATTTAACAGCCTTTGTTAGCTTTGTTTATAAATGTTAAATCTTTAGATATATCTCCGTGCCTCCATTTTTACTCCTGCCATTAACTCTGCAAAATGTCGGGCTGAGCTTGCTGATTGTAGTGCTTCCTCTCTTCTAAGAAGGACAGCATATTACTTACAGATAGGAATATAATTGAGAAGTTTCTATTTCAAAAACTTTGCTAGTTTTGTAACGCTCGTGGAAGAACTCTAGTTTGATAGTGTTCTATTAAGTAGAGAGCATCACAAACATTAGCTATGCAAAGTAAATCAAGGGTTCCAATATATGCCACTGAGCTACAGCATTTTGAATAATAGATACAAAATTTCAGGAGGGAAGTTTATGGGATACAGGGATGGTAGTAACTCCAGTAAATCCTTCTCTATGTAGAGATGCAACATTTAAGTAATGTTATGACAAAAAAGAGAAAAATAAATCATGATCTTGAAGCCCAAATTGCAAGCCTAGTCAATGTCATGTCAGGCATCCCTTTGGGGAGAAAAGTTGATGAAAATATGTGTGGAATGCCTAGCTGCCTTCAGGAATTATTGCTATCACTCTCACTCTAATCGCTAAGGATTAGTAGATTGTAAATGAAACTGCTGCTTCTAAGTGCCGAAGGTGAAATCTAACCTAAAGAGTTACTTGGTAGAGTAGCAACCAAATGTCTGTCTTGTGGGAGTGATGCCTATGCCTCTCTGCTTTCTATGTCTTTAAATTCACTAGGGCAGACACACATCAGAATTTAGGCTTCAAAATATGTCCTGTCTCACTATGTACAAAGTAGTCGATTTCCCCAAGGGCAATATGAGCTCACACCAAAATACTAGACACCACAAAACGTAATGCCTGAAGAAAAATAACAAACTGTACAGTGAAGTCCATCTGAAGTTGAAATAATGTAACTAATAGATGATAATTTAAAACAAAAAAATTGATACATTTAAGTTAAAAATTAAGAGTTCATCAAAATAAAATAAAATTGGGAAATAAAAAAATCTAAATAGAACTGTTCTGTTTAAATTATATAGTATTGGAAATTATCTTTCTGTATTAATGGATAAAGATATAGATAAATAAAAATTTTCAGGATTAATACACTGAAAAATAAATGAGTAGCTGAAAAATCAGAATGAAGAATGTTTCCACCAAAAAGTAGCAGAAAATGATGAAGTGATATTAAATATAGGATAAAAATACTGAGGAGGGATATACATATGCTCAGATAGGGAAAATGATTTTTAAAAAGGAGACACAACATTTGACATATTAATGAATACACACTTTCAAGAACTAAAGAAAGATAACAGTTTTCAAATTAAAATTAGTCAGAATATAGAAAACATGATAAAATTTATGTCAAAGAAAAAGAAATAGGAAATCACTTTTAAAAGAACAAAAATCAGACTTACGGCAAACTTCCTAACAACATCTCCAGATATAATAAAATGATGAATTGACATTTATAAACAATTGAGGGAAACAGCTTTGAGTACTGAATGTAGGATCAAGGAAACGTTTCATCTATATATAATAGCACAACAAAAATATTATGCCTCATTAGCCTTAAAAGGTTTTCCAGGCAAAACTTGATTCAAAACATTGTAACAATAAATAAAACAAATCTTCTACAGACATGAAGAGCAAGAACGATAAAATGGCTTATTAAAGCTTATTGCTGTCTAAAAATAACAACTAAAATTAGCTAGAACAAAAATACAGAAAGAGAAATTATAACCACAATAACCAAAATGATGTAGACTATATATACATAAAAGAAGACAGATAGACCAAAGCAACATGAAAGAAGCTTAACACATTTTCTACTTTTTTTCTATTCTTGATTTAGTATTTAAATATTTTGTCTTGTTTTATATTTCCCTTACTGAAAAGTATTAAAGACAGTATTGGCTTACTATGTATTAAATACACAATGATTTTTATTTTTTTCTAGTGGGGGAATTCCATTGGAGAGAAAAAAAAGAAACATCTACTCTTCCATAGAAAAGCCAAAGACAGGCAAAATTTCAGGAATATTTTCTCTGAGCTTTTCTCTCTTTTCCTACAACTATTCTTAAACTTCCTGTCATTTTCACCAGCCCTTGAACAAATGGCCATGTGACCACGAATCTGTTTAGTACTATGGAGCCAGAGCCTGAATCTGGCTTGAGAACAATTTCTATCAAATATTTCCCTAGCCACTTAACATTTGCTTGATTTAGGTACAACTTTTTAATTCCTTGACACTAAATGCATGTATCTATAAAATAGCAGTAAAGATAATTTTCTTGTATGCTTTCTAGAGTTTTATAATAATATTTGTGATTGTCATTTACTTTAAAAACTGAAAGAAAGTCCAAAATGGGAGGCTTTAATAATATTGTCAGTTTCAATTGCACAACATGCATTAAAGACAATCTCTTTATATATTAAATAGATCTTTCTAGGTGATTAAGCACTATTTATATATTTATTTATTTATTTATTTTATGCCAAAAATGTCATTCCTGGAAATATCCAGTCCCCTAAAGAACCTGATGGCAGTTCTAGATTCTTTAAGAAATACTTACTATTTAAATTTAGATCTAGCCTTTAAGAAACCACAGAGAAACTATGAACTCTCAGGGTAAGTATGAAAATAAAAAAAATAGAAGGGTATGTGCAAATAGAAAATAAAGAAAAGGGAAGGGAAAGAAAAGGGAAAAAAGGGGAAAGAAAAATAAATAATTATTAGTGGTATTACCAAAATCCAGAAAAAGTCTAAATTGCCCCACAAAATACTCTAGTCTCAGAAGAGCAAAAGGTTTTGAGTGCTTCATCTGGCAACTATTTGCCTAGGTGGTTATTTTTATGTTCTTAAAAACCTGTAATTCTTTCTGAGTGGTATCTCATAAACACAGTCACATAAATAATTGGATGTTTTACCATTGTTATTTCACATTTTCTATTAGCATTTATTAATTCTATAAAATGTCTGTTTTGTTTTCCTTTATTTCATGGACATTTCTATTCTTCTATTTAGTCCATTTACATCCTGATATTTATTCATTCTCAGCAGACTCAGCTTTGAATAAATGCTGCAACAACTGCCAAATATTTTTACCTGCATAATCATACACCAGGAACTATCTGAGATATAGATACAAAAAATCAGACATTTATCTTATTTTCATGAGCTAATTAGTAATTCAGTGGAAGAGACAATTTATAAGAAGAACTGAATACACATAAAGGGGTGAATTTAAGAAGGTTAAAATGAAAGAGTTGCATTAGAAACGCTGATTAAGAGAAAACTTTAGGAAGCTATAATACTTCAGAAACAATCTACGTAAGTTAAGGAAAAGCTTTTTCTAATTTTTACAACAAGAGTAGAAAGATGTATGTAGTGGGTCTGTAGATGACAAAACTTCAGGAATTTGGGGGAGAAAAAGCTTGGTTATTTGGCTTAGTTGGTGCTAAAGGCAGTAAAATCCCCTTCGGTATTAAAAGGTACAGTCATTCCATGGCATGTAGTCACAAAATAGCAAAATCAATTATTGCTAATGGGTACCTAGCAATGGGACACTTGAATGAAGTGTCTATTAAGATGAGACTCTGGGGAACACGTGTCTGTTGCATAAAGTGTACTAATAATTCAAAGACCATGGGTCAGAGTGGCCATTTATAAAAGAAACACAGCCTTGAAAATATTTTGGGATAAATCCTTGAGATAATCTCTATCTGTGCTAAAATAGACCTCTATCTCTCACAGCCATAGGGCTGATTAACCAAAACCCAAATGCACAATTTGTTCCCACTGATTGGGTAGATAGCATTGATTGCATTCACAGTCTTGCCAGATGCTTACTGTAACAGTTAGGACATGCTCAGGGAAAAAGTGAGAAGGAATGGGATCCTTAGAATCCTGTATTTGAGAATTTCAAAAGATGTAATACATCCATACACTTCAACTCATCCTCTTATTCCTTGTAAGTAATCATTTATTACCTGGTTGATTGGAGGTATCAGCCTTTCCAGAAAATCTTTCAAAATGTATGTTTGGGTATCTACCCAAGAGACTTTAATTTAATTGATTTGGAGTGTGACTTGGGTATCAATAATTTTTACAAGCCTCATAAGTAACTATTATGTGCCTCAATGGTTGAGATTCATGTACTCAGAGGGTTTTTGTTTGTTTGTTTGTTTGTTTTTGTTTTTCCTAATGAGCAAACTGGAATAGCTGGGAGAAGTTTTAATTGCTTTCTTCCCTGCTTGCTTGGTTGACTGAAACCCAATTCACCTATGGTGCTGAGCAAACTAAGCTGAGATGCCAAATAATTTTTAATATTAGCAAAGGAAAAAATACAGAGAATATGGAGGATGGGAATGCTGGAGTGATTTTAAGATATGTGACATATACATTTTTTTCTGAAATATATAAATTTTTGCAAGTCATTGCATTTCTTCTTTATAAAATTAGTTAATAATGTTACTTTTCTCCTGGGTCTATTGTGAAAATTAAATAGTATATATAAAATATGTCTATATAAATAATATATGTGCAAATGTATTATCAATTATAATATTTCTAACTATTAGCAATCATCATGCTAATGCACATAATAAAAATGATGACGAGCCCCAAGAGAAAAAGTAGAGAACTCTTTATCAGGACCTTAAGAAATATATTGGGGAAGGTTATGACAACATACTGAGAAATATTTTAGGCCAAGGATTTCAATAAGCATGAAAAGGAATCCTAAGGTGTTAGAAGGAAAGTAATAGCAATTAACTGCTAGAGGTACAATTGAAACAATTACCATAATAAGCAATAGAGACAGAAGAGTAAATTTAAATTGCTATTTACATTGGTTTTGTTTTGAGCTATCTGATCATGTAGTCAATTAGAATAAAATAGATGTCTTACAAGGTCATACTTATTTATAATAAACAACAAGAAAAAAATCAGGTAAGAGGGTTAGATCTGGCTTTGAGCCACTGTGGCCGAGAATCATGGTTTCTTAGTCAGTTCTCAGATCCAGCATAGTGACTTACAGCTATTTATCAATTTCACTTTGCACTATGAAAAGAAAATACCTTGATATTTCCCAGATACTGACATTAATTTCTGGAGAACCAAATACCACTACTTGCTACTTTCCACTGGTTGAAATAATGGAGTATGGCAATTGCATCCAACAGAATGCCAAGCATCTTGCTTTGACAATTCCTGAGTATTTGGCATAGGTATCTCCATTAAATGAAGGGTTTGACCTACTGGCTTTCTGATTCCTTCAATAACTAGTACTTATAAGTAAAAAAGTAAGAGGAAGATTGGTTGGTAAAGCAGTTTTGGGAAAGACATAAAAATTGCCATATGGCATAAATACAGATTAGGATAGTATTTGTCTATTTGAATGATTACTAAAAATTTCCCAACAAAGAGGGAAAAATGGTCTCCCTGTGGATTCAAGGCAGCCTTTTTTTTGCACAGCTAGCTCAATTTTGTTTAATGGAATCATTAATTACATGTATATATTGACAGAGCTGGAGACCTTATGAGGTGGAAGGCATCCCCTGCCTTATCCAAGGTGAAATTGGTTATCGTTTTAAAGTTACTTAATAGTCCAGCAGCAGTGACCAAAGCAGAGCAGGTGATATAATATCATATTTCTCTACAAATTAAAGATAGTTGATCACTTTGGACCCATGGCATCATGCAGAGGTTTTTAAATTCTATCATGTTGTTATGTGTAGGATATTTTACATATATTACGATATCGCACACAGCAGCACTACTTAAAAAGACAGTGACTCTGCAGTGAACAAAGTAAGTCAATAGCTTATGCCCATGGAATGCACTGCTTAATTCATACTCTAATTCACTCAGATGATGCTAAATCATGAAAAAATAGGGATGTTACATTTAAGATTCCCTCAGAGTTTGGGATGGCATCTTGCAGAATGAATTGCATTCTCTGGACAAGTTGGTGCTGCTTTTTTCACATCCCAAATACTATAGGTACATAATGGAGCAGAAATGTAGCTAATACATTTTATGATTTTTCTCCAATGATTTCTTTCCAAAATGATTGTCTCCTCTTCCAGCATCTAGGGGTGCTATTGAGTTAAATGTCTTAGTAATTAGAAGAGTCATGGTTCAAATAGGAGACAATAGGGTTCCTTTTAATTTAGAAGAGAATATTCTACGTTGTTCTTTTGGCACTTTCATCTCTTAAATATGCCTGAAAAAAATGAGAAGAGGGTGTTAGCATTGTCTCGGGATCAAGTCTGGCTAAAATCAGCGATAGCGTAGGACTATAACACCAGCTGTAAGAAGTATGAAGAGAAGTAAAGGAAGCGTCTGAGGACTTTCTTTATTCTACCAATGGCTAGTGTAAAATTTCATGGAAATAATCCTCATCTATATAAAAACCCTAACACAAAGATATCAGTTATCTCAGCAGTGAAAATGTGAGTCATTGCACTAGGTGGAAAACTTAGGCCATCTGGGTGTTACTTGAAAACAAAGAGAAAGTAGAAAGGTGTGAGAGGTTCAGCAACATTAAGAAAGGCTACAGCTTTGTGATCAACTGCAGAAATCGGGACTTTTTGACATTCATAGATCATCTCCTCTTTAGATTCATATATATCACATACTTGAGGTAATTTATTTTCTTCTTTAACTGGTATTAAAACAGAAATAAAAGAGTATGTCACCAAGAAATCTGGGGTATGGACTAGGACACAGTATTGGGTCCTTTGATGATACTTTGGGTATTTTTCCTTTGGGTAGGGGGAGTAAGCACACATTGGGTTCAGTGTGACAATATGTTATGGACAATAAATTTTATTTTTATTACAGAAGTGTCACAGAAAGAAGAATATATTTAGATTTAGGGGTGAAAATAGATTAAGATGAACTGATTCTTACAATAGATTTTACTGTGGGTTCCAAACTTTGTAAACTTTCTGAATTTTGCAGCAATTCTCCACAAAATGAGGACTGATGACACATAAAAGCTATCATCTAATGCAACTGCTGGAAGTCTACTTGTTTGTTCTAATCACACACCCACATTCACGCACCAGCGCAAATTCCAGAGACCTACAGAAAAATGACAGACTCAATCTGCTGATCCTACTCAGGATTTTTAACCTGGAACAAGACATTTAAAGAAGCAGATTTGAGAACTAGTCCTTCTAGTGGAAATACAATAGCAGCATAAGCTGTATTCAGCAATGAGAGTCAGTGATAGACAAAATGACATTAGCATCTGCAAAGGCAGGGGCTTCCACAGAGTGTTTTCTTTATGTGACTTTGTCTGTGTTCCCTGCCACCTAAAATTTCTAAATTTGGGCCACTTTTTTGAACATGAGTTTTATCTTCCCAGTTATTCTGAGATCTACTAAATAGCTTCTAACAAGGCATTTATACATCTAAATTAACTGGAGTAAAATTAAGAAGTTTGCCATGTGATATAAATATAAATGTATATAGGGTAAAATGAATCTTGATGTTGGTAAAAGGCATTTAGCACTTTGGGAGGCCGAGGGGTGGATTACCTGAAGCCAGGAGTCTGAGAACAGCTTGACCAACATGGTGAAAGCTCGTCTTTACTAAAAATACAAAAATTAGCCAGGTGTGGTGACACGCACCTGTAGTCCCAGCTATTTGGAGGCTGAGGTGGGAGAACTGCTTGAATCCAGGAGGTGGAGGTTGCAGTGAGCTGAGATGAAACCACTACACTCCAGCCTGGGTGACAGAGCAAGACTCTGTCCACACCCCCTCCACAGAAACAATGCAACAAAGCAACAACAGTAACATACTTCAATTGTGATTAACCTTGGAGATATACGCTGGGACTGCTTCCTTCTCTCAGAAGAGTGAGCTGAAGCTTAGATGTGATAAAATTTACTTAAAATGAGTAACTAAAAATAGTAAATTGAGCATTTACAATGTAGTAAGAAGGGACCCGGCTGAGTACTTCAAATACATCATCTTGTTTAATCCTAAAAAATATTTTGAGAAAGTTTTTATTTTTATATAAATTTATTATTTATTTTAGACTGGGTATTTTATTTTTCTAAGCTTATCTGCTGTAACTCTTCCTGGTGTTGTTTTAGTAGGATTTATGCTCCACATTTCAAACTTTTTAAAGTCTCCCATCAAGTGAAATTATAGTAATTCATGTAAAACATGAGAATTTTATGTCACATAAGGTTTGATCCTTTGACTTTGTATTTTTAAGCTTTGTTGGGGGAACAATAGTATACTTTCATTTCTCTTCTCTTAGCCTTTGTGCTATGATTGTTGTACACTTTTATACATATCTTATAAACCCCACATTACATTGTTATTATTTTACTTTAAAAAGTCAACGATCTTTCATAGGGGTTTAAATAATAAGAAAAAAAAGTATCACTCCTATAGCTACCAGCGCTGGTGCTCTTCACTACTTTTGTAGATACAGACTTTCATCTTGCATAGTTTTCTCTCTGCCTGTAGAATTGCACTGAACATTTCTTATTCTTGGGACTAGAATTGATAAATTTCTTTTGTTTGTGTGTCTGAAAAAGTTCCTGCTTTTGTGTTTGAAAGACATTTTAATTGATATAGAATTCTGGATTGATGTACTTTAGAAATCTCGATCATTGTTGTAAACCAAAGAACTTTTTCTTGCCCAAGAAGAAATCTAGTTTTTGACCTGCACTCATGAAAAGTAACATCTAAACCTTTGGAACATCCTGCTGAAAACCGTGTCTTTGTTTAGCTGGGAGCCTTGGGTAATGCCCATTATTCTGACAATGTAATTTATGGTGGGAGCTATGGTTCATGTAGTATCAGTCTGATCTCTGGAGGGGCTGTGTGGATTGAAGTAATCCATGCGAACAGTTAACCATGTCCCCATGATCAAGTTCCAATAAAGTCTCTAGACATCAAGGAGCTGGGGAGCTTTCCTGGTTAGCAACACTCTTCATGTTTATTGTAACACAATGTTGACAGGAAAGGTAGCATTGTACGCAAATTCTCTGGGACAGAACAATTCCATGTGTGGAACTTTCCTGGACTCTTCTCCATGCATCTCTTCTTTTATTTTAATCTTTTTCTTTTTTTTTCTGTAATAAACCATGACTATGTTAAGTACAAGAGCTATCTGTGAGTTTTGAGTCCATCATGTAAATTATCAAAATTGAGGGTCCTCTAGTGGACTCCCACACTTGGAATTGGTGTCAAAAGTACAGACAGTCAGTGATTTGAAACGTTTTCAAATTTTACAACTGTCATCTGGTTGCATTGTTTCTCATGAAGATTTGTTTCTGTTTTTATCTTTTTTTTTCTCTGTATGTCATGCTTTTTTCCTTTGGTTGCTTTTACACTTTCCTCTCTTTTTTACTGGTTGTAAGCAATCTGGTCATATATATTTCTTTTATGTTCCTTGTGTTTGTGTTTAGTAACTTTTTGATATGTGTGTTTACAGTTTCAACAAACTTGGGTTATTTTTAGACTTTTTTTTTAATAAAAAAAGGTTTTTTCCTCCCCCTTTCTTCAGGGACTCCAATTAGATATATCAGGCCACTTGACATTGTCCAAATACCTTAAATTTTGTTCCTTTATTGAAGTAGTTTTCTTTCTGTATTTAATTTTGGGTTGTTTTTAATGTTACTTCTTTAAATTCACTACTCTTTTCTTGTGTAATATCTAATCTACTGTTAATCTCATCCTGTGTATTTTTCATCTCATACTTTGCACTTCTAGAAATTACTTGGTTTATTTCACATGTTCCATGTCACTACTTAACATCATCAATTCTTTTCTTCTAGCTTCTTTGAACATATATAATACAGTTTTATAATTTTTTAATGTCCTTATTAAATAATTCATCATTTATTTTATTTCTGGATCCATTTTGAGTTGTCACTTTGTAACTTTATTGCAGGTTATAATTTTTTTCTTTTTTGCATGGCTAGTAATTTTTTTACTTTATGCCAGATATTGTGATCTACCTTGTTGGGTGCTAAATATTTTGCATTCTTATAAATATACTTGAGTGTTTAGTTTTTTTGTTTTATTTATTTATTTGTTTGTTTTTTGAAACAGGGTCTCACTTTGTCACCCAGGCTTAAGTGCGGTAGCATGATCTCGATTCACTGCAGCCTCAACCTCCTCGGCTCAAGTGATCATCTCACCTTAGCCTGCTGAGTACCTGGGATTACAGGCACACGCCACCATACCCAGCTAATTTTTGTATTTTTTGTATAGAATTGGTTTTGCTATGTTACCCAGGATGGTTTTGAATTCCTGATCTTAAGCAGTCCTCCCTCATCAGCTTCCTAAAGTGCTGGAATTACAGGCGTGAGCCACTACACCCAGCCATACTTGAGTTTTTTGATCTGGAATACAGCTATGTGACTCAAACTCAAGTTGATTATTTCAGTTCTTGGTTATTTTTTTGAGATGGAGTTTTGCTCTTGTTGCCCAGGCAAAGGTGCGTTCGCAGCTCACTGCAACCTCTACCTCCCGGGTTCAAGCGATTCTCCTGCCTCGGCCTCCAGAGTAGCTGGGACTACAGGCATGTGCCACCACGCCTGGCTAATTTTGTATTTTTAGTAGAGATATATTTTTAGTAGTCTATAATTTTAAATATATTTTAAAAACAATTTTGTACATACTTGAGTAATGATGCCCCAATGTGTTAAAGATTTTACACAAGATTATAGGACTAAAAAGAAGTTAAAACGGGTTCAAACCCAGGGTATCTGACTTATATTCAAATTGTTGATGTTTTATTTTCAAAGAGTGTAGTAAGTTTTAGAGAGTGTTAAAATAAAGATTACTGACATATACCATGGTGCTCGTTTCACTAGCTTATATCATGTTTATCCTCTGAAATAGCATTATTAGTGTTTTTAATAACACTTTAACAGAAAGATGCCATTTGAAAATTTCACCTAATATCCATAGAAGAAACAATGCTCATTCAGCACTCAAAAATCATTATTCTAGCTCGTGTAATTACCATAGTATAACAGAGTTTTCACTGGAAATTGGTATAAGTTAAATGACTGAACCATTCTCTCCAATGCTTACCTGTTTTCAATCTGATAAAGAAAATCAATAGCCAGGTTAGTAAGCAAATATTTGGCAAGCAGAGCATTTCTAATAATGAAACTAATAATTATACTTCTTTCACATGGCTGTAATTGAATAAATTTAATTGCCTCTTCCATTCAACTTTAATGCTAGGTTTCAAATTGTTATATGGACAGGAAGTAACATTAGAAAAATTACTCTACTGTTGCTTTCTTTTCCATACAGTGGTTTGAACTCAAGCAATAAAGTTAAATGAAAAAGGCTCTATACTCAATTTTCAATTATAGCAAAGGCAGGGAGCCACAATTATCCCTTTCATTACCATGATGCTTTTCATTGCTGCTTGGGAAAACTTCCTCCCTGTTGTTGTTTGATGCTGCTGTGCTTCTCAAAGTGAAGAGCACTTGAAAATGGAAGGTTAAAAGTAAAGAACCAAATCAAAGGGAAAATGTGAAAATGTAAAAATTGACGTTATAAAGAAGAAATGGTGAAGAAAAATATGTGAATTGATAAATTGACTTTCAGAAGCTCTATGGGGGATGGAGAAACTTTGAAAGATTTAACCAATCTTTATTTCCAATTTCGTGAATATAATTTAGCTATTTAAAGTTTTAAAATCATCAAACAATATTTGTTTATTTCAATTAGAATATTTTCATCAGTTTTCAAATGAATATCTGGTAGTTTTCTACATTATGGTAATTTCTCAAGAAATTAATCCCAAGAGCTTTTAATTAGGCTTTTTCCTCAGTCAGTTGTTTCATTGTCTAGTTCCATATATTTATGCTGAATTAGTGTCCATGCTAGTCATATGTCATTTTAACTTCTTTCTTTTCAAGATTTTTATTCTAAATGCCAAATTACTAAGTACTTGTCTTAGTCAGTGCAGATTGCTGAAAATAATAATTCAGAAGGGCTCCATCCAGTGTCCTCATGGACCTCTCAAACCTCCACCTCCAAACATCATTATGTTGGAGATTTACACTTCAAAATATGAATTTAGTGAGGATACAAACATGCAGGCCATAGCAGTAATTGATAACTGTACTCTGCTATTTAAAAATTAACATGGCTAACTGCTGAGCAAACTTTCATTTTAAAAAGTAGCCACAGAGATACAAATTTTAATGATAAAAATAATGAGTAATAATAATGATGATTCTTGACTCTTGATTGTCCTTTTCCTAAGATATCTGAAATTTGGTACCTAGCCCATTAGTTTATTAAACTGGCCTGAATACAGTGAAATAGGAAGTATGGAATTAAAACCCACACAGAACACAAACACACACACATGTGCATGCAGACATCTCATACACACACATAAGCACATGCATGCACTTTACTAATTATTTTAAGTAAAAATTATTCACTCAGATCTACCAGTGTGTTAGTACATGATGCTTCTACAAAACAACCAGGGTTTATGAGTTTATAGTGTATCCCTACAGAAGGGTTTATGCTCAACTCTCAGAGAAAATGCTGAGTACAGATTTAAAAAAATAAAACTCATGGTATGGAAATCTTCCTTCAAAGTATAATCATACTATTTTATTGTTGTCTGTGAAAATGTATGCATGTGCATAAAGCTTTACATGTACTTTCTAAGAATTATTTTTACCGTTTAAAGTGTGATGGAAGTAGCCTCAAATTATTTAAGAGGTTAATTAGCATGCATTGAAAGTGAAGCTGGAACACAGAAACTATGCCTTTTAAACTACCAAGCTAATAATTAACCCAGATAAATTATCTATTTGGTGACACAGTTTGAATAATTTTATGAGGCACATAAGTTACATATTTTTTTTGTTTCTGGTCTGTTATTAATTATTTTGTGTTTTAATAAGAAAGTCAGAGAGGTTTTGTCTTTTACACATTATCTCTAGCCAAAAATTAAAATGTTGCTTACTTTTTTATGTAACTTAAGCATAGCATCATTACATGTGAGAATAATTTGCAATATCAGATCCCTGGCTATCCTCCATCATTTCTATGAAAAATTCTAAATTATTAAGATTAATTATAAATTTCTAGGTATTCAATTTAACATATGTAGTATTTATTTCAAAATTAAATGTTAATTTTTATCTACTATCATTTTGTTTCTTATTATACATATTAAATTACTTAAATAATAAAATATGCAAATAACTCCTTACTATCAAAGCTCATACAACAACTTAAATATTTCAGGGAAAATTTGCATGAAACACATTTCTGTTTCATTTAAAAATAGATAATATTGGGAGGGCATCTCTTATTCTTAATTTACACATCATGGTTCTTACATCATTCAAAGTTTTATGAGTATAATTTGGCAAATTGTTTTAGTAAAGACAGATATAATAGTTCCCAAGCCACATGCTGTTTTGCAGTGTTACCTTCCAATTTATCCAAAGCTGGGTGGAATCTATATGTTCTCTAATTTTAGTGGGCCGCTTACTGCTTTGACCAAAGAATATAATGGAAATTTGTGTCAGTGCTGGTTATAGCCATTCACCAGCCTGGGAACCAAACTGATGTGTGTGAAACTGAAGTCTTCTAGTTTTCTAAAGAATAATCTTAAAAATCCATAGCATTGTGGAAAACAAAATATAAAATGAATGAGGGTGATTTTTAGGTATATTTTATTTGTATTTTAAAGCAGTGATAATTTACCATCTTTTAATTAAACTTATTTACTTAATGATGTCAATTTTTCCCTTATTAAGGAGTGATGAACAAATGAACATTGTATATATTGAAGTTGTACAGCGTGATTTAATATACATATGCATTGTGAAATAAATACCACAATGAAGATAAGCAGCCGTGCATGATGGCTCACACTTCTATTCTCAGCACTTTGGGAGGCCAAGATGGGAGGATCACCTGAGGTGAGAAGTTAGAGACCAAGTTGGCCAACATAACAAAACCCCACCTCTAAAAAAAAAAAAAAGTTATTCATCAGTGGTGGTGCACACCTGTAATTTCAGCTACTTGGGAGGCTGAGGCACGAGACTCACTTGAACCAAGGAGGTAGAGATTGCAGTGAGCCGAGATCATGCCACTGCTCTCCAGCTTGGGTGACAGAGGGAGACTCTGTCTCAAAAAAAAAAAAAGAAAAGAAAACTCAAGCTAATTATTATACCTATCACCTACATAGTTACCTTTTAAAATTTTGTATGCTTTGGACATCTCTTCATTTCTCCCACCAAAAGCGTTTTCTATCTATACTTGTTACTTTCTGTATGAGCTTCACATGAGATCATGCAGTATTTGTTTTTCTGGGCCTGGCTTATTACACTCAACATAACATTCTCTAGGTTCATCCATGTTGCACCAAATGACAGAATTTTCTTCTTTTCTAAGGCTAACTAATGTTCCACTGTGTGTGATTATCTATGTCTTACATTTCTTTAGACATTCATCTGTCTATAGTTACTTAGATTGTTCCCATATCTTGACTAGAGTGTAATAATCCTGCAACGGATATGGGGTGAAGATATCTCTCCGACATACTTGTTTCATTTCCTTTGGGTATACATATCCAATTGAAGGATTGATGGCTCATATGATAGTCTTATTTTCAACTTTTTTTTTTTTTTGAAATGGAGTCTT